>NW_024081105.1:710879-1024425 GCF_003009895.1 Hyaena hyaena | reverse complement strand
AAAAAAAAAAAGTAAATAAACATTAAAAAATACATAAAAAAAATTTTCTAGTCCTCTTACTCTTCAGTAAGAACATTATGAAATAGGTGACTCAACTTATAATTCCTTGTAATTAAATATAATCAATAATTTATTATGATCTTTTACTTTTCAAAATTTATACAGAAGTTATGATAAGACAAGTTTATATTTTCTAAATTTTTGTGTTCTGGTAATGCAAAAGCATTTGTCTCCATTTAGACAAACTTGAATAGAGAACTGTCTCCCATGAAAAGCACCCATGTGCTGTAACCACGGAGAGCGAAACTGATGAAATCCCCAAGTGAAGATCCTTGCCATTGGATGGCTTTGGAGAAATACAGGTTTGAAACTTCTTCAAGGAATAAACTATTTTTTAAATGTCTTTGATTACCATGTATGTAAAGCTAAACCACAAGACACAAATAAAGATTTTTTTTTAAGAAAAAGAACAAATGCCCTGATGAGTTTAAGTTCTATTTTCTGTATACAGCCAACTAAATTGATTTCCAGTGTCATGCTGTTTTAAGTGAAATATAGAGAAGAGTGCTCAAACACTTCCAGGACTGGAAGTGGTTCTGTATAAAAGAAGATGATGGAATACACGAGCCATAAATGGGTAGATTGGATACAGCAAAGTGCTTCCAAAATATAGATAACACTGGCAGCACAGAAAATGAGAACCCAAGTAAAACATTTGTGAGATCTGAGTGGAGGATGAAAAAAAAAAAAACTAAAGATAAAAGCAGGCCTCATAACCTTGACCTGCTCAGTGTAGAATATTGTGTGAATGGAAATAAAGATGCATTTTGTTTTCTTTTGGACACTATTTTCAGACACTTAATGAAAGGCTTAGGCTATCTTTTATAATTTAAAGGGAGGAAAGCACACTTTTAAGATCAAAAGCAACCTGTTTTTAGAATATATGAAAGACTCAGTGGCAAGTATGATGGATACCGAAAAGAAATCCCAGTGAGATAGTAGGGAATGTTGCAGATATTATAATAATGTGATGAAATGTTAATATTAAATGCACTGTCATGGGTATCTCCCACCAAACCTTTTCTCTAGAAATGTTGCTTCATTACATTTTAATGGGAAAATAAGAGAAAACAAAAATCATCTCTCTCAAGGGTTTAGTTTGTTGGGGCTCTCTGACTTCAGTTCATCAATTACTAATTGCCTTCCTACTAGGTCCTATGTGCTTGAGCCACAGAATGTGAAATCCACTGGTTTAGAAGACAAACATAAAGCGGTCTAGCACAGAAGGGTTAGGATGAAAGCCTACCTGATGTGCAAAGGCAAGCCAAGTTACTGGCTCTGGTTTTAAACAGAATGCTTTTAAGATCCATATAAGGAGTAGTTAATAACAGTCTTCGGCTCTGGGGCTCTTTTAGGGCAGACAACTGTCACACTGGCACATGAGCAGTAGTTTGCTAGGAGGTCAGAAGCAATAGCATAATCCAGAACACAGAGGCAGAGGGGCCTGGCATTTTCGGGTAGTAGGGTTCATTGAAAGACCTCTCTGATGATCAAGTGAGAAATGAGCCTGGAAAGGGACATATGGTGCTGATGTTGGAAAAGTTCTTGCTGTCGTGGGGCACCTGGGTGGCTTAGTTGGTTAAGCGTCTGACTTTTGATTTCAATTTAGGTCATGATCCTGTGGCTGTGAGATCGAGCCCCACAACAGGCTCTGCACTAACGGCATGGAGCCTACTTGGGATTCTCTGTCTCTCTGTCTGTCTCTCTCTGCCCCTCCACTGTCTGCATGCACTCATTCTCTCTCTCAAAAAAAATAAATAAATAGGGGCACCTGGGTGGCTCAGTCGATTAAGAGTCCGACTTTGGCTCAGGTCATGATCTCATGGTTTGTGGGTTCAAGCCCCGCATCCAGCTCTGTGCTGACAGCTAGCTCAGAGCCTGAAGCCTGTTTCGGATTCTGTGTCTCCCTCTCTCTCTGACCCTCTTCTGCTCATGCTGTGTGTGTCTCTCTCAGAAATAAATAAAAAACATTAAAAATTTTTTAAATAAAGAAAAAATTTCCTATTGTCTTGAACTTCTTTGATTCACAGAATGCCTAATGAATTCTTTATAAAGCTGGCACAGCATTCTATATTTTGATGAAGTGTAAAATAACATAATTGGAATATTAAATATTTCCACAACTTCTCTTTAGTTTACAGAGAATGATTCTAATTGTCCTGAAGATCTAAATGCTAAAAAACAGGGGCCAGATTATAAAATGGAAGAAGAAATGTTATGGATTTACCACATACAGACGATTTGTATAATTTTTTAAAGTTGATCACATTGGTGTACTAGTGTGAGTCGAATTATATCTAGTACCTCAGGAAATCAAAATGGGGAACACAAAGGATTTTAAGTATCTACTGTGTGTGTCATATCCATTCTTCTCCAACCATTTAGAGTGATTACTTCATGAAACAAAAGACAAAATTGAATTCCGGTAGAACATGAAAATGAGTCCTCAGAAGTAGCCCGCTCGACTGGATACTTGTTCAGAAATGCATGCTTCTCTCCAACCACATGCACACATCCTGCTACAAACTGTGCTTAATCATTATATTCTGTACCATTATTTTTGAGCTTCATAAACACACACATATACTCACTTCTGCATGCATCCCACTGCCCAGTTCCTAAGAATGATCATTTATCACTCTTTCATTCACCACATGCTCCTTAACCGTTTTATGTCTTGGTTAACCTGGCACACACATTTTTCCTATGGACAAAAATAAATATTGTATTATAATTCCATATTTAAAGATTATAACAGATGCATTTGACTTAAATTGTGCAAGCAAAGTGCAAGGGGCCTGGACATCTTTCCCACAGAGATCAGGAAGGTGACTGTGGAAAAGCACTACTTAGACCGGGATGGGAACACAGAGAACCAGGGCAGCTGATGCTGAAAATGAGAACTGTGTTCAAATTGCCAAGGGTCCTCATTCCATGTGAAGGAAACTGGGCTTTCTACTATGGATAACGCCAAGCCATTTGAAGTCTACACTATGGCTATAGCTCTCTGCACTTTCTAGATCACAAAAGTTAATTGGATTGGTTAGGTAAGAACAATGTGCAGAGAATCCAATTAGAAAAAACATGACAGTAGTCCAGATAATAGGACATGATAACCTAATTAAGGTAAGAGCAATGGAATACAAGTAAAGAATCAGAAAAAAAAAAAATACAGACCACAAGATGTGGTGATACACAAAAGAGCCACCATCCACACAGATAGATGTAGGTCAGAGTGAGGAGTTAGTGGGTAAATTGTACAGGGGGGTGTAAGAGATGACATAATGTAAAATATACGAGAGTGTCTAATCTGGGATACTGATGATACCATTAAAGTAGAGAATTCAGATTGAGAACTAAATTGGGGAAGTAGGGGAAGAAAGAGATTAAGTTAAGTACTTGCAGGATATGAAAGTAAAGTCATTTGATAGATACCTGGATGGATAGGAGGCTCTGAATACATTTATATACATCTGTATAATCTACATACATTTAGAGCAGTTAACATTTAGTGGATATTTAATGTTAGGAAAATATATACTCAAAAATGTATGGAGAGAAGAAAACATGGGGATATGTTTTATAACGCTGAAGTAAACACTAAACTTTTAAAATAAGCCTTTGGGAGCAACTGGGTGGCTCAGTTGGTTAAGTATCCAACTTCAGATCAGGTCATGATGTCAAGGTCCTTTGTGAGTTCAAGGTCCATGTGTTCAAGGTCCTGTGCTGACAACTCAGAGTTTCAGATTCTGTGTCTCCTTTTCTCTCTACCCTCCCCCACCCCATCATACTCTCTCTCTCTCTCTCTCTTTCTCAAAACTGAATACACATTTAAAAAATTCAAATAAACCTTGGAATTTCAATAAGTTGGGATAATAAATGGCTTGAGATGCTGAGAATAGTCAATGTATTAAAAATGGAGGAGAAGTAAAGGAAGGAGAGGCAAATGATTTAATTTGCAGAAAATGGAAAATTTGGGAGAAATAAGAGAGAAGGAAATGTAATTTCTTGAAGATAACAGCAGCTAAGAATGTTTGTAAGACAGATCAAGAGAGCCCAGTGGTCCTTTTCTGAGAATATTTGAGTGGCACAAAAACTCACAAAGATAAAATTATTACATCATGCCTATGATATATAAAGGCTTCAGAATAATTGCACTTATGTTCCCAGGATACACGGTCTCAGTTGGTCTCTTTTTTTTTTCCATCTCAACATACTACTAAGAGTCTTTTATATCCATGATTATTTTCACATATTAAGTTAACTAACGTCACTTCTCTGGATGTCAAATGAATTGCTCCTGTTTTATAGATAAAGTTAGCTGATACCTCTGGAAGATTTATCATCAGTCATAAAACAGAACGGAACAATAGCATCAAACATTAATTTTTCCTATATCCATTTGGAAGGCGTTTGCAAGAAGTTTCACTTGATCATTCAAATCCATCTGCTGCCAAACCAGAGTCATGTGCCCACTGATAATTCGGATGTTATTTGGTTTAGCTATGTTGCCAGCAAGCAAAACATATCCAAAAATCTAATGACACTTCACAGTAATATTCTGATCATATTTTACTCAAAACACTTATGATAACATACTACTATACTGTTATTATTTGTGGGATAATAAAGTGTCATTAGATATACATAAACATTATACAAGCACTGCCTGAAGATTGTTGGTACATAGAAATCTATTTGGACCATTTTCTCTACACAGTTAGCCAGCAGATGCTATAATCTATTTTTTGGGAAAGTGATCAGCTATAGGACTCAACCAAGTCAGCTCACAGATGCTGTATAGTTTTAGTTAATTGCTATCATTTCCACTTATGTTCAAAAGAAAAGTAGCAAATCTAGTACTAGCTATTAAAAACTAAATATATTATATTACAGCAACAGCTGCTATTTATTTTGTTTTTGCTTCATGGCAGGTATAATTAATATTGTTTTAAGCATAGATTTATAAAATTTTCTCCATGGGTAGTCCCATTAGAGAAAATGTTTGCATTCATATGCCCATGGAGATTTTTTTAATATTTGTTAACAGAGAACGTAATAGAGGGAGGAAAAAAACTTTAATGTACAATGTACTAAATTAATTAACAACAGAGTGACTTCAATAATTAGGCTTTCAAAGAAATCAAAAAGTATGAAAGTGTATTAACAATGATTTTTATGAAGCATAATGGTTTTTCCATCTGTACTTGTTTCTTGAATCCAGTAGGATTCTAAACATGACACTCTCCACATGTGTCATGTATCAAGCTACTCCTGCTCTCTGTTTGAGGTCCAGGGGACACAGTGGTAAAGAAAACAGAGATGGTGTGTCTCCTGGGGTGTCCATGTTCCTGAAGAAGACAGACAAGGACACCCATAAACAAACGCCAAAATACATGATGATTTTATGTTAATTTGATGTGGAGAAAATAAAGAAGTTTATAGATATGGATACAGTGGGAGGCAGCCGGAGTAAAAATAAAATGGGCATTGAGTATCTCCTGAGGAGGTGATCTTTTGGCAAAGATCAGACTGACAAGAAAGAGCCAGGCATGTTAAGACCCAGGGATGCACATTTAGGCAGAATAAACATCAATTACAAGGACTCTAAGATATGAACAAGAGTGATGAATTCAAGGAAGAGAAAGAAATTCAGTAGGTTGAAAATATGGAGTGAAGACGTAAGACAGGAGATAAGTTTGTGGAATAAAGAGCAGATCTCATTGAATCTTGTGGGCCCTGGTGAGGAGTGTGGGTTTTATTCTAAATGCAAAACAAAGGCATTAGAACATTTGCAGCAAAGGGATGATCTAACATGCTCCAAAAGAATTTTTTTTACGTTATGTTTTGAACAGATAGAAGAGGAGAAGTGGAGAAGCCAACTGCTATTAGAAGCATAATGCAGGGTACAAGAGTAAAGTTGAAACATAAGGAATAAAAAGAAAAAAGAAATAGCTGAAATACAAAGTTGTAGTTGAACAGGAGTCTTGTGGATTAATTCTCTTTTGGTCCTAAAATTCTTAAATTTTCACTTTAAGACACATTAATATTCTCTTAGTTCTTATAAATCTTTAGCAACAATTTATTTTGCAAAAAAAGACCAGAGAAATCAAAATCCCTATTATCTAACTCAAATCTCGTCTATTGTATATGCATATCTTCTCATTTGTTCCTCTTAATGAAAAGGGCAACAGCTGTTTATCATCATTCATACATTCTTTTTATAAAATTCAAGCAGATTACTAAGCAGCTTGTGATGTCAAATTCAAATATAATCACCCAGACTGACTCTCTGAGGTCAGAAGCACTGAATATGACTTAGTAATCTCAGTGACAAAATTAACCTAGCAACCATCCATTACCAAACCAAAATAATGAGAACAATTTTATGGAAGCAACTGAATCAGTAAAAAAAATATGCTGGCACACAACATGAAGGTTTTTAGAAACTTGACTAATAAAGTCATTGCACTCTATACCAGCTGACAAGAGGGGATGTCCATGTGTTTGCTAAGTGAATATTTATTGTAGCTTGTTCTAGAAACTAGGGTAACTACTCAAAACAGTGTCTCTGAATTCACAGAGATACACAGTAAAGGAAGATTTAGATAAGTGAAGGAAGAGGCAAGAGCCAGGTGAGTATACCAGATGATGGGAAGAAAAAAAAATATGAGATCTAGATTTTTGGAGTCCAGAGTGAGACCTGAAGGAGCAGAATCATCCAGAGAAAGAGATGGAGTGAAAACACAGAAGTGGAGAGCACTTGGGTAACAGCAGCGGCACAAATCTGCCAGCCATGTGAAAAATGGCCTGGCGGGGAGAAGATGGAAGTCAAACTCCTTAGGAGTTTGTAGTGATAAGTTCTACATCTACATGAATATTTAAATCTTGCCATGCTACTTGAGACCCTCTAATATCAGCTGCAGAGAGCACGAGGAAAATAGGGCTCAAAGGACTCATCTCTACAATGTGAATAGACATACCCTTATGCTCTAAGTCACTTTTTTTTTTTCCATTTCAGTTACAGAGGATAATCTCTACCAGCAAACATGGGGTATCAAGTTAGATCTGTCTGGAAGAACAAGCAATCTGAATCTAAGGTAGGCATTTAGTACATTTGTTCATCTCCTTTGTGTCTCATGTTCCTTAAATCAGTTAGTTTTACTCATTCTGCTTTTACGGTCACTAGTTTTCAGGCACAAAATATTTAACGTAAGACAAATCTAAAATCAAAGTTTCTGAATACAGCTTCCTTCCCTCCTTCCTTCCTTCCTCTCTCTCTCTCTCGCTCTCTTTCCTTCCTTCCTTTTCTCTCTCTCTCTCTCTCCTTCCTTCCTCCCTTTTCCTCCCTCCCTCCTTCCTTCCTTCCTTCCTTCCTTCCTCCCTTCCTTCCTTCCTTCTATTAAGTTAGTTAACATATAGTGTTTCTTTCAATTAAGTTAGTTAACATATAGTGTTTCTTTCAATTAAGTTAGTTAACATATAGTGTAGTATTAGTTTCAGGAGTAGAATTCAGTGATCCATCACTTACACACAATACCCAGTGCTCATCCCAAGAAGTGCCCTCCTCAATGCCATCACCTATTTAGCGCAACCCCCCACCCACCCACCACTCCTTCAGCAACCCTCAATTTGTTCTCTGTATTTAAGAATCCCTTATGGTTTGTCTCCATCTCTGTTTTTATCTTATTTTTCCTTACCTTCCCCTTTGGTCATCTGTTTTGTTTCTAAGTACAGCTTTCTAATATCAGTTTTCATTATAATACTTATTCATCCCACTGTTACATGTACCATTTTTTATTCAAAATGAGATGTTTATTTAGGAGCATTTGGAGTTTTTCTATGTTCATTTCCTGTAACTGACAGGTCACAGAGAATTTATCAGCTATAAATCATCCAACTTTAGGGGCACCTGGGTGGCTCAGTCGGTTAAGCATCCGACTGCAGCTCAGGTCATGATATCACAGCTCCTGGGTTCAAGCTCCATGTCAGGCTCTGTGCTGACAGCTAGCTCAGAGCCTGGAGCCTGTCTTTAGATTCTGTATCTCCTTCTCTCTCTGTCTCTCCTCTGCTCACGCTCTTTCTCTCTCTCTCAGACATAAATAAAAACATTTTTAAAAAATCGTCCAACTTTATAAAGCTAATCCAAGACTATGATAAATTCCGAGGTTCGCAGAAAATTCTAAGTGGGCTGAAGTTTAAGTTTTGTACTAAGATAATGTAGAAATTTAGAAATATTTTAAAACAATGAGCAAAATAAAGCATAGTTATGCTGATTTTTCTGGCAGTATGTATATTAATTTATTATAAAATTTAAAATATGCTGAAAGATTTTGAAGGTGGAAAAGTGTATGAAGAAGTAAAAGATTTTACATATTTGAAACTCTACTAAAAGCACTTAATTTACAAATACAGACCTAATTCTTAATAAAGCATTATTAACATGGGCAAGGTTATGGCTATAAATATCAGCTTCTCCCTTAGTAATTTGGATGAATAATGGTACCAACTTAGTACTACTGTATCCAATGAAACGGATGAAGGATCCTTCTATGAAGAAGAGGCAAGTAGATATTTTATTCCATTATAATTCCAACATATGCAATGTATTATTAGTAGGAATTATTTTCTATTTGCCATTAAACAAATTTGTAAAAAAGCACTGGCTTCAAATATAACATCCAGGACTTTTCTATTAATGTTTGAAGTTAAAAAAATAAAACCTTCCAGATCCTATTTTGACTAATGAACTGAAGGTATGTATTGCATATCCTTCTCTTGGCATTTTGATATACGTCATCAAGTGAAGGCCTTCCTAATGGGGTGATTGTCTTAGATTATCTGGTCAAAACAATGTAATCATGAGAGTGCTTACAAGTGGAACAGTGATGAAGAAGAGGAGAGAGCAAGAGAAAAAAGATGTGAGGATAGAGCTCAGACAGGCCCATGCAGGATTTCTTCATTGGAAGATGAATGAGGGCCATGAGCCCAGGGATGTGGAAGACCTGCCTGTGCTGTGAAGGCAAGGACATAAATTCATCCCTACAGCCCCAGAGAGAAAGCGGCCCGGCCAACATCTTGACCTCACCCAGGGAGACGCGCCTCAACTTTCTAACCTGCAGAACTATACAATACACAGTTTGCATTGGTTTAAGCCAATCTAATGTGTTACAGCAGCAAAGAGAAAACTAATACGAGACCTAAGAATGAAATTGACTTACTCAAATAGTAACCTTTAAGGCACACTTTAACAAAACAAATGATCAGATTATGATAACCTTCTTCATAAGTAAAATAAAAATGTTAAGGGTAGAAAACAGGACTAAATACTTAAAAAAAGTAAAAGAATTTCTCAGTTAATTAAATATTTTCTTTTTCAGTAATATTGTCAAATGGTAAAAGGACAAATTATAGCAATGTTATGGTTTTATTGGAATACTTACAAAAGTTTCATAAGAATGTTGTTATATCTTAAACTTGAAAATTTATGATTTTTTAATCATAAAATACATATTTTATGATTAAAAAAGAAAGTTAAAACTAGGACTATCTGATGATCCAGGAATCTCACTACTACATTTTTACCCAAAGAATATAAGAACACCAATGCAAAGGGGGTACATGCACACCTATGTTTATAGCCTATGTTTATATATATGTGTTTATATATATACATACACACATACACACACACACACACACACAGGAATATTATTCAGCCATAAAAAGGTGAGATATTTACTCAATCTAAAGAGAAACCAAAGGGGCACCTGGGTGGTTCAGTCGGTTAAGTGTCTGATTCTTGGTTTTAGCTCAGGTCATGGTCTCACGATTTTGTGAGCTCAAGCCATGTGCCGGGCTCTGCACTGGAGGCATGGAGCCTGTTTGGGATTCTCTCTCTCCCTCGCTCTCTTCCCCTCCCCTACTCATACCATCTCTGTCTCTCTCAAAAATAAATAAACTTAAAAAATTTTAAAGAGAAACCAGAGTATTCGGCAAGAATGGAATCTTGTCATTTCCAACAACATAGAAGGAGCTACAGAGAACTATGCTAAGTGAAATAAGTCAGAGAAAGATACCATATGATTTCACTCATATGTGGAATTTAAGAAACAAAACAAAGCAAAAGGAAAACATAAGAGAGAAGGAGATGACAGACAGACAAACCAAGAAACAGACTCTTAATTACAGAGAACATACTGATGATTACCAGAGGGGGAGGCTAGTGGGGGGATGGGCTAAATCAGTGCTGGATTTTACAAAAAACCATTAAATGACTTCAAAGCATAGTGCCATGAAAGAATGATATGAAACAGAATAAATTACAAAGTAACATTTTTATTTGAGTATTGAGTATGATGTTCCAGATATCCTAAAGAAGCTTTCTGCTACAGAGTCCTCCCAGTGTAGTGAACGTGAGAGATGTTGGGCATCCTTAGTTCCTGACCCAGTGCGCACCAGGGAAGCCACATCATCAAGTCATTAAGTGCGTATATTAGGTCAGAGGGAGAGAAGCAGGGGGGCTTATGTAAAATTAAGGTCCCAGTGCTGCTAAACTCTACTTCTAACTTCCATCCCCCAGTCCATTCTCTGACAGCTTCACACTACATCAGTCATCCTGATGTTTTTTGGCCAAAAACCACAATCATAAAGGCATTGTCTTCCTCTTCTCAATGCTAAATTCTAACTTTATTAAACCAATGTGATTTGATACATATATATGCTGTGGAATAAAAACGTTAGGAAAACCAACTGCTACTTCTCTCTCTCTCTCTCTCTCTCTAGCAATTGTTACTTCTAAGCGGTTTCAATTTATTAACTAGTTATAATCAAGGAATATGTTTTCATGGGATTACAAATAGCATAAATGGGGATACCTAGGTGGCTCAGTCAGTTAATCGACAGACTTCAGCTCAAGTCATGACCTCACAGTTTGTAGCTTCAAGCCCCATGTCAAGCTCTGTGCTGACAGCTCAGAACCTAGAGCCTGGTTCAGATTCTGTGTGTTTGTGTCTCTCTCTCTACCCCTCCCCAGTATGTTCTTCCCCCCCCCTCGCTTTCTGTCTCTCTCTCAAAAATAAACATTTTTAAATAGCTTAAATATAAATAATAGGTGAATCTGAAAAACTGGCCTTCATATATTCCTACGGCTACAAATGATGGATTCATGTAGCTACAAATATATATTTCTGTAGCTACAATGGATTCTACCTCAAAACTGTACATTTGTACCCTCACAAGCACTATACTGAAGAATAACTAATCTGTTCTCTCTTTCCAATCTCCACATCAGGTTACTTCAAAGAGAGAACTACCTATTTTCTTTGCTTTCAGAGATAGACAAAGTCAGGGATACACATGGAAATATAAATCCCCCCAAGCAACAATAGTTTGAGGAAAAGCTAACAAACCCTTTCATTTCACATTTTTCACTGCAGCGCTCACATTTGCAAGGATGTATAAATGCAAATTTTACCATTCTCTGACTCATGTTTATCTTAAAAAATACCAATATAATCGAATGCTTTTTATTCCAAATATATTAAGGAGTCAGCTAAAATAAAATAAAAAAAAAAAGTGAATAGATTTAATTTATGCAATAAATCCACTTGTTAGAAACAAAAGTTTTTATTTATTTATTTTTATTCGGAACTATGTTGATGTCATTCCCGTTTTGTATTAAGCATAGGATACTCTCAAAGTTTACATTTTTAAACTTTGATTAGCCAAATGTATACATAGGAAATTCAGTAAGATTGTATTTCGAAAGCCTTAAGGCTTATATTACTTTCATTTTTGGGGTATATACCTGTTCACATGTAACCTACAAACAGTATCAAATAATATAACACTGCTTTAATTTGTCCTAAATTGTTATGCTATGTTTTTGAATAAGCAAATTAGAAGTGCAAAAAAGGATGCAATGTATCTATAAAGTAATAGTACATCTTTGCTTTTATTAGACTGTAATTCTTGACCTGAATAATTCTACTAATACTTCCTTAAGAAAACTTGATGCTGTAAACCTCATCTGAAAAATCTTATTTTAAAATGACAGATTGTTAAGTGCACTTAAGTAATGAGTCCTGACTGTTTTATTTCCCTGTGTACTACACAAAGTTCCTAACAGCATTTTTACAAACGTTCAGTGGTTTAGACATGTCTCTGGAAAGAATAAGCACATGTTAAGATAGCAAACACGTTTATGTAATAATAACAGTTACACATTATATTTGTAACATTCAAAAAGGTATAAATTCTCTTTAGAAATATTCATTTTGTTATAAGGAATGACATATTTCAGTCAACTTGAATAAAGAATACTTGAGAAGATAAATATAAAAGATAAATATGATTTATATCATTATGTTTTTTACCATTCCTTATTTCTTCCTCTTCTTATTTTACACTTTATCTAAAATACTGTGCTCAACATCTGTTAAATATGTACAAAAAGATTTCACATGACTTATTTTTTATCCAAATCATTATTTATGTTCCATATTAAATTTCTAACTCTTATTAGGATTCTTAATATACAAAATGTGAAATCATGAGAAATATTAAGAAAACTCAGGCCAGTGTTAAGTCTTTCAACTTGCTGATTCTAACTGCTCATTTTATTTGTTTTATTAATATCCACTGGTGCTCTCTGTTCTCTGATATCCTTCCTCCGCTTCCTCCATCAAAATGGGCATCTTGCTGGGCAGCAGCACTTGGCTAAAGATTAATGGCCGAGGAACAAAGGTGATATGTACCTTGAGGGTCCTACTTTTAAAATCCAGAAAGCATGTCTCCTTCCTTCCTGGAGGGGATATTCCTGCCTGTAACTTCTCTTCTCCCTGCAGAAGGGAGGGCAGGTTTGGGCTCACAGACAACAGATGAAGACAAAGCCGGCACCCTTCGAGCCCGGGCATTCACTCTTCTCGCTGCTACATCCAAGGTAATATTTATGCTATTTACATCTTCAAACTGGAGACATGTAGGAGAGTATTTATCTTGCGTAGCTGTTTTGGTGGGGGTTTTCTTGCTGTTGCCGCTGTTACAGCAGCTTACAATTCATATCAACTATTTCCTTGGTGAAGAAAACATAACCCATAGTGCTCAGATTAGTTTGCTTTGATTCAAGGTAATACTGCTTCATTTTTTGGAAAAAATCTGTAATGGCTAGTTACAAGTATAAAAAAGACTTTGTGATTATCAAGTTGTTTTATTAAATAACTCATCAATTCATTTTCAGATTAAAAAGCTGCTATTTTCGTATGCTAAGGTATCAATTCCATAAGACAGACTCTTACATTAAAAAAAAAAAATTGGGATGCCTGGGTGGCTCAGTCAGTTAAGCATCCAGACTGGCTCAGGTCATAATCACAGTTCTTGAGTTCAGGCCTCTCATCACGTTCTCTGCCAACAGCACAGAACTCTCTTCAGATCCTCTGTCCCCCTCCCTCTGCCCTGCTCACACTTTCTCTCTCAAAAATAAACAAACTTGAAAAAATAAAATAAAATCAAAGATTAAAAATCACTGGGTCACTTGGGTGGCTCAGTCAGTCAAGTGTCTGATTTTGGCTCAGGTCATGATCTTGTGGTTTGTGAGTTCATGCCCCACGTCGGGCTCTGTGCTGACAGCTCAGTGCCTGGAGCCTGCTTGGGATTCTGTGTCTCCCTCTCTCTCTGGCCTGCCTGCGCTCGCTCGCTCGCTCCCACTCTCTCTCTCTCTCTCAAAACAAAAATAAAAAAAAAAAAAATATTTTTTTTTTTTTAAAGCATCCAACTCTTGATTTCAGCTCAGGTCATGATTTCATGGTTCATGAGATTGAGCCCCATGTGGAGTTCTGCACTGACAGTGTGGAGCCTGCTTGGGATTCTCTCTCTCCCTCTTTCTCTGCTCCTTCCTGCACTCATCTGTGCATGCGTCATTCTCCTGTGCTGTTTCTCTCAAAATAAATAAACTTAAAAAATAACAAAAAACAAAAACTACTAATATACACTGATATACTTACACATCTGTTATCTTTCTTTCCACTACTTACTTCACATGCCTTTTTAAGGTATACAATTTTGAACAATTAACTACTAAAGTATGTGAATCATTTGTAAGTTTTCTGACAATCCTTAGTGACCTTGGATTTTCAGCTTTGTCAACTTCTCAATAACCACTTATAAAAGTTAGAAGAAAGAATTGGTCCCTCCTGAAATCCCTTAAATGGAGTAAATTTTAAAATCCTTTCATGCATTACACTGCCAATCACTGCGGCTAATCCCATTCAAGCTCCATAATTAGCATCCCAAGGTAGGGATTCCCACCTGCACCATGTTGTACAACATCACAAAATGGGGAGGGGGGTATGAAAGAAAGGCTCCCAACGGACCTCCACATGACAGAATGTGTGAATCAATTTTAATTAATTCTGCCTCTTTAAATCTGTCTGCTTTCAGGAGAGATCGCTATCTCCCTCAGACACTATAGCAAGATAATTAACAGAACCGCTGCTGGAGCGCGATAGCACAGGCAGCGGCCGGTACCTGTGGCAGGAACTCCCTGTCATACAAGCACCATCGAACTGTAAAGGAAAAGGACATGCAGCGTTGTGCAGCACTAATTTTACCAAATAAGTGCATTATTTATAGCATGCATTGCAGGGCTTTATTTATCTATCATGTAACAGAAATAAAGCAAATTGTTTCTAAAACACTTTCAAGGATTCTGGCAACTATTTCAGACTCTGTGACAAGAGTCTCTCTAAATAAGATCACCGAGGGCCCGCACGAGTAGTTGAAATAGTGGGCATATTGCCATGAATCCCACCACACAGAAATACTTGAATTCGACATCAGTTATTTTCCAATTACAAAGACTTGCTCATCCGTTCAATGACTAAATATTCATATTCACAAGAGCCTGTTATTTATTTACTTACTTATTTGCTTATAGTGGTCAATGGAAGGGCTGCATGATTGTATATTACACTATTATGATAAAGACAGCCTCAAATAATCATCTCTATATTCAAGATGCTTCAGTCACTACTTAGTGAGAAATCTATTCTTGCCTAGTGTGTTCCAAATTTTCATTTCATCATTTGATCAGACATCCTCTGAGGAACCTCATACTTACCATGTATTCGCCATTTCTATTATTTATTCAGGAAATAACAGGATTTTAAAGTTGAAGAAGATCCTGGCCAGGATTCCGTACGGAAGGTCAGCAAACACAGAGATGTTAAAAAGACTTACAAAGTCCTTCAGTTAGTGAGACATTGAATCAGAACCGGCACTGGCAACCGGGATTTCTGACTTGTGACTCAGCACATAATTCACTAATGAGACTGCTTTGCAATGTCAGAAATAAATACTTATATTGATTTCAAAGAGGCCACCACAAATGGATTTTGCTGCCAAACATTGTTGTACTCTTCTATTCTCGAACATCTTGTATACACACATAAACTTTAGAAGTGAAATGACATACTTTCCTGTCCTAGTTCTAAACAATTCTGGAAAAACTCTTTTTCCTCCTGTTTATATGCAACAACAAAAAGCTGTGAGACTAGGCAAAAGACTTCACTGCTGCTTCTAGGAGACACTTCCTCCTTGAAGACTTTGAACCAACTGAGATAACGTACCTATTGGGACGAGCAGGTGGCCTATCAGTACCTGCCTCATCTATGCTTCCATCAATCCCCAGCTATTGAGCCATGAACTCTTCCCATTCCAAAAAGCCCCTTGAATTGCAGGACTTGCTTAAAATTATTTAGATTAAGAAATCATTTTTAATGAAATGCTATCCATATCTGCCCCTGATTTCTCCCTTCCGAGATGTTCTTTAACCTCTGTCAAGATGATGCTATCACTTGTATTGGGGTGTCGAGAGAAACAAAATCAATAGAATGTGTGTGTCTACAGGGAGAGAGAGAGAGAGAGAGAGAAAGAGAGAGATTTATTTTAAGAAATGGGCCCATGTACGGGCCAAGTCTTAAAACATACTGGATGGACTGCCAGGCTAGAAACCCAGAGAAGAAATGATGCTGCAATTCAAGTCCAGAGGCATTCTGCTGGCAGAGTTCCTCTTTCCTCGGTGGAGAAAAACCCTTTTTCTTAAGGTCTTTAACTGTTTGGGTGAGGCCCACCCACATTATGGAGCCTGACCTGTTCACTGAAAGTCTACTAAATGCAAATGTTAATTGCGTTAAAATCCCTTTAGGGCAACATCCATAAGCCAACATATACCTGGGCATGGTGCCCTGGCCAATTGGACACATAAATTAAACATCACATGTCTTGTAGCAGCAAATTACATACAAGCCTACATCATTTAATTGTGTCTCATGTTATTGCTGTTAGCATATATGGTATGTTTCACAAGTTAAAGGATCACAGGAACCCTGCACCAAGCAATGGTATCAGCACCGTTTTCCAACAGGATTTCTTCACTTTGTGTCTGTGCATCACATTTTGCTAGTTTGTGTAATAGTGTAAACAATTCCATTATTATATTTGTTATGTTAACCTGTGATCAATAATCTTTGATGTTACTATTATAAGTATTTCGAGGTGCCACAAACCGTACCCATATAAAGTGGCATACGTAATCGATAAACAGAGTATGTGATCTGACTGCTCCACTGACCAGTCATTCCCCCATCTCTCTCCCTGTCCTCAGGCCTCCCTATTCCCTCAGATACAACAATACCTCAAACGCTAAGACAGGCCAAAAGCTAGGCTTCTTGCACCAAACAAATTAGCTAAGATGGGAATGCCAAGGAAATGTTCTTGTAGGAAATGAAAAGTACTATTTCAGTGAACACAAGAATGATGAGGGAAACAGCCTTTCTGATGATGTAGAAAAGGTTTTACTGGTTTGGATAGAAGCTCAAAGGATCCACAACGTTCCCAACATTAAGCCAAAACTCTATACCGAGCAAGGCCCCAACCCTCTTCAATACTACAAAGGCTGAGAGAGGCAAAAAAGCTACAGGAGAAAAGTCAGAAGTTAGCAGAGGTTGGTATGTGAGGTTTAAGAAACAAAGCCATCTCCTTAAATTAAAAATGCAAGGTGAAGCAGCAAGTGCTGATAGAGAACCTACAGCAAGTGATCCAGAAGATCTAGCACAGGTGAACAAAGAAGATGGCCACACTAAACAACTGATTTTCAATGTAGATGAAAGAGCCTCCTACTGAACAAAGATGCCATCTAGAACATTCACACCTGGAGAGGAAACATCAATGCCTGGCCTCAAAGCTTCAAAAGACAGACGTGCTATCTTTTTAGGGGCTAATATAGCTGGTGACTTTCAGCTGAAGGTAGTGCTCATGTATCATCTGAAACTCCTAGGGCCCTCAAGAATTATGCCATATTGGGTGGCTCAGTCAGTTAAGCGTCCGACTTTGGCTCAGGTCACGATCTCACGGTTCACGGGTTCAAGCCCAGTGTTGGGCTCTGTGCTGACGGCTAGCTCAGAGCCTGGAGCCTGTTTCGGATTCTGTATCTCCCTCCTTCTCTGGCCCTCCCCCACTCACACTGTCTGTCTCTCTCTCTCAGAAATAAATAAAATATTAGAAAAAGTTTAGGAAACGAATTATGCTATATTTATTCTGTCTGCTCTATAAATGGAACAACAAAGGCTGGATGACAGCACATCTGCTTACAATATGGTTTACTGAATATTTTAAACCCACCATTGAGATCTACTGCTCAGAAAAGATTCCTCTCAAAATATTACTGCTCACTGACAATGTGCCTAGCTACCCAAGAGCTCTGATAGAGATGTTTAATGAGATTAATGTTGTTCTCATGTCTACTAACACAGCCTCTATTCCATAGCC
This sequence comes from Hyaena hyaena, assembly GCF_003009895.1. Lineage (NCBI taxonomy): Eukaryota > Metazoa > Chordata > Mammalia > Carnivora > Hyaenidae > Hyaena > Hyaena hyaena. The sequence continues at coordinate 1,006,539 of NW_024081105.1, read as the reverse complement.
CATGAACAAGGGAGTAATTTTGATTTTCAAGTATCGTTATTTAAGAAATACATTTCATAAGACTTCAGCTGCTGTAAATAGTGGTTCCTCTGATAGATCTGGGAAAAGTAAATTGAGTAAATTTAAATTACTATGAACAATTTACCATTCTAGATGTCATTAAATATTCATGATTGAGGTGCCTGGTGGCTCAGTTAAGCACCTGACCTTGGCTCAGGTCATGATGTCATGGTTCATGCATTCGAGCCCCATGTCGGGCTCTGTGCTGACAGCTCAGAGCCTGGAGCCTGCTTCAGATTTGGTGTCTTCCTCTCTTCTCTGTCCCTTTTCCGTTCATGATCTGTCTCTCAAAAATAAATAAATGTTAAAAAATCTTTAAAGAAAAAAGAATATTCATGATTCATGGAAAGAGATGAAAACATCAGCATTAATAGGAGTTTAGGGGAAATTGACTCCAGTCCTCCTGGACGACTTTGAGGGATTCGAGACTTCAGTAGAGGAAGTAAGTGTAGACATGCTGGAAACAGCAAGAGAACTAGGACAGAAATGCAGCCTGAGGACGTGACTGAGTCACTGCAATTTCATGATAAAACTTTAATTGCTGAGGAGCTACTTCCCATAGATGAGCAAAGGATGTATTTTCTTGAGATGGAATATGCTTCTGTGAAGATGCTGTGAAGATGATTGGAATAACCCCAAAGGATTTAAAATATTACAATTTAGTTGATATAGCAGGGCCAGGGTTGGAGACGACTGACTCCCAAATTTGAAAGAAGTTTGACTGTGGCTCAAATGCTGTTGAACAGCATCACAAGCTACAGAGAAATTATTTGTGAAAGGAAGAGTCAATCAATGCCGGAAACCTCACTGTTGCCCTAATTTAAGAGACTGGCACAGTGACCCCACCTTCAACAACCACTGCCCCAATCAGTCAGCAACCATCAACATCAAGGCAAGACTCTCCACCAGTAAAAAGATTAGGACTTGCTAAAAGCTCACATGATAGCCAGCATTGTTAAGCAATAAAATACTTTTAGCTAAAGTCTGTACACTCCTTAGACATAACGATATCGCATGCACACTTAACAGACTATAGTATAGAATAAACATAACTTCTATATGCATTAGGAAATCAAAACCTTTCTTTGGCTTGCTTTATTGCAATATTCACTTTACTGTGGTGGTATGGCACTAAACCGTCAGTATCTCTGAGATTTGGCTGTAAACTCAGTTTTGCTTGATCAAAAATTTTTCCAGTGGTCCTCTGGACAACTGATAGCTGACACGCCATTTTCAGAAATGAAAATGTACAGAAGTGTCACAGCTGATAAGCCAATCCAGTTTGTTAACTCTAGAATCAACATAAAAGATAAGATTTGGGGCACCTGGTGGCTCAGTTGGTTGAGTGTCCAACTTTAGGTCAGGTCATGATCACATGATTCATGGGTTTGAGCCCCACATTGGGCTCTGTGCTGACAGCCCAGAGCCTGGAGCCTGCTTTGGATTCTGTGTCTCCCTCTCTCTCTCCACACCCCCCAACTTGTACTCTCTCTTCTCTCTAAAAATAAACATTAATTTTTTTAAAAAAGATAAGACTCATGAGGTAAAGTAGTCTTTCGTATATTCTCAGTGCCTAAAACAAAGAGTAACAAACAGCAAGTAACAAACTGAAAAACAGGTGAATGAAAACATAAATTAATAAGTCAGATATTCTGGTATATTATTTGCAGAGAAGGAAGATATTTTATTTTCAAAATGATCTCATTATCTAAAACATATATACTGTGGTAACTCTCTTGCATTTCACTAATTGAAATTCAATAGGTACAAGACATATAATTATAGCATCACCCTCTATGTGTGTAAAACAAATATCTAGACCCATAAAACCCACAGAAGGCACCTGATATTTTTATATGACTGACAATAATTACATTCCACACAAGAAATTAAATTTTCAAAATTCTTTTCCTTATTCATGCAAATATCAGTTGCTTTAGTGATTTGGTTGGCATTCTTATATTTCACAAAAAGCTCAAATATGCTGTTATGCCTTAATTATAGTCTTCTGTTGCCATACTTCTCAATATTTCCACTCATTTTTTAATTAATGACCTTTTAAAGATTCCAGACTTATCACTTGTGTTTACAAATCTCCATCTCAAAAGGCTCCAGGTGACAGAGATAACGGACCATCAAGTTGATGCCATCTTGTTCATGAAGACTGAAGAAGTATTCTGCTTCTTGATTTATATCCCAGGCTTTATATTCATAGCATTTCATATTCAAAAGATTTTTCACATATGTCATTCTTAAATCTTCATAAAGATTGTTGAAAGAAACCCATTTTTCTTATTCCAGTTAAGAACTGAAACTCCCTGGGAACGTGGTACCTATGCATAGTTTCTTTTTGTTTTGTTTTTGTTTTGTTTTGTTTTGTTTCTGAGAGAGAGACAGAGACAGAGATAGCGTGAGAAGGGGAGGGTCAGAGAGAGAGGGAGACACAAAGTCTGAAACAGGCTCCAGGCTCTGAGCTAGCTGTCAGCACAGAGCCTAAGGCGTGGCTTGACCCCACAAACCATGAGATCATGACCTGAGCTGAAGTCAGATGCTTAACCAACTGAGCCACCCAGGTGCCCCATATGCATAGTTTTAGGAAGGGCGGGCATCCCAAGGCACGCCCTCTAGGACCCCAGGACTCGGAATGACATGTGACTTATCATCTACAACATTAAGTGCCATGTAAATATTTGTCAACCCGAACTAAGTTACCTAGGAAACATTTTAAAAAGATTCACTGTACTAAGAGCTTTTCTACTTTTGACTACACAAGCAAACGCTATTTTTCCGGATTCAACCATCTTCCAATCTGGACATTAAGAAGCTCTAAAGAGGTTAATGATATAAATATAATATAAACAATAGTATCTTCTATGTACCTTATTGTCAAATGTCCTACGGTGTTACCAGTCAGAATAGGCTTTACTATTTACACCTGGCATTAGACATGTGTGGCATCTAATAAATATGTTACGCTTTCATTGAGGAAATTCATAGAAAATTTATCTATACTTAGAGTTTGCTCATCTGAAAAAGCAACTCTTATCAGTAAAACTGATGCTTTAACTGGTCATTAAAAACGTCTGCATTATTTCTTATGTTAAATTTATAGTTAACTAGAAAATGTGTATGAAATCACAAAAGGAAAGAGCAGTTTTTTTCATAAAGTTAAAATACAAACAAAACTTGTTTGTGACTTACCTTGTCCTATTGAATAGTATACCTAATCTTCTACAGAATTTCAGAATTTGCAATTTTTAAAACACACACACACACATGCGTGCACACACTCACATGCACACATACACACAATCCAGATGTGTAAAATGATGAAGGTAAAAAAGGAAATCTTAAAGATTATAGATTTCAATGTTCTATTTTTCCAGACATAAAAAAAAATGGTAAGCTCAGAGATGTGAATTTGTCAAACACCTAGTCCATGGTTAAACTGGTAATGAAAACCCAAAACCTAGACTATATTTCAGCAATTCTTATGTGTATATGTTCACCTGCAAGTATGTGTGCAAATGTGTCTAAACAAAATTGCTTATATGTGTGTGTGTGTGTGTGTGTGTGTGTACATGGTTCTTATGTAGAAGGAGCAATAATAATTGTAGGAATAGATTCTTACTAACAGATCTTTCCTTTGATGTTAGAAAAGAGGAAATTCAATTTTAGCATGCAAATTTATTGGCATTTAGGTTTGCTTCTCAAGCAATGGTTCTTAAAAAAGTGTATTACATCATTGTGTTTTTAAAGTTTTTTGTATAAATAATTTGATAGAATAGCACTTTTCATTTAAAATAACACTGGTGAATAATTCATTTTATGTTAAAAATTAGAGTTATTCATCACTCTCAATGATCTAGATTCCAATATCATTTCCTGAGTGAGGCAGAAAGTTATATCATCACCTTTTTATCAAGGGAATCATTTATAACCTTGAAAATTGACATGAGACCACTTGAATCTACATAGCTTAATGATCAGGTTTGAGAACTGAGATCATTTGTATCAAACTGACTTAATTATTTGTCCAGAACAATCCTTTCCAGAAAGATAAGGGTATAAATTAATAATTTTACTGTTTACTTCAGAAAATTCCTATAAACAGATTTATCTGAACAAAGGGTTTATCCATCTAGGCAAACAAATCTTTTATTAGCACGTCAGTTATCTTACCTGAGCATACAATTTTCTTTTCAAACAACAGCTTAGTTATCATGACTTGCTTTAAGATTCATGCCTTTTCCTGCACACTATTTCTAAACTATTATGTTATAAACTTTAGTCAATCGCAACCACTTCCCCGTATGTAAATATCTTCTTTTAACCACAGAAGCCCACATCTCCAAACACCAAAGAGCTAGAACATTAAAAACATCTATGTTCATATCTATACTTCTGAGGCACTAATAAGAATCTTCACATTGTTATTTTACTTTTCTGCTGTAAGTATAGTAAACTTAGCTTTACTTTCTGTGTATGTGTGTGCCGTTTTATAGTCAAGAGTTGACAACTTACTGACTTTTTATCTGTGTTGCAACCTAATATAAAAATGTTTTTTTTGAAATGTGTTTAAAATTTGAACATTCTTATAATTTAAATGTCTCATTAAAAAAACAAAAGTCTTGAGAACTGCTTCTCTGGACCTTCCTTTATCTATAAAATGATAAAAATATGCCTGATGCTTTATGTAACTCAGTGAGATATCATATATTTCATCTTAACTCCAGTTTAGTTAACACGTGGTTATATTGTTTTAAGGTATACAATACAGTGATACAATAATTCATCACTCAGTGCTTATTAGGACAGATGACCTCTTTAATTCCAAACACCTATTTCACTCCTCCCCCCACCTACCTGTGCTCTGATAGCCATCAGTTTGTTCTCTGTAGTTAAAAGTCTGTTTCTTGTCTTTTTTTTTTTTCCTTTGCTCATCTGTTTTGTTTCTAAAATTCTACATATCAGTGAAGTCATATGGTATTTGTCTTTCTTGGACTGACATATTTTGCTTAGATTTACACTCTCTAGCTCCACTGATGTTACAATTGGCAAGATTTCATTCTTTTATTATGGCTGAATAATATTCCATTGTGTGTGTATACACACATGTATATATGTGTATACACGTACACACCTACATACACACACACACACACACACACACACACACACACACCACATCTTCACCCATTCACATATTGATGGACATTTAGGTCACTTCCATAATGTTGCAATAAACACAGGGGTGTATATATTCTTCGAATTAGTGCTTTCATATTCTTTGTGTAAATACCCAGTAATGTGATTACTGCATCATAGCGTGGTTCTTTTTTTTAACTTTTTGAGGAACCTCCATACCATTTTCCACAGTTGTTGTACCAGTTTGCATTCCCACCAACTGTGCACAAGGGTTTCTTTTCCTCCACATCCTCCTTGCCAGAGCTTGCTTGTTGTTTTGTTCTGTCTTGTTTTGTTTTTGCCATTCTGACAGGCATGAGGTGATATCTCATTGCAGTTTTGATTTGCATTTCCCTGATGAGTGACACAGCATCTTTTCATGTGTCTATTAGCCATCTGTCTGTTTTCTTTGGAAAAATGTCTGTTCATGTCTGATGTCCATTTGTTACTTGTATTATTTGATTTGGGGGTGTTGACTTTTATAAGTTCTTTATATATTTGGGATACTAATCCTTTATCAGATAGGTCATCTGCAAATGTATTTTCCCATTCCATAAACTGTCTTTTAGTTTTGTTGATTGTTTCCTTCATTATGCATTATGCAGAGGCTTTTTATTTTGATGAAGTCCCAATAGTTTATTTTTGCTTTTTTTTTCTCCCTTGCCTCAGGAGACATATCTAGTAAGAAGTTGCTACACCTGATGTCAAATAGGTGACTGCCTGTGTACATCTCTAGGATTTTCTTGAAAATGTTCTCACATTTAGGTCTTTAATCCATTTTGAGTTTGTGCATGTAAGAAAGTGGTCTGGTTTCAATCTTTTGTGTCTGTGCAGGACTGCACAGTGTCTGTGTCCTGTGCAGGACTGCCTCCTGCCGGTAGTGCAGGGGAGGGAAAGGGCACCTGCCAGCTCCTTTGTACCTGGAGAAGCCCCCCAACATGCTCCCAAATCAGTATAAACAGATCTGCCTCCTGTCTGCCCCATGCACTGGGCAAACCGTAGCTTCTGTGTTTCATCTCCACAGCCTGCAGTCTTTTTCAGGTTTAGGACCCAGCGATCACTGGCCCTCCCTGCTCATCCGCTGCTGAGTCAGCCGACTTTTTAAAGCTTCAGGCTCCAAATCCCACCGTTTAAACTCAGGGAATTCAGCCTCTCTGGTTTTCAAAGACAGTCCTTTTGGGGATTTGTCTTCCCTGTGTGGGCCCTGTGGTGCAAGGGACCCTTTCTTTCCTCTCTGCATGCGGGCATCTCCTTCCCTCCTGCAGGCATTTCCCAGGCACCTTTTGTGCCCTTCTTAACCTCTCAGAAGTGCCTTCTTCTCTACATTTAGTTGTGCAGTTTGCTCTCCAGTCTTTGGATCACTCTGTTTATTTACATGGATGTGAGTAATATATAGTTATAAATGTGGGTCATGGTGAGACTGGGGACCTCCTACTCCACCATCTTCCCTGACACTGTCATTCAAGATAACAATTTTTTTCAAGATAATATATTTTTACATGACATATTTTCCTTTAGTTCAAATAACACAGTTGATGCAAAGCTATAATTATTAAAATATAAAGGGAAGTACAATACACGTTTGTATCTTCCCATTTGGATTATGATATTGAGTTGTGAAATAATGTGAAAAGAAATGATTATCATAAAATAATAATTTAATCATGCCACAAGAATGGTAAGCCACTGGCTAAAGACGTTCTGAATTTAGATAAAATATTATTATTGTGCTTCTGATCATGAGTGATTTTTTTCATTTATAAATTTTAACTACATTTACTCACCAAGTAAAATTCAGTAAACTCTACTTACACAATACGATACCTAAGAACCACAAAGGACACACAGTGTTGGGGAATGGGCAATAACTAAAATATAGAATGAATATAAACATAAATACAAATATAAACATGTAAGAAAAGCTTTTCCCTTACAGTAGAAATCTAATAAATGTAGAATGAATTGCTAAAATTCACAATGAACCTAGAGGGTAAAGAATGAAGAACATGATATTATATAATCTCAAGTAATCTCCTCCTAAATCACTTTATAAAAACAACACTAAGGTAATTCTGCTTGTCTTTTTGCTTAAACCAACTAAAAGAAAGTATCATTAATCAAAACAGTACATTATAAGATCCCTGGCAATCAAACTTGAATTAAAGAATAACCATTTTATTTATTATTCTCATGAATAATAAAAATGGTTAAGTATAGGCTCAAATCTGCTCACCTAATCACTGAGTCTTAGACTGCTTCATGTTCCCCACTATTGAAGGAAGCCCACATATAAAGTGCACACCCTTAGAAACTGAAAAAACTGAATGACACTAATGATACACTAAGGAGTTAATTTTGAAATGTCTGCTAACTACACAATTTCAGTATAATTGCTAGTGGATATGACCGTTGTAGAGAAGAATGATAGGGCTAATCAACCACAGTAATTAATTACGTAAGAAAGTCTTCATTTGTATAGAGCTAGTGGAAAGAGTCAATCATCTGGTTAAATATGAAAGTTTGCTGTTTTGAACTTGTATAATACACAAGATTATGAAAGACTGTGAAAGACTGTATGACATGGCTTAGTGAATATTACCAGTACTTTCTAGGTAGATCATTTTTACCAGTTAAAGTATAGGAAATCTGGCAGCTTGACTACTTTTTGGCTGTCATTCAAATACTTAGCTTTTTGAAAATAGCTTGGTTTTCACTTTGGGTGTGTGTATGCATAATTTTCTTTCTACATGGTCAAGTCAGGTAAAATTTATTGGTCAGAGAAGACTGGTTTTGAAGTCTGAGTCTTTTTACACATAAATCTTATAGAAGTTATATTTAAATATTGCATTCAATAGGTTCATCACCAAATCATACCATATACATAAAGCTACTTTCTTACAGGCACATTAGTTTAAGATATTAAATATTTTCTAACATGTTTCATCATTTTAAAATCTGGTGATGCATGCACTAGGATATGAATACATCACACATCACACATTTGTTTTAAAAAATGTATAAGACAATTCTACCTGTAATAGGTTTTCAAAATCTATTTTGCAATTATATACCCCTTAAATAAAGACATATGTGCATAAAAGAAAATTTTCAAGACTTTTAGAAGAAAAGATAATATATCTTAATTATGCCCTTAGAGTATGCATATTTTTTGTCAAGATACACATATCAAGCAGCATAAAACAGGTCAACTAAGGATTAAACATTAAAATAAGGGATTATTAAACTGAATAAGGAATTCCTACAAATTTAAAATGAAACAATTGATAATAAAGTTGAAAAAAAAAAAAGAACAAAGAGTATAGGAAGGTAATTTAAGAAATGGGAACCAAAATGGCCAATAAACTTCTCAGAAAATGCTATAATTATGGAAAGTAAAATACACAAAAGGATTTTATCATTCTGGCAAAACAAAAACAAGATAAAACAAAACAACAATAACAACAACAAAACACCTAATTGCCAAGTACTAGCAAGATGTAGAACAATGGGAATTCTTAAACAATGTGAGTATACCAGTTGCCATGCCCAATTTAGAGAATAATTTTGATATATATGCATTTAAAAATGTGCCTACCAGGAGCGCCTGGTGGGGTCAGTCCATAGAGCATCTGGACTCTCTACCACAGGGTTGTTAGTTCAAGCTCCAAGTTGGACGTGGAGCCTACTTTAAAAAATGTGCATACATGTACCCCAATGTTCATAGCAGCACTCTCCACAATAGCTAAAACATGGAAAGAGCCTAAGTGTCCATCAATGGACGAATGGATCAAGAAGATGTGGTTTATCTATACTATGGAATACTACATGGCAATGAGAAATATTGAAATCTGGCCATGTGTAGCAACATGGATGGACTTTGAGGGTGTTATGCTGAGCGAAATAAGTCAGGCAGAGAAGGACAAATATCATATGTTTGCACGTATAGGAGGATTAGGAGGAACTTAACAGAGGACCATGGGGGAGAAGAAGGGCGGAAATGGTGGGGGAAAGGGAGAGAGGCAAACCATGAGAGACTCTTGAATGCTGAGAAACAAACTGAGGACTGATGGATGTGGGGGGGTGGGGGGAGATGGGCATGGAGGAGGGCACTTGTGGGGATGAGCACTGGGTGTTATATGGAAACCAATTTGACAATAAACTATTTGTAAAATTAAAAAAAATTTTGCATAGCAGGGGCCCCTGGGTGGCTCAGTCTGTTAAGTGTCCTAATTTGGCACAGGTCACCACCTCATAGCTCTTAGGTTTGAGCCCCCAGTTGGGCTCCATGCTGACAGCTCAGAGCCTGGAACCTGCTTCAGATTCTGTGTTTAGCTCTCTCTCTCTCTCTGCCCCTACCTGCTCAGGCTCTGTCTCTATCTCAAAAATAAATAAACCATAAAAAAATTAATAAAATAAAAAAAATTTAATGTGCATATCATATACACAAAATTCTACTTCTAGATATCCTATAAAAATGCTTGTACAGGTGCTGAAAGATATGCATAAGAACCTTTAGAGCAGTTTCAGCAAGGGAATGGCTGAATACCACAATGTATACAATGAAAGTATCCAACAGTCAAAATGTATAAAATTGAACTACATCTGTAAAATGGATAAATTACTAGAATATTATACTGAATGATAAATCCAGTTTGAATAAGGATAGGAAAATTAAAAATCCATTTTGTAAAATTTAATATATTTAAAATGGTACTCTAGAAAGGTATTCTGATATAATGGGAGAAAAAGAGAACATGTAATATGCACTTACTTAGGAGACTTCTACTTAATATGTATTATTTTATTCCTAAGGCAGGTGGTGGGTATACAGTACTCATTAAATGTATCTGTAATTTTACATTCACAATAAATTTCAGAATACACTTAACATATTTTTATATGTATTGCATGTATTTGACTATAATTGGAATGTTGAAAAAAACAAACTATACTGAATCTAGTGTTTGTGGATTTTAAAAAATCTATTTTGTCTAGAAATTGATTTTTTAAATCTTTGTTAAAAAATATTTATTTTTGAGAGAGAGAGACAGCAGGCAAGCAGGGGAGGGGCAGACAGAGAGACACGCACACACAGAATGCAAGGCAGGCTCCAGGCTCTGAATTGTCAGTACAGAACCTGAGGCAGGGCTCAAACCAGGCACTTCTAGGAATTGATCTTTAATATAATTTGTATAGAAACACAAGATCTTTTGATACTAAGCGATTGCTTAGACAAAATGAATACCTCACTTTTTTGAAGTCTATGAATGCACCTAAGACTAAAATTAGCTTGGATTCTGAATGCCATTTAGTTGGATATAAACATTAGGCTATTAATTAACAATCATTTTAGGCTGACTCCTTTACAATGGCAAATTAACATGAACACATTATTTTTTTGAACTTGATAGAACTGTCGTATTTGCATTTTGAACTAAACCGGAAAAACTTAATTAAGTCTAGATGTAGCTTCTCAAGAGAATAGTAAGTCCGCTCACTGGTAAAATAGATTATCCCAAAAGCAAGTCTTTTTTTTGTTTGTTTGTTTGTTTGTTTGTTTCTTTTTAGTTTATTTGAGAGAGAGAGAGAGAAAACATGTGTACAGTGGGGGGACGGACGAAAAAAAAGGGAGAGAGAGGATCCCAGGCAGGCTCCATGCTGTCAGCACAGAGCCCTGTGCAGGGCTGGATCCTAGGAACCATGAGATCATGACCTGAATGAAACCAAAAGTCAGATGCTTAACCAACTGAGCCACCCAGGAACCCCAAGAGCAACCTATTTAAATTAGACTTAATTCTTTTAAAAAGGAACATTTTATAATATAATAATCACCTAACATCTGGAGTGCACAATCACTATGGAACATTTATTTATGGATCTTTAATGCATCTATCCCGCTTTTTGCAAGGAGCTGTGAACCAAAATTAATAACACTAGTTATATCTAGCCACCTGCAATGAGTAGCATTAAACAAAATTATACCTACAATTTCTTTAAAAATATATTGTTTGGAGGCTGGGGGGTGACAATCCACTACAATTAAAGAAAATATCATTTTCCTCTTATATCAAAGCTTTATATAAAAATTATACCTGGGGTTTTAGAATATTGCCATTTTTAAAGGCAGTATTTCTCTTTGACCTCACATTTTATATATGGAGCACAGTAATTTAAACTATAGTTTATGATTTTAAACAGGGAAGTATTTTTAATGGGCTGATCGTATAATTCAATGTGATTATCAGGTATTGGAGTTATAAATTTAGTGAATAAATTCCATAAAAGTTTGATCTCAGTACTTGGAATTGTTATCTAACTGTGCTCTCTATTTCAAGGAGACAGCAAAAAGACTGAACTCAAATCAATATGATAACTACTTAATCTCAGGCTGTGTTTCATATAAGCCATAGAATTCATATAATCTATTTTTTTCTATAATTTTTCATCAGGACAACATCAAAAAAGGAAAAATTTTAATTCAATTCTAAGAAAAATGTACATAATTCTATCACCTGGATACTATGTTGTACTATGATGTATTCTGAAATAAATAGGACTTCGAATTCAAAACCTCCACTCAAAAACATTCTTATTGAGTGTTGATTATGTTCCAGGAACTGAGCCAAGACAGAGGGACACAATTTTGAAAAGATATGGAAACAACTCTGAAGCATTTAGAATCCAAATGGATTAGAAGTGTAGAATGTGATTTTTCCACATGGTAGTGATTTCGTATTAGTATAGTTGTAGAGTAAATAAAGTGTTGTTGTTTTTCTGATAAGTAAAGGTGACCGGAATTCAGTACATAAACGTGTCAGTAGAAACTAAGAGAAGCTGTATTCGGTTAACTTCACCTACAAAGAAAAGAGGGAAATTATTTAGAATACAGGTGGGATGACCCAAACGTTGGAAGGGCCACAGGAAATCTAACCCAGTCTCTGTCCCTGACCTTCTGTTTGCTCATGAACAATCACTTACATTCCCAGAGCTTCTTTTTCTGTTTAACTGCTTACAAATGAACTAAACAAGATAAATAATGTGTTGTCCTAAAATTATAAGAAACTTATCCCAGTGTAAAACTAAACAATCCAACATACCTAATTAAGTATTCTTTCTCTAATATCAATATTTTGTAAGATTAAAAATTACAGAAATAGTAAAACTAAAATATTTGAAATTCTAACTTATTAAAAAGCACTATATACTCGGGCCGCCTGGGTGGCTCAGTGGGTTAAATGTCTGACTTCAGCTCAGGTCATGATCTCACAGTTTGTGGGTTCGAGACTGTGTTGGGCTCTGTGCTGACAGCTCAGAGCCTAGAGCCTGCTTCACATTCTGTGTCTGCCTCTCTCTCTCTGCCCCATCCCACTCATAGTCTGTCTCTGAAAAATAAACAAACATTTAAAAATTCTTAAAAAGCAATATATACTCTTTTTGCTTAGACTGTTTAAATGTCAGAACTCAATACAATCTTTTGCAGCAGTCCTTCACCCCCTCTCCCCCTAAAAAAACCTTAATGCTTTATTTACATAAATTTTATTTTTCTCCTTACCTCTGACTAATCTCTATAGCCATGAAGGTACACCTTTTTGGTTCTCTTTGGAGGAGGAAAAGGAAGAGTTAAACAGGTAATATTATAAGCAAATTCCTTAGATACATGCTTGTCAAATGAACAGGTTTGGGGAGAGAGATAATGAGTAACCAAAATGATTTTAGTATTTTCTCATATTTTTTACAGAAATCCAACATAGGGTTCTTGATCATTTTTATTATATATAGAACACCCAATAATCCAGTAAGTTGTATATTTACTGGTTCTTTACCTTGGCTTATATTTCAGCCAACTGAAAGCCATGGTCTCTCAAAAACTTCTTTGCCTAGAGACAGACAGACATACACACACACACACACACACAACTTTTTATAATAGAACCCACATAAAATATGCTATATGTACTGTGTTTTAGTGTTGTTTCTTTCCATTTGTCTTAGTAAGGTAATGAATACACGTGACTCCTCATGAGTCACAGGTATCCGCATGACCACAAGGATGGATTGTTAAAGTATCCTAAACTCCTCACAACCATGTAAAGTCTAAAAGCTGATCTTAAAAGAGCCCTTCCCTGGGACAAACAGTATGGGGAGAAAGAAAGCCTGAACCCTCTGTTTCTCATAGACATGTGTGCATGAAGTCTACAGAATGGCAATAAGGTAAAGACAAGCAAAAACAGAGTTAACATACAGCGAAGGAAGGCTGATAGCACTAAATGTCTGACTTGCTATTTTTATCATTTTGATTATGTGAACAACTCCTACACATCTCTCCTGTTTGAGAATATATACATTTATTTTAGGCTTCAGTATAACTGGGGGTTTTGTCCACTTCAACTGTAAAAGAGAAATAAAATAGACTGACATTTCCATATGACAGATTGTACTGACATCATGCTAATATTAACATATCCTTAGATTAAATAAGAACATTAAAAATAATTTCTGGGTGTCTCAGTTGGTTAAGCAACCAACTTTGGCTCAGGTCATGATCTCACGGTTCATGGGTTTGAGCCTCGCATCTGGCTCTGTGCTGACAGCTCAGAGCTTGGAGCCTGCTTCAGATTCTGTGTCTCCCTCTCTCTCTGCCTTTCCCCTGCTCACACTCTGTCTCTCTCTCCCTCCCTCTCTCTCTCAAAATAATAAGACATTTTTTAATGTTTCTATTTATTTCTGAGAGAGAGCAAGAGGCAATGGGAGCAGGGAAAGGTCAGAGAGAGGAGGAGATACAGAATCCAAAGCAGGCTCCAGGCTCTGAGCTGTCAGCACAGAGCCAGACATGGGGCTCAAACCCACGAACTGTGAGATCATGATCTGAGCTGAAGTCGGATGCTTAACTAACTGAGCCACCCAGGTGCCTCTAAAAATTTTTTTAAAGATATTTCTATTTTCTTTAGTCACACAGTGTCATTTAATGAAAATTTCTAAACCATATCCATACAAGGTACAATTAATGATACCGTAGCAATTTGTTATCAGTTTAGATTCTACTCTATTTTGTAGTCTTCTTATCAGTATAACTGGATTAACTGGTTAATCAATTAATTTTATAAGTCTTATTATCCAGTTTAGCTGTCTGACCCTATTTTGTTTAATATTATACTGTATGATAATTGATGAGTTCATGTCTAAACTTCATATAGGTATTTATTATATGCCTACCACAGGTCAGGTTCTTTACCTATATTTTATCTTTAAATGTTTCCGGTACCCCTAGGATACAATAATAAAAAATTTTAAAATGATACAATAAGAAAAAATAAAGTTAAAAAAGTGCATCTGTAGGAGGGAACTTTTCCAGTGGGACAGCACCATAGTTGTAAAGCATAGAAGATGTGCTACACTAAGTTATAGTGTCTATCACCAACTATCTACACTCAAAGTCAACACATAAGTTCATAACACTAGCTGACTTGGAACATAAAGATATTAGGAAAATGTATATAAAACTAACTCCAAGTGAACCTAGCTGATACAACAATAATACTTCTTGACTGTTTCAAAAACTCTGTTTTTTTTTTCTGTCAAATCCTTGGCAAAAGACAACTCCATGACTCATTTCATGTCCTCAATCATACAAATCTTCTATACTAACAACTCCTACGTTTTGAGAAACCCAATGTTTTCTGGGTGTGTGGTCTCCCTTAAAGCAGCAAATAATAAACTCAAATTTGCCAAGCGTATTCCACAAGGTGTTTGGCTGATAGGGCTGATGATAATTAGTACACACATTTTATAGTAAAAGTATAACAAATCTGAAAGAAGAAACTTTTTATGTAACAGCCTATTATGTCTGATTTTTAAGAAACAAAGATAATCTAGTTCTTTCAGTATATAGATGAGACAAAAGATGAAAAGAGAATATAAATGACTTGATCTAATTTCAGTTTTTGATGACCATTAAAATTCGAATGAGAAACATTTTATCCTATTCTTATAATCTCTGTGTATTATTAAATGCTATTGTGACAATAAATATATCGGAAATATATATCATCAGTTTGTATCCGAAGGAATTACAACCTAATTATAGTAAAATGAATTTAAGTTGATACGGAAATATTTCAACTTTTGGGGTGCCTGGTTTGCTTAGTCGGTTAAATGTCAACCGATATTTTGGCTCAGGTCATGATCTCAGTTTGAGAGTTCCAGCCCCACAATGGGCTCTCTGCTGTCAGCATAGAGCCCACTTCAGATCCTCTGTCCCCTCCCCCGCCCGGGCCCTCCACTGGTTCTCTCTCTCTCTCTTGAAAATAATAAATAAAATCTTTAAAAAAAGAAATATTTCAACTTTTAATTATTTTATTTCTCATTTACATAACAAAACAAAGACTCTTAAACAATACATCCACATACATCCTTCTCAGAAATAGGACCAGTTTTTGTATGGTTCTTGGACTGCCTTTAGACTCAAGCCGCAAATTCAAGTCCCTGGTTATCCCACCTACTAGATTTTGAGGTGTGGGCCACCATAATCATGTGAGCCATTTCCTTAAATCATTTCCTTTCCCTTCCCTTCCTTTATCTCCCCTCCCTCTACCCCCCTTTTTAAAAATTCTTTCTTTCTTACACATACATGCACAATGCATGCACAGGTTTTTTGTTGATGTTGTTGCTTTTTGGAAAACTCTGAATGATACAGGGAAAACAAATGATTAGTTCTAAAGTCACATAAAACTAACAGGGAAACACATCCTTATACAAACATAATTTCAAATGATAGTTAAGAAAATAGTGGTAGATTAGATATACTAAGGAGCACCTGGGTGGTTCAGTCCTCTGTTAAGCATCCGACTTAGGCTCAGGTCATGATCTCAAGGCTCGTGGGTTTGAGCCCCACCATCGGACTTTGTGCTAACAGCTCGAACCTGGAGCCTGGTTCAGATTCTGTCTTCCCCTCTCTCTGCCCCTCACCTACTCACACTCCGTCTCTCTCTGTCTCAAAATAAATAAACACTAAAAAATAAAAAGGGGCACCTGGGTGGCTCAGTTGGTTAAGCGTCTGACTCCGGCTCAGGTCATAATCTCATGGTTCGTAGGTTTAAGCCCTGCACTGGGCTCTGTGCTGACAGCCAGCTCAGAGCCTGGAGCCTGTTTCAGAGTCTGTGTCTCCCTCTCTCTCTGACCCTCCCCTGCTCACGCTCTCTCTCTCAGAAATAAATAAAGCATTAAGTTTTTTTTAAATAAAAATATTTTAGAAAGATATAATAAGAAAGTAGACATAAGGGGATGATGTGTGCTATGGTATGGTAGGGGTGCTACCTTAGGTAGGGTAACTGGAGAAAGTCAATTTTAAAAAGTGATACTTGAGTAGATATCTGAAATAAGAAAAGGAATTACATGGGAAGTTCTGAGAGATTATTCTGGCATAGGGAATTATGTATAAAGTCTCTAAATCAAGTGTATTTAAGGAACAGCAAGAAGGCCTCTGTGATTCGACAAGATGATGTTTCCTTAAAAATGAGAGGACATGAATTTGGAGAGGAAAGCAGCATAGGGTCTTATTCATAACATATTCCATCAAGTAAACAGGATGGCCTTTGGCAACAGTTCCGGAGTAAGACTGACTCACAAGTGAGCTCTAGTTCCACAGTTCTGGGAAACAGGCTGGGTTCTCCAAAATGTACCCCATTACAAAAGACAACCCAGAAGAACAAGTTAACTTCAAAAGTGTAGTGGACTGCCAGAAGCCAAGGGTCAAGGTGGAGAGTTTAGTTGAAAATGATCAAATAAGGGAAACAATGAATAATAAAAGCTATGGACTCTCCACTGATTTCACTCAAGGGTAAAATGATGAACCCTAAAAATATGTAGATGGAGAAGTCCCACTGAAAAGGAAAAATAAAGTTTATTTCTGTTTGCATTTCACAAATCCTAGGTCTTTTAATAAACCAGTTTACAAGTATTTCTGTGATAATCTGAACTTAAACTTAGCTGAAAGGAGGAACCACATCTGAGTGTAAAATGCCAAGCAAGGTGGGCAGAAATCATGCCCAATTAATGTGGATTAAGGATTCAGACAGTACATCTACAAAAGTTTATTTACAGTTGTTCATAGATTTAAATAATATTTAAGTAAAGCTATTTAAAATTTATTTAGTCCTGATGTATTTCCCAGCTCAATCCCAAAATACTTCAGGTAGTAAACTACGAAGGATATCTGATGATGACTTACAGAAATACTAGTACCTAGAAAAACCCAAATGACATTTAAAGATGCTTGTTTCTCTTTATTTTTAAATATTTTTTAATGTTTATTTTTTTTACAAGAGACAGAGTGCCAGTGGTAGAAGGGGCAGAGAGAGAGGGAGACTAGACACATTGAGCATTAATTATATACTGCACATATACACACACAAATATGTATAGATACTATGCATATTATGCCCATATATAGATAATATGAGAATATCTGTGTATTTTTCCCATGGGTGATTTTATATATATACATATCTGTGTGTGTATGTATATATATATATATATATCCCCCATAGGTGATTATAACTCCAATGAATTAAATTTAAAAAGCACAGTTTTTTTTTTTCCACAAAGAAAAGTGAAATCCTTACTTGGTTGTGGTTGGATGGATTAGCCTTGACAGCAGAAGGTACATTACAACCTTAAAATTTATCAGTTACATAGAAGTTACAGGTTAAAGGATGCCACAATCAAAACTAGATTTGTGTCATTTCTGAAATCAATACATCACTGACACAAAATCATAGTCCATAACATTACCTTGGGGTCACTGTGGCTCACAATGATATACTTGAAAATCCCATTTCTGAACACAGAGATGCTGGAGTCACTAACCAAACTGAAAATTGTATTTTAAGCAGTCTAATATACTTATTCTAATATATTTATGTTGATGGAATACTGAAATAATTAAGAGAGTGATTTTAGACTAAAACCAATATATTTGGACAAGAAACTGGATATTAGGAATACTGAGGTCAATATTACATTGTTTTCCTTTCACTGCATGCATTGTAGACATTGGCTTCATGAGATCTGTGCAGAGGTTGAAAGGAAGAAAAGGTAACTGAAAGGTAAGTAGCATAGTCTACATGTTTTACAAAGTACATATACACTTGTTTATTATATGGTCCCATTACTTCCTCATAATTATCCTGAGTATTCATTATCTCTCAATTGGCTTAGCAAGTTCAAAGTCACTCAGCAAGTAAGCAGAACAGCTAAAATATTTATCCAGATTTTGGACTAGTTAAAAACAAATAAACAATAAGCCAACAAATATACCATAAATAAATAAACATATAATAATAAAGCTCCTCATACTCTACCACTTTACATTATTACATCTCTTGATCCTTTTTATTGTATAATAATTAATTCAACAAATTCAGTATTTAGCAACTACTACTTAAGAAATACTAGTAACACAAGAAAAAGATCCGTGTCCAACCCGCAAAGACCTCAGAGCCTCTGTATGTATGTGTATGTGCTCATGCGTGTGGAATCTAGAAAGGGCTGGCATCCTACAATCTGTTTCCACTTATGATAATGATTACACAGAGCTTGGTAGGCATCTAAGGACATATCCACACTCTGAGACCAGAAGGATTTTCAGAGAGAAATACGGTTTAAATTTAGAGGAACAGGATTTTTCTAGGAAAAAAATTATACGGAGGTTGTGAGATATTTTAGAACTGTGGCAGGGAAAGAATTTTAAAATCAGGAAAATAATTTGTGACCAAGGTGTTAAATGCATTAAATTTGCTGTGTGTGTGTGTGTGTGTGTGTGTGAGATATATATGACAAATTTACCATAGTGTCCAGTTTATAACTTTATGCCAGAATAGGTATTTTTTTTGTACTAGCTTTTTCATCAAAAACATACTAAACTATGGGCACCCATGTGGCTTAGTCGGTTTAGATGCCGACTCTTGATTTCAGCTTATGTCATGATTCTATGGTCATGGGATTGAGCCCCACATCAGGCTCCACACCGAACATGGAAGTCTGCTTAAGATTCTCTCTCTCCCTCTCTCTCTCTTCCCTTCTCCCCTCCACCCTAAAACACACACACTTGCTCTCTCTCGCTTGCTCGCTCTCTCTCTAAAATAAAAAAAGTTAAATACTAAATTAACAAGCTAAAGTAGTGATATTTTGACATTGTATTTTCAGGCAAAGGCACAACCACCAATTAAGATAATAGTTGCCAGTTAGGACTATCACATGGAACACATCTGAATTCTGCACCACCTATTCATAGAATCTGAAACCCATGACTTAGCAGACACAGGTTGCAACTGACGTCTCCTACCAGACCTTAGTCATTTGTGTATATGCATGACTTCCATGTTTCCACGTATTCTAGTCTTCAGCTTTTGTGTTGTGCTAAAGGGGTACGATGCGATGACTTTATGTTTAGGTGTAGTATAAGCGCTAGACAGCCATGAGTTACCCCATTGTATAGAAAAGGAAAAAAAAACCTGATGAATAGTACAGAAAAAGAAAAAATCTTCTCAAGAATGATTCTCTCCCCACTTTTCCACCAACTAATACCCATCAAGTCTTCCTTCCTTCTTCATGACTAGCATAAACTTTCAATGCATTACATTTAACGTATCATCAATGTTAATTTGTCTGTCACTTACAGAAACTTTTTGTTGTCAATAGATATTATTTATTGTGTTTTGGTTGAGAGAGACAATTTTTCTCATTAGAACTACTGTTATATTCTTTTATTGAATTGTTTCCCATTTAGTGTCAGGACTTTGGGAGTGAATCATTATGATTAAAGAACAGACATGTATGCTAGTTAAGCATGACTTTATTTGAAGTGTTTGAATCACTGAATTAAATTCCCATTGTCTATGCATGAATATCTTTCATTGGCTCACTGACTGTGTGTGTGAGAAATGGCTGTTTATGTTATCTACTCTTTGTCCCGATGGCAGAGACTCAGAATGATTTTTCAGAAATCCTTGGGTATGAGGAAATCATTCATTCTTTTTTTAGGAAATCATTAATTCTATGTGAGCTGAAAACCATTTTTCAACGGGTTGTTTCCCCCTTAAATTTGTTTATGTTTATTTTGTCATAAAAGTACTAGATAGTTTCCTTTATGATACTAATTACATGTCTGGAAACATTTTCACAATTCCAAAATTTTAAAAACCTGTATACATGTTTTCCATCAGTTTTGTGTTGTTGTGATTGACTCATGTAATTTCGGTCTTTCAGTTTTGCTGGCTTGCTACTACTATCTCCATACTGCCATTAATCAACTCACACAGTAACAGTTACTGAAAGAATTCACAAAATGGTGGCCCTTCTCCTGGGGACTGGCTCTTCACAACACACAAGAAAGAATTTACATTTGCTAGCAGCAGATATACTTATAAAAGAAAGTGAGGAAATGGCTGAGAGGTTGATACAGCACTGTTTACATTTCTCTTATCTATGGGTCATTCTTACCACTCCTATATTATTCCTTCTTTGTTAGGAAGTGAAAGTAGGCCAGAGGTCAGTGTTGTTACCTTAAAGAAGTCCAGCTCCACAGAGAAGGACTGGATATTCCTCCCCAACAAGTTTTTTTTTTTTTTTTTTAATTTTTTAACGTTATTCATTTTTGAGAGACAGAGACAGATCGCAAGTGGCGGGGGGGGGGGAGGGGCAGAGAGAAAGGGAGACACAGAATCTGAAGCAGGCTCCAGGCTCTGAGCTGTCAGAACAGAGCCTGATACAGGGCTCAAACTCACCAACCATGAGTTTGTGACCTGAGCCAAAGTCGGTCACTTAACCTACTAAGGCACCCAGGCACCTTATCCTCCCCAACAAATTAGCATACAATGAAAGCAAATAAAAATTAGACATGGATTGAGTTACATAGTACATTTGGTATCAATCAAGTATAATATATAAGTGAAAATATTTGTCACCTTTAAATTTCTTTCATTTTTATTCTTCAGTAGGCCATTTTTAATCAGCATGTAAAATCAATCTCTACTCCTAAATCTATTTCATAAGATTGAAAAATTTTAATCATTCTTTAGAGAGCTCGCATTTTAACAGATTTTGCTGAATTGAAATAATTTGGTTACAATGTCATTTTCCCAAAGAGAACAAAAGTTCAAAAACTAAAGCACTTAAAACTGCTTTTCTAAATCTGTTCTTCCTTTCTGTTTTCTTACTTTCAACTACTCAATGGTCAGTAAACTACAATTTTATAGTTTTGTTTAGAACAAAAACATTTTAAAAAAAGCATATCTTCAAAGCCAAAGACAGAAAGCTAGTCCATAATTTCTTCTCATTAAAATAATACAGTACACTTAACAATAATTTTAAAAAAAACACAATTATGCATTTTGGAGGTTTGTCCTATGGTTATAGTTTTCAATGATGTGTATATGCCACAATTCTGGAGGAAGTTTGTAAATTACTGTCTATCTTGGGATCTGAATGATTGTACCTTTTTTAGCAGCACCACTGTGATGTTTATCAAAGCCTTCTAGTTGAGAAACAATGAACAAAAAATGCAGAAATGGCTGTCTCCAAATTATTCATATTTAAAATGTTTCAGACATATGGGAGACAATGTTTTCACTATAAACAAATACATTTCACAAGGGACATTTCCTATGTTTGACAATAAATTAAGTGGAGATTTAGGTCATGTGTACTTAGTTTCACAAACTAATAAAACATTTAATTACTTTTTTTATTCTGAGTCACCCATCTGATGAAAGAACTTCATTAAAACATTAAAAAATCATTATCAAAACTTAGAATGATAATTAACCCTATCATTGAAGACAGAGTTGTTTTTTATGTTTCTATATCTAGTATCTCACCCAGAAATTGAATCGTAGTGTATAAATATACAATCAATACATTGTAAATTATTGTATTTATATTGACAAAATCTATCTTATCTATTTACAAAATAAAAATTGCTTATAGAAAATTATAATGCTGACTTTGACTTTTAAAATATATGATCCATGGACAAACACATATTTATAACTTTTAGAAAGAGGTTTTCCCATAACATTTTAGCAGAATATTTGCTCTCATAGCTTGTAAACAGTAATTTTAGGAGTAATAGAAACAGTTCATTGTCAGCTTAAACACACTCACTGCTGACACAATCAGACTTCTTTGAGCAAAGCAAACACTATGTAACTTTATTCATTCCTATAAATCCTTTCTCTTCACTATAAATGTGACACTGATGAAGAGTGAATATTTGGATGAACTATGCATGATCAAGGATCAGTCAGTTGATTATTTCAAATACTCAAGTTGTTCCATTTTTAAATATATTTTGATCCTCTATAAAGTGTGCAGTCCAACTCCGTACGATGTTATGCAAAGTGCTGCATTCAAAAAAGAAAAAAAAAAAAACAAAGCCTATTTTTCTAAGCAGAGCTTTGCTGCTCAAAACTGTGGCAAGAAGTGTGGTCACCTTCAATCTCATTAATCATTGCAAAGATTAAATATTTTTGCATGGCCTGGAATTGATACAAATCTTCTGGTGTAGTAACAAGAATTGAAACTGAAAAGTGCATGGAGCACAGGGTGAGTGTAATTTATGTGCTGAGGCTTTTGCACATGTATGCTTTCTTCCTCCTTCTGGCCTATTTCTTTTCTTTGGCTCTATAGTTACTAAACTGACATTCTTCAAATCTCCTTCCACCAAGCAACTCTTCCTTTCTCATTTCTTCCCTTCTCCTGACCTATTTTCCTCTATTTTAGCTCCCACCTATCACTGAAGAACTCTATTAGCTGCTCTTAGCAGCAATGAGCAGTTTTCCCTTGGAAATAAGTGTGATTCTCTCTTCATAGACTCTGTACTGTTTGGTCCAGAGTAATTGAACCTATTAATGTGCATTTTTGGGCCATAATGCATTTGCAGGGAAAGGGTGGCAAGGTGAGGGGGAGTCATGTTCTAGGACTATTCTTGAATGTCAGGACATGGATTGGGGACGATGGTGAAATGATTTATTGGAAAGACTCCATTGGAAGAAATGGTTTTCTTTAAACCTTTAGATATTTACCTGTGATCTAGGCTACCTATACACTGACACTGAAAAATCTAAATGTTATTCGATGATATCCTTCTATGAAATATAAAGTTCTAGATTTCCATTTGCATGCTTGTGTTTTACCTGCTCTTAACTGGATAATTCACGTGGAACCGTGGATTGGCTTTGGCTGAGCGGCATGTGTGGATCACGTGTTATAGGGCACACCAGAAGTCTTCGGTACAAAACAAACATGGGTCGAATCATGGAGTGTTCCTTCACATAGATTCAATAGTAACTTCCAGCTACCTCTTCTGTGAACTTCCCTCCAACAACATTCACTTACATTAAAAAAGGATTATACTTAGATCTTTTCAGTTGTTGAGAATGAAAAGATTGAAACTGAGGTAAATTTAGATGTTGTTTTCCCATGCTTTAAAAAATAATGAATACTACTTGGCTATTCATGATATACTATGATGTAAATATACAATATAATGTAATGTAATGTAATGTAAGTAAGAATGTATATTTAACATAATGTAAAAATTAAAGAAAGCATTTCATATAAAATGGATAGATTTTTCACTTAGCACAAAATTTCAAAATTAAACCCCCAATTTGCACTTGTTAAAAAGTTGAAACACTTTAATTGTTTTATCAGGAATAAGGTTCATAAAATATCATGGAAAAGTTTATTTCTGTGTATAAATATGACAGACACTATCCTAGGGAATTTTGTCATGAAGTAAAGGTAAAGCTGTGAATAACTAGAGATTAATAGAAACAAGTTCAGTTCAGTTCCCCTCAGATCTTTGGTGAGTTCCATGACTGATTCTGGCTTTGTAACCCATGCAGAAACCTGGGTTAGGCAGCCCTCGCTGAAGTCAGATAATTCACTGAAAACGAGTTGTCTCAGGTAGAGGAACTAAAAACCATAATGTTGATAAAAGTGTTCTCTAGTTACAGAATTGCTAACTCAGTATTCTAGAGAGTAAAGGCAGGTGATATTCCAGAAATTACTTGGGAAAATATAAAATACGGCATGAAAATTACTTATGTTGTTTCTATTATTAATAATATTTGTTTAAGCTCAGAACCTGGAGCTTTCTTTAGATTCTGTCTCCCTCTCTCTCTGCCCCTCCCCCACTTATGCTCTTTCTCTCAAAAATGAACATTAAAAACTTAGTAAAAATATTAATATTAGAATTTTATTCAAACATGTCTGATTTACTAAAAATACAAAAGAAAAAAAGCAGCAAGTCCTGGTCCAAAGGAATCATTTTGAAATGATACAAGTGTCCATGAAATAATGGGAAGCAAATGACTTCTTCAGAACCTCAGGTTGAGTCTCCAAATGTCCTCATCTGACTAAGCAAAGTATGTGCCCACAGGGCAGTGACATCACCTTGTTGTTTTGTAGGCTTCCTCCTCCCTGCTCTGTCCATCGGAAATGAGCAAATTCTCTGGTGATAAATCACTCCCAAAGTCTTTTAAAATCCCAAGTATGTATTTATATGCCATTCACTGCACGATTTTCTTCAGTTTTTGTATATTGGGGAAGATGACTTTTTTCTATATATTTTACTAAGAAATATTTATATATCTCCTATATATTGCCAATATATCTTTTCGTATTTAGTTCACCTGTTGTTTCAGAAATACAACATCTAATTTTTTCTTAAATTTTTTAACATTATTTTTGAGTGAGAGAGCGTGAGCAGGGGAGGGGCAGAGAGAGGGAGACACAGAATCTGAAGCAGGCTCTGGGCTCCAGGTTCTGAGCTGTCAGCTGTCACACAGAGCCTGATGCTGGGCTTGAACTCACTAGCTGTGAGACTGTGACCTGAGCTGAAGTCGGGCGCATAACTGACTGAGCCACCCAGGCACCCCATACAACCTGTAATTTTTGAAAAATTTTATTATATACCGACCAATAAACTTTTCTTTACGCATCTTCCTATACAAATAGTGTTATATTACCAGACTTATTGCTATGATTTACAACCTACCTGCTTCTTTCTACAGTCTAGTATTTTTCTTGATACTGCAAGCCTCTATCTGACTCCAAGATTTTTCTTCCTTTTTGTCACTATATTTTGCCACTTTCTAGTTCGTATTTATACTCTTTTTCTTAACTTCTTTCATTTCTTATATTTCATACTTCAGATAAAGACTCCTTTACACAACCACTCTCCTCTCTTGCTCACCAACCCACCCTAATTAAATTAGCCACCGCCAGGTGCTATGAATTTTTCTTCCTAATATTCCTCAAATTGCTACTAAAACTGTTTTAGTTTGTCATCATGTCTTAACCTGGATAAAAACGATACTATCCACTAGTCCATCCTACTTCATTCTCCTCTCTTCTTCCGAGCACCATTATAATGTATTTTCCTCCTGTCCCAAAAAGCAGGTTTTCAGTGTCTCAAGCACTAGCAGGCAGTAATACATAATTAAAAGTTTTAAATACTGCTTCAGTGTATTCATTCATAGTATCACCAGACTTAACACCTTCTAAGTCTGGTGATAATAATGTAAGTAAATAGTTAGGACGGTATACCGTTTGTGAAATGCTGGCATGTGAGATAAATTCCATAATTTTTTGCATAGAACAGCTTTTGATTATTCCCTTTGCTTCAGGAATGGCTTATTCTTACCTTCAGAAAAATTTTAACTCTCCAGTGTTAATCAGTGTTGCCACTAACTATAACTCTGATCTGTACTTTTGATTTTTTTTTTTTATTACATAGGGTGACAATGATAGCTGAGAACCTTGATTCTCAGTGAGCCCATCACTGAGTTCTAAGTGAAATTGAAATATCATTCTAAGAAATATGTTATTTTCTACTACTTCTGGTTATGTCTGCCAAACATTTTTCTGACATTTGGATTAACAGAATCTGAGAAAATAATTCTTAACAGATCATTAGTGATTTCCTCATAATATCTATTTCTTATGATGACAGTGTAAAGGTTGCTGATATTATATTTTAGGTTTAGAGAAGCCTTAAGTCAATACTACACAAAATAGTGTTCAATATTAATACTAATATTTCTGGGGAAGCTTCGAGAGAAACAAATGTCATTATATCCCAATGGCTTGACAAGTATTATGAGGAAAAACAAACCATAGTACAGAAATAAAATTTTATTATCAAGTATCATTCCTATGTCTTTTATCAATCTTGTATTTTAACTAAGGATGTTGAATAATTTATTCAAGATTTGTGCGAGCCCCTCTGCTTTTTTAACTCAGTTGCTGGCAATTTTGTTCAGTAATGCCTTTGGCTTTGCAACCCATGAAGTCTCTATTCCAGCTACTCAACTCTGGCTGATTGCTAAAACTGCCACTGCCAATACATAAACAAATGGGGTTGGCCATGTTCCATTAAAGCTTTATTTACAAAATTAGTCAAGTGGTCCAAATTTTCCCACCAGCCACAGTTTGCCAATACCTATTCAAAGGGAAAGCCTATGTTGTCTGTTCTTTTTTTTTTTTTTTTTAATTATTTTAATGTTTTATTTCTAGGAGAGAGAGAGAGAGACAGCGTGAGCAGGGGAGGGTCAGAGAGAGAGGGAGTCACAGACTGAAACAGGCTCCAGGCTCTGAGCTGGCAGTCAGCACAGAGCCCGACGCGGGGCTCGAACCCACGAACCGCGAGATCATGACCTGAGCGAAAGTCGGACGCTCAACCGACTAAGCCACCCGGGCGCCCCCTATGTTGTCTAAGAGCACATTGGGCAGAGGACTATAATGCCTATCGCCACAGAGCGCAGGTTAACAGTGCGCGAAGAGTGAAGTCCATGGTAACTGTAAGAATAAGAGCTGTTAAGAATCTAACACACTCACTTATCAAGGTGTACATAATATCATGTAGAAGTTCAGAAACTGAGAAAAAAGTTCGGAGGCGAAATATGGATTCTTAAAGAATTCTTACAGACGACTATTATTAAGGGTCTTTTCATTTCAGTCTTGATAGGAAGAGAAGGGCTGCTGTTGTAAAATATGCAAATGTACACACACTCTGTGCAGGAAAGCATGAGTGTGGCAGGCCTGACGTTGCTGGCTTCAACAGAGCCCGTCTGGGGGTTGGCCTCTGGCTGGCAGCTGGGAGCCTCGTTGGTTTTACCATCCGGGGCTGCTCAACACCTGAGTTCCTTTCTTGAAGTTTGAAATTCTAACAGCCGTGTTGGGTGGTTGCCCCTATGTGACTTGTCCCCAATCAAAAGCTTGGACTCAAGTGTCAAGCAGGCTTTCCTGGGCTGCACACATGGTGCCCTTCTTTGCTGCTCGATTGAGGAGTGTGTCCTGTGTGATTTCTCTGTGTGTGTGGAGAGAGAACGGGGGTTGGGGGGAACACGGGAAGTCTGTGCCTGAAGCACTCCGGATTCAGCCTTATCCATCTGTTCTCCTTGTTGATCGTGTTAAGAAAACATGGAGGGGAGAACTACTGTCCCTTAGAACCGAGAGTCCTTCCAGCAAATCCCTGAATGTGCACATGTTCTTGGACCCCTAACACACTCATGCACACACACAATACTCACCCTGATTACTTCCAAAACAAGCACGTATTTTCTATTCTGTTTTCTGTTGATTTTCTTCCATTCTATCCGAATACATTTAATCTTAATGTAATCAATTTGGTTAATATCAATTAAACCCATTTGTATCCTACTATATGACTTCCTGATCCACTCATGGGATACTGCTCTTGGTAGCCTACTGAGCCTAACCTGTCTGCCTTATATATCTCACCCTCGTTTGCAAAAAGCACACAGAATCTTTCTTTTTCAAGGACTTTAGTGCTAATCAATGCCAAGAAAGACATGTAGCAGTAGTGTGTTACTTATCCATTACTGTATACCAAATTATCCCAAAACTCAGTGGCTTAAAACAACAAATATTTGTTCTTTCATTGTTTCTATGAACTCAGTGTCTTTCTCACTAGGTAGGCCCCAATCAGGCATCAGCTGTTATCTACAGAAACTGGAAAACGTGCTCCCAAGTCGATTCACACAGCTTCAGGCATATCCTCACTGGCTATGGACCAGGGTCATTAGTCTTATCACTTGGGCATCTCTTTAGGTCAGTTCAAAACATGGCTGCTGACGCTTCCCAGGGTGGGCAAGAGAGCCAAAGAGGCCAAGCAATGCAGAAGCCACAGTCTTTTTTGTAACTTAATCTCGGAAGCACCGCATCAACGCTTGTAGTATATTCGACACATTAGAAGTGAGTTAGTACATTCATCCACAACTCAAGTAATGGGGATTTACAGGGACACAAATGGGAAGATGATCTTTGCGAGCCAACTTAGAATCTGCCCACCACAATACTAAGAAAGAAAATAAACATGGTGAAGCTGAAACAGTTATAAGATGTTGCCAGGACATATGGTCAATTTCCCTGTGTTATTTTAATTTCTCTATACTTTCCCATTTCCTTTCTCACAAGATTATTACTATGTCTCACCTGTAGTTGTCTTTCTATAAAAGACTCATGGTGACTGCCAGTTTACTTTGAAGGCAGTTATTAGCTTTGAAAGCCATTTTAATGTGCCCTAAAGTCATGAATAATTTTTGCTAAAATTAACTTGCTTTTCTATCACAAAGGCAAATTTATACATACTCTTATGTGATACATCTTTATTAATGTGCTTGGAACTAGGAAGGAAAAAAAGGAAGAATAAGAGAAAAGGGAAAAGGAAGAGTAAGCAAAAAGACATGGGGGGAAGTAAGATGGAGGAAGAGCAAAAAGAGGTGAAGTTGAAGGAAAAAAAAAGGTCATTATTATAAAATGCCATGAATACTCAATATACTATTCCAAGCACACATACAGTTATCTCAATGTATACATACAACTAGCTATATAAATACAAAGATATGTATTATATATGTGTGTGTGTGTGTGTGTGCGCGCGCACGTGTGTGTGTGTGTGTTTGGAGCAAGGCAACACTACTATTCTTATGCTACACATAAGGAAACTGAACATGGATAAGGTTAAGTTCATCCTGTCAGAACTAGAATTTCACCCCAGAGAGTCTGATTATGAAGCCCCCATTTCTAAATCCTTGAGGCTTCCCTACATAGACTCAAACACTGAATCAAGATTACATTTCTGGGGCTCCTGGATGGCTAAGTTTGTTAAGTATCTATGGATTTCAGCTCTGGTTATGAATTCATGGTTTATGAGACTGAACCACCATCAGGCTCTCCATTGACAGCATGGAGATGGCTTAGGATTCTGTCTCCCTCTCTCTCTCTTCCTTGCTTCTGCTCTCTCTCTCTCAAAATAAAATAAATAAACATTTTAAAAAAAGATACAGCATTTCTTTCAACTTAATACACATTTTTTAAAAACACAAACAAGGGATTAGGTCTTCAGTGTATACGTCAAGTAATCAACAAATATTTGTTAGATGAATAAGTAAATATCATAGTTGGAGTTTTCTGGAAATTGGCCTAAAATAATTTTTTAAATGTCAAAATTTAAGGATTTAGTTTGTGTAGGAGAGAGAGAAAAGGAAAAAAAAAGGCAAAAGAAAAAAATACAAAACTTTGGAAGAAATTTTGGAGGAAGAAAAAGAGAAAGGAAGGAAGGAAGGAATGAGACAAAAAGGAAGGAGGAAACAAAACTTTAGAGAACGTTAGTTTTAATGTGATGTTACAGTTAAAGAATCAGGGTGTATTTAATGCCAGTTGTAGGTCACATACTGTATACAGTTAAGTCACAGAACAATGAAATACTTGGAAGTTTAAGAATTAAAATGATAGTAATAAAGAACAAAAAATCTTTACTCTAAGATATGATATAATTGTACACAGTTCATGAAAATAAGATTTGTAAACACAAATTAATCATGTTTAGAGTTTTAAGATGTAGTAGTACTGTGTACTAAAACTTATCGGCATACAAATGTTAATATGAACATTTCTTTTTAGTTAAAAGAGACAAATTTATAGTTATTTCACTAAAGTCTGCAGGGTTCCAAAACAAAGCAACTTATTGGATTTATTATATTTCTCATAAAGGTGTCTCAGAAGTATTAATTTGATGCTTGACACAACTTTTCACAGGCTTTGTGATTTTATATCTCTGATTTACAACAGGCTAGTTTTGTTGGATGATAAACTCTCAAATTGCAGAAATTTTAAAACTGAAAGAAGATTTCTTTTTTCAATCTAACAAGGAAGTTTGGTTAATTCAATATGAAAAATCGACCTTTAACTGAGTTCACTTTACCAGTGATAATGTAACTAGGATGGCTCTATATTCATTTTTGAGAATAAAAAAATAAATATTAAATAGTCTTATTCAATTTTATACTTATTTTCACATACGGACTTATTTGAAATAGACTAAAACCTCAGACAGCAAAGTAATCAATAATTTAGGAATTGTTTTCTATCAGATACAGAGACAAAATGACATAAAATAGATATTTGTTGGTTGGTGCAACAGCAATTCCCAAGCTTTTAACAAACACATAACATACAGAGGCAACAACCTGTTAAGTAACCCATAAGAGAGATGTATCTTCCCAAAGAATTAATATTACAAATGATACTAAAATGTGATCTCTCATTGCATTGCATTACATTCTGTTGGACAGGTGATAGGTAAGAAAGGACAAGTTTTCCACTAAAAAAAAAAAAAAGGCACCAGGACCAGGATGGGGAAGATCTGGTTAAAATGGAAGGGTAGTGATAGAGTGATAGCAGTTAACAAAACAGATAATAGACTCAAGGATGGGTTCAGGATGCATTACATATTCTTAACATCTGAGCAGGAAACCATTACAAACCTAAAGTCCTTACAATTCTCCAAAAGTATTCTACTTACCAGCCTATAAACCAATCTGTCCACATAAAAAGTCAGAACTTACAAGTTAGAGAGAAAACCTAGCAAAATGAACTTGTTTATCTTCCATCCTATGAAAACTTTCCCATAGCTATAATCACCGCACCTGAAACAGTGTTTACTACTTACTCATGCTTGGTACATATCCTATCTGACACTTAAAACCCCTTTATGGAATTGATCTTGAGATCATTACATCCAAAGATAGTACTCACTACCTTGGTACATCACCCCATCACTGAGAATTTTAACTTCTAAATTTCTTTGTTATATAAACTAAGTTTGGTCTTTAAAGAAAATCTATCAAATGGTTTCACATTACTCCTTGGAAATATGTGGAATGAAAGTGAATCCCTCCTCTGCTTAGCAATCTTTCAAGTATTTGAAGAAAGCAATCTAACAGAAATGTTGCAGAGATACTAGCTTAGGACTTCTCTGACCCAGGTCTCTGACTCCCTTCACCCCACAATCTGTTTCACAATATTTATCAGACTTTTGCGGGTAATGACATTTGCAGGGCCAAATAAAATTTACCTGAACATACTAGTGCTTTACTTCTGTGAAACATCTAAATTAATTAAGCCATTATATGAAATGTCAGAGACCACGGCCCCCTGCCTGGGGGCAATGACTATTGCCTGTGGGCAGGAAGAGTTACATATCTCCACTTGGGCTGGAAGTATACATCACCTAACTTAGGGATCACAACAGCTTCTCCTAAGAGGCTAGGTATGGCAACCACTAAATGAAAGAGACCTTCCCCTCTACAATAGATATAAGTGTGTCATATTCTTACATGACCCTATGGAGAGAGCCCCAATTATGCTCAACATATGGTTTCCTTCAATCCTCTGGGATGGAGACTATAGATCTGAGTTAACTTTAGTCAAGGAACAATGAACATGAGCTACCTTGCCCACTTCATTGAAACAATTATGTCAATGACATAGTTGCTACATTCTCTTTAAAACTTAGTGAAACTGGAAGTGTAAGCCTCGTTTGACTCTCCTCCTTGCCTGCTCATCTACAGAGCAATGAGGGATAGTCAAGGGCTTAGGTCTACTGCCAAAAGAAAAACAGATTGTGAACCTGTCACCTAAGATTCTTTACCTGAGTCTAAGCTCTTACACCAGAGTAATCCTATGAGGTACTATTTGAGGGCATGACTGTAGAGCTTCTACCACAAAGAACAGGTAGGCAAATAACTCTACCAGGGTGTTCGATCCATATTTAATGCTGTAGGGGAGAGATATGGACGTATCTTTTTTTTAATGTTTTTTTTTTTTTTAAATTTCTGAGAGTGACAGCGTGAGCAGGCGAGGGTCAGAGAGAGAGGGAGACACAGAATCTGAAGCAGGCTCTAGGCTCTGAGCTAGCTGTCAGCGCAGAACCCGACGCGGGGCTCGAACCCACAAACCATGAGATCAGGCCCTGAGCCGAAGTCTGATGCTTAACCGACTGAGCCACCCAGGCTCCTCTGGAGGTATCCTTTAACGGGAACAAATATTTCTTCAGGGTGGCAGCACTATATGCAACCTATTTCATCAATTCTAGGATGCATCATTTTATTCACATGGTAACATTTCTAAAATTGAGAAGCATCTTCTCATCAATGATGTGTCAGAATTAATTGGGGATGTTTCCTTAATTTCAATCATTTAAACAGTGGTGGTGCCCATAGAAGCAACTTTGAGAAGTGAGGATGGCATAAATCAGGACTTTTATTTACAGTTTTATGTCAAATCTACACCCAGTAAGGTAACAGATGCATCAAGTTGCCTTCTGATTGCAATTTGGCATGTCATGCAGACAGCTGCAAAATATTCCCTTATCAGTTTTAATTTTGGCTGTTGAAGTACTATGGTTGTCTCCCCTTCAGAACTATGTTTTTAAGTTTATTTACGTATTCTGAGACAGAGGGAGAGAACATGTGCAAGTGGGGAAGGACAGAGAAAGAATTCCAAACAGGTTCCTTTACTGAAAAGCAGAGAGTCCAATGTGGGGCTGGAACCCACAAACTGTGAGATCATTGTGACCTGAGCCTAAGTTGGACCCTAAACTGACTGAGCCACCCAGGTGCCCCTCCCCCTCAGAACTACCAAACTGCAGAACCGGGTAAAATTGGCTCTATGCGTTTGGTGAACTTAAATCAGTCCTGAAAAATATATCCATGTTGTTGTGATCAAATCCAATCTCTGGCGCAGTGTGGGTCAGGAACTAGATGCTGGATTGTCAGCATAACTGTATCAAAGAGGCCACTCGGCTGACAAGCAGGTAACTTTGTCTGATGGTGCCTATAGATCTTTCATTTTCAACCACGACTTTTTGTGTGGGTTTTGTTTTGTTTTGTTTTGTTTTTCTGTTTTTGCTTTTGTTTTTGAGATAAAGGAAGTATCTTCTATAAAGCAGTTAGGAAGTGTTAGGTACCTAAGGGGCCCTCAGTAACAATTATTTTCATTTCATGGTTGTCATTCTCCTAATTTATTCTAATTTCACCAAGCACCTATGGGGTGGTATCCAGAACTGACAAGACTCCTGCAATGGCCTAGCTCTCATTTATTCAATATGGTTACTATATTTCCTTTTATGAAATACAAGATCCCATTAGTTCTGTGGGAGCTAATCACACTACTGATTCATAGTGATCTTACCAAGTACAATCTAAAATATCTGACACATGTTATTGCTAAGTGATCCTATCCTTTGTACAGTTGGCTTTTGGGACCTGGGGACAATTCCTTATGTTCTGTTTATCACTTTAAAATGTTTATTAGTTTTGGTCCTTTTACTCTTTGTTGTGAAATCTTGGGACACCTGGGTGGCTCAGGTCATGATCTCACCTTTCTTGAGTTCAAGCCCCTCACTGGGCTCAGTGCAGAGCCTGCTTGGGATTCTCTTTCTCCCTCTGTCTCTGCCACTCCCTCAGTTGCACTCTCTTTCTCTTTCAAAAATAATTTTCTTTTTAAAAAGAGAAGGCAAAGATTGTGGATTCTTTGTACTAATGTACCAAGCCTCCCTTTTTGTCACACTGAAACCTAGTGATTATGACAACATTATAGTTTGTAAGTGTAACAACTTGACTGGTTACAACTACTGAAATGTATAGGATTGAACTGAGATCCTGAAGGGAAGGGCTAGAACCCCTTTGTAGGTGAGTGACAGCACTGCACATTGTCTCTCACCTAGTTATAAATCCATATAAATCCATATCTTTTACCATCTAGTTCATATTTTTGTTTGTTAGTCACTAAAATCCTAACAGTTTTGATCAAAATCAATCAATCACATTTCTTTGGTCAACTTGTCTAACCTCTGTTTTTAAAAAGAGGGTAAACTATGACATAGTCTTTAAAAACGCTTGCTGAAATCTAAGAAACATATAAAATCGTACCTCATTATATGCCCTCACCTTTTATCTGCCTTCCTTGTACATTTCCAACCCCCATTTATAGAACCAATGAAAACAGGCAGAAAAGTTACAGAAGCCCCTCCTTCCTGCACAGGCATTAGCCCTATTCTGGCAATGTCTCCTCTTAACAACTTGTTAGACTGACTACAACTTGTTTCCTATTGCTATTAATTCACTGATCTGGTACATTGCATTTATTTTAAGTACTATCACACTTTTTTTCTAGTTGGACTTAATGCCTCTCTCTCGGTGCATGATTTAAATCCTATCATCAGGGGTGCCCGGGTGGCTCGGACGGTTGAGCGTCAGACTTCAGCTCCCACGTTCAAGCCCTGAGTCAGACTCTCTGCAGTCAGATCCTTGGTCTCCCTTTCTCGCTGCCCCCACACCCCCACTGCTGATCGCTCACTCGCTCACTCTCTCTGTAAAATAAACATTTAAAAACATAAATACAATCTCCAAAATGCTGCTAGAATACCCCGTTTTTTTTTAGTTCTAATTCCTGTACTTCTCAAACTCTCTGTATCTGGCTCACCACCAACACCTACATTCAAAGGACAATGGTTACTGAACAGTTCATGTGTCCCAGAATGTTCCACACTATGTATGCATCCTTGTTTCCCTGCATGCCTTTTCTTCTGCAAGAAGCTTCCCCATCAAATCAGTCCTCATCTCCGGAAGCAAATGAACAAACAAATAAGCTGGTAACTGGCCAGTCTTGTTAACAAAAACAGACAAAAGAAAAACAAACAAACAAACCAAAAAAGTTCCAGTAAAGAATCACTGGATTCTGAATGCCTGTCCTATCCACAGCTCCATCTGAAGAAAGGAGCCAATGCAATTATGCATACAGATTCACAGGTTTTGTATCTTTATGACCTGTCAACTCTAACTGCAATATAAGAGGACCAGGGCATGGGTTCTGTGTGATTAACTGTTGTGAGAAACCTGCCTAATAATGAGAACAGTAAGGACAGCCCTTATCTATTTAAAAAAAAATAATCTATTTTTGATCTGATTTTAAACACAAGGTTCACAGAAAGGCACAAAAATTTACAGAGAATTAAAAAAAAAAGAACGGCTATGGAAAAACACAGGTAAGGGTGTGGTAAACAGAAAAAGCCTACACACACACACACACACACACACACACACACACACAGAGGCAAAGATATCCACATCCTAATGCTTTAAGCCTGTGAATGCAGCCTCACAGAGCAAAGGAGACTTTGCAGACGTAATTAAGATAAGGATCTTGAGATGGGCAGATTATCCTGGTGGGTTCCATATAATCATAATCATCAGAGTTCCTAATAAGAGGGAGGTCAGAGAGTCAAAACAAGAGAGGAGATAAAAGAAGGTAGAAAGGGAGTGAAAGCTTTGAGGATGGAGGAAAGGGCCACAAACAAAGGAATGCAGACACTTCTAGAAGCTGAAAAATACAAGGACATGGATTCTTGACTAGACTCAGAGAATGAAATCTTGATTTTAGAATCCTGACCTGTCAGAATACTGGTCTATGTATTTTAGGACTTCTGGCCTGAAGAAAGTTAGGTGTTGTTTGATGTTAGATGTTACATGTATGTTAAGCCACTAGGAAACTAATGCAAAGGGTTATATTTAAAATCCAAATGGAGTGAAGTCATTTTCACTAGCTCAGATTCATCTCAAAGTTCAATACGTACAAAAAATTGGTCTAACCACACAGGAAGACACTGGCTGACTAGCAGCCTTGCAAAAGAAAATAATACAGTAAGGTGTTTCCAGTGGGTAGATAGAGCAGAAGCTAGGAGGTAGGGGAAAAAAGACAAATCAAAGACTGATAGATTTAAGACACACACATTACATCATATCTGCAAGTATATTTCTCTAAGCACATTTTAACAATTGCATGCAATCTTGATTTCCTCACTAACGAAATTTGGATTTAATTCTGAGAAAATATATTTTTTTATATTTGATACTCATCACATTTTTAGATTTTCATGTATATACTTCTTGTATTTATTTATTTTTACTCTTTATTTTTCTACTTTTTAATGTTTTACTTATTTTTGAGAGAGAGATACAGACTGTGAGTGGGTTGGGGAAGAGAAAGAGGGAGACTCAGAATCTGAATCAGGCTACAGGCTCTGAGCTGTGAGCACAGAGCCCAAAACAGGGCTTGAACCTACGAACCGCACAATCTGAACCAAAGTCTGACACTTACCAGACTGAGCCACTCAGATGCCCCATAACTCTTTATTTTATATTATATTGTCTTGGCTTTTAATTCCCATGCTGTTCCTTATGTCTTAAGTGTATGTAAAATAGTCAGTGAGGACACAGATCTGAAAAGAAGAAACAAGTCTTGGAAGACAATACTATTTATGTAAAACTGACCTTATGTCTAATCACATAACGCATTGCAAAGAATGAATAAAGAATGTAATCATCCATGCCAGACACAGAAAACAGGAGAGGCCTATTGAGGCAATAGAAAACTATTAGTAGGTGATATCCTCGGGGGAACTATGTTCCCTTTTTACCAGACAAGAAATATGTAGTCGATATTAATAGGCATTTGGGTCTAATAATGAAAGGTTGCATGAGTGAGGTTAAGAGCTCAGAGAATATTATACTTGAAATATATTCCTAAAAGCAGAACAAGAAACAAGAATAAAAAAATAGATTTCTGGAAGTCATCAGAGAAAAACTTGAGAAGGAATTATCATCTGTATAGAAATAAAATATTCTCAGCAACACTTACAATCAAGAAAATTTCCTTTAGCTTAAATATTAGAGGATTTTACTATTTTATTTCAGGAGGATTAACTTTTAATCTTCCACTTTCACTGGAATATAAGCTCTAGTTAGAGATGGAAATGCCTGGTTCGAAATTTTGAGTTCCTTACTATTTTTGTGAGCTTTAGAAAATGGGAGTCTTTGTTCTTTCATATACAAAATGGGAATAATAGTTATGGATCGCAGAGTTGCTTCTGAGTAATAAATAATATAATACATTCTCTCAATACAGTGCTGGACACATTGTTATTTCGCCACTCTTCCTTGAACAGTAAATATTTCCCCACTAGCTTTGTTCAGGAAGCCCTAGGCAAACCTATGGAGGCGGGGGGCGGGGGGGGGAAGGACGACTTTTTTCTACCCTGGTACTTTCTCCTATTTCAGTTTAACATTATACTTTTATATTTTTTATCCCCTCCCTCAAAAAAAAAAAAAAATCCACAGGTCACGCACAATCTGTTTCACTCTGTAATGTTTACTACTGTCTTTTTCAGATAATTTCCCTATATTCAGTCTTCTACTCTTCAATTTCAATCAAAATCTGGCTACCTTAACATCTTATTTCCTCTGAGATCTATTGGTTATCCTCTGATAATGAATTGGATGAAAATACCACTGGTTGATAATGAATTGGATGAAAATACCACTGGTAAATACACGCTACTTAAAAATTTTAATGCCTTATGGGACACCTGGGTGGCTCAATCAGTTGAATGTCCAACTCTTGATTCAGCTTAGGTCACGATCCCAGGGTCATGGGGTCAAGCCCTGTGTCAGGCTCTGCACTGTGAAAGCAGCCTGCTTACGATTCTCTCTCCCTCTTTCTCTGGCTTCTCCCCAACTCACACTCTCTCAAAACAAAACAAAACAACAAAACAAAAAAAATTGTAATATATTATAAATACTAATTTATTGATGGCCTGTTTAAAGTCCAAATATTTATCTACATCTATACATACTTCATCATTTATACATATACATATATACACACTTTGAATTTGATTTTTATCTTAAAATATGTTTCTGAATAATAATAGGAATATAAAGTCTGATACCAGGCCCATCCTAACCACCGCAAAAGAATCCACTATAAAGGCTAATACAATATGTATTTAAGTGCTAATTTTACACTATTGCTCAAGTTGTTAGATTTACATGTTCTATATAGATATTTTTATTATAATTATGAAACTTTTCTCAAATAATTAGTGTTTTCTAAATGTCTTCGTTTGTTATTCAGTTAAAATTTTAATGAAATGATAAAAATAAACTGTTTACATATATGTTAGTTTCATTGAAT
This sequence comes from Hyaena hyaena, assembly GCF_003009895.1. Taxonomy (NCBI): domain Eukaryota; kingdom Metazoa; phylum Chordata; class Mammalia; order Carnivora; family Hyaenidae; genus Hyaena; species Hyaena hyaena. The sequence goes on along the minus strand of NW_024081105.1, from coordinate 967,890 downwards.
CAGTAGCTTAAACATTTCTTCTCTCTGAAGAAAATGAATTTGTAATGAGAACAGTTATTTGCATTTGATAAAGCATTTAGGATATATACCATGAAACAAAAAATAATTATAGGAACATTACAAATCATATAGTAATAAAATATATTCTTCCCTAAAATGAATAGGCTAGTTCAGAGGTTGCTGATATAAAGGCACTGTAAATAACTCTTAAATTCTATCTTTGCAATATATAGTGTTTTCAGTATTTTAATATATAAAAGCATTTATATCAATTCATTACAATTAATGGATTGGAGGGGCGCTCAGGGGTGGCTCAGCATCTGACTTCGGCTCAGGTCATGATCTCACGGTTTTTGGGTTCGAGTCTTGTGTCAGGCTCTGTGCCTGACAGCTAGCTCAGAGCCTGGAGCCTGCTTCAGATTCTGTGTGTTTCTCTCTCTCTGACCCTCCCCTGCTCACGCTGTCTGTCTGTCTCTCTCTCTCTCAAAAAAATAAAGAAAACATTAAAAAAAAAAAGAACTAAATTAGAATTAATGGTTTGGAAACTAATACACTAAAGGAATATCTTTTAAACTTTCATTTTCAACTAGGGATGATGAGGTATTACAATTACAAAACTTTCCAATGAAACACCTTCTTAAAATATCTTTGCACTTTAATTGACTTACTGCAATTACAAACAACTAACTTATTGAAATCTCCAACTGGTAATTACACCCATTAATCATAAAGTACTCCTGTATATGCATTTAATGAATATTTATTGAACAACTTGAACACTTATTTTATGCTAGAAAATACGTGTGTGTATATACTCATGTTTTGAAGTACTAAAATATATAGGCATTTGCAAAATACAAGACAACACAATCTTATTAATAAGCAAAATTTCTGCTCTCAAACTTCTTTCCCTGGAAATCTTAATAAAAAAGTACAAACAAAAGACTACTTAAAAATACAGATGTATTATTAGAAAATTTTAATGCAATCATGTTTGATTCATAATAATATTTGAATGCATTTTATTGTCAGACACAGTGCCTACACTGGTAATTATACAACGGCAGAAGTATTAGGAGAGAGGTCTCGGGAAATGGCCTGGTCATCACTGACAGGGTAGTAGGTAACTCAATTGTGAGGACCCAAGAATTGAGAACTTGTTGGAGAAGCTATATGTGTACTAATTGTCTGCTATAAATACTACTGTAAACAATTTCAATTTTGACGTGTGTATCATCTTCTGCTGTTAAATAATATCAGAAAAATATCAGCATCAACAACAACCATTTACGCTATTGGTCACATTAACTTGAAGTTTCATGAATAAAGGAAAATTGTTCTTTGTCATACTGTTTAGAACTGGACACGGTCAGGTTTCTCTTGTTTTTGATCTCGAAAGATGTTTAGTTTCAATACTTTAGTACATCAGAGGACCTAGCCTCTTGGGCCAAACATAGTAATTAACAATGCAGCCTTCATCAACAGAGCAACAATGCCGGGTTTTGGAACCCTTTGAAAAGAATTCAGGTCATCAACTTCTAAAAAGAGGTTTTTGTTTTAAGTCATTGAATATTTTATGTCCATTTTAGACTGCTTTCTAGTTCTCTTTGATTTCCTCTTGCTGCTAAGGTTATTGTCTTTCAATATCCTGTTGATACCCCGTTTCTGCTTTTAATCTTAGCAAACAATATGTCACTTTCTGGGTAACATTTATAAATAGAATTACCTTCCACAATATTTATCTATCTATCTTATCTACTGTCTTTAATGGAAAGAAGACCTATGATTCCACATGTTATTCCTGCCTTTAAAAAAAATAGAAGTGCCAAATGCTAATGCTCTATGGCTTTGTTTTACATAAACATGTTTTTGAAAGCAGGACAGTTAAGAAAGACAGGACGAAGTGAGAACCATATTAACTTTTAATTTTACTGTTGTTTTAAATACTCATCGATTGTTTAGGATTTACCTGTGCATTTATCAATTCTCCTTACCAAAACATCAGGAATCCCTTATTCCTTTCTTCAGCATTTAGTTTTTGCAATTTTGTAACATATCTCTGAACAGCTTTCTCACTGAAGATCAATTGTAACTTTGCTCAGAATTTTATTTTTAAAAAGTTTGTTTCACTCTCTAGTCTTAATGATTATTTGCCTATGATTGCTAACCGTTTTGCTAATTACCTTTCAGATTATGAAGATAGTTTTCATTTACCTGTGCCACAACGGCTGCTATGGAGAAGACTGCCGTCATTCTCATTCTCATTCTATGTACATTACACATTATTTTTAGTTGTTAACTGATACTTGGTGTTTTGTACTTCTGCATTTTCTGAGGTTTAATTTTTTTTAATGTTTATATATTTTTGAGAGAGTGAGAGACAGAGCATGGGCAAGGAAGGGGCAGAGAGGGAGACACAGAATCCAAAGCAGGCTCCAGGATCTGAGCCATCAGGACAGAGCCTGATGCAGGGCTCGAACCCATGAACCATGAGACCATAACCCAATCCAGATGCTTCACCAACTAAGCCACCCAGGCACCCAGGCCACCATTATTAAGATAATAACACCACGCATTATCTGATGTTTAGATTTGGATTTATTTTAATTCAGTCAGTTTAGGTTATTTTTAAACCAATTTATAAGAAATCCTTATCATTTACTCTATCTATACTACCTCTAAATTCTTTGAAATTTTCATCCTGAAATTTCTATTAAATATATGCATACAACTGAATTCTATCTTTAATATTCCTTACATTTTCCATGTCTTAATCTTGCAAGACAGCATTATAAAAGTCATTTCTTAGAATTATTTTTTCTAAACTATGGATACTCTCTTCACCTATGTCTAATTGAGGGAGTCAAACTGAATATTAAATTATAATTCTAAAGACTTTATTATTTCAAGTTGTTTTGTTATCGTAAATTAGAGTTATTTCTAATTATCTTATCTTGGCCCCTCAGTTACACCAAGGTATGTTCTTCTATTCTCATGTGTTTGTCATTTTGAATTATGACACAATATTTAGACAGATTTAATCTGGGAGCAGGCCCTAGATAACAGATTGAGGCTTATATTTTTAGAGTGCCTTTCCCTTTCTTTAGGGCAGGTATTTCAGGAATACAATCAATTCTAGATGAATTCTGTGTTAATTTCTCATTTTGATAGCTACCAGACCAGTAAGTAAGGTACATTAGGATCCTACCCACACAACAAACAGAAATCTAAGGTCTGAGTTCTTAAGATAAACTTTTTCTTTTCTCCTTAAGCAAAGCATATGGGGGACCAAGAGTATGGGATTTTCACTAGAGAGTACTTTTCAAAAATTTATTTCTGGTCCATGGTTTCATTTAATTTGTCAGCTGCTTCAAGGTCACATATTTATGTATAACTTGAAGTGGAAACTCATCAAAAAGATCCAAGGTTTTAGTCTTAAATCCCAAGTCTTTAGGTTTCAAAAATCAGCATCTCCTCCCAACTCTCTACTTCAGGAAGCTCCATCATCAACCTTCTCACTTATCACCCTAAATGGGTGAGAACATAACTTTTACAAAGAGGACATATCTTTTATAAGTAGGGAAGCATTTCTCCCCTCTCAAGTTCTTCTCTGCACCCATAACATTGTTTTGTGTTAAATGACTGAATTTACAGAAGTTTCCATCAGGCATCATTTCAAATTATTTAGTCGGCCAGATTTCCAGAAACAGAAGCTACAATTTTATCTAAAGAATCAACTGGTACAATTTTACTCTTTTAAATGGTACCTGTGATTATGAACGTTCTACTAGTGATAAAAATATGCACCATAAATTCAGTAAAATTTCCAAAAACTTGAAAAGCAAGCAGTTTTGTACTACAATTACCCCCAAGTAGCTAAGCTACAGGAAATATTGATAGTGAAACTCCCTCTAAATTAAATTAAAATAGCTTCACCCTATGCTTACTTCCTATATTGCATACGTAATAAAGAGGACTCTATTATACTTCATGGTGCACTGTTAGGAGCCCTAAGCCTTTCCCTGCCTCTCCTCCCATGCCCCATGACTGGAAGAGCTGGTAAGAAAGCTCTGACACTACCTTCTTTGGCATTTTCTGGAAATTCAAACTACCTAAGATAAGCCATGCTTTGTACACACTGTGTAACTTCCACCACCACTCCCCCAACATACACACACACACACACACACACACACACACACACACACACACCCCAGTCTCTCTTCCCTGTTCCCATAAGCCATTTCGGATGTGCTTGGGAGACCCCCTGCTGTCCCCAGAAATCCTCACATTGTAAGTGATAAAACTCTCAGACCCCTTTTGGGTCTGCCTGTGGTACCATCAGTCCTATCATCCAAATCAAAGCTGGGGTAGAAATCTATACAATTTCTGTGTGGTAGTTATACAAGAGCAGGGTATTTATTTGCAAAACACTAGAAGATGTAAAACTTGCTATGAACTTTTTGAGAGTTATTATCAGTCCATATGCTTTTAACAGAAAAATAGTTAATGGCTATTAACATTTTATACAAAAATGAAACAAACCTGCTTGTGTATTCTGAATAATGAAATGTATTCAAGCATAGAAAACTAAAAGAGCAATTGCTATATTTTGAAATTTCTATGATCTGATTGAAATTCACCCTATTTCAGAAAGACTTTGTTTTTATTCCTGATAATCCAGTGACATTAAATGGGAAACAAAATAGTTATAGCAAAACTGAGAAATATGTCATAATTTCCACATTTTAATTTGTTGAATAGAACAAAAAACTAAAGTTGTGTGTGTGTGTGTGTGTCTGTTGTGTGTGAAAAAGAGAAAGAGAGAGAGAGAAGTAAGAGGAGAGGGAGGAGGAGGTGGAAGAGGAGGAAGAGGAGAGAAAGGAAGAGAAAAAGATTTTAAGGAATGGCCCATATATGTGGGGGCTGGCAGATCTGAAATCTGGAGTTCAGGCTAGGAGCCGAGAAACTAAGGAAGGGGTGATGTTGCGATCCTGAGTCTGAAATCCGGTCTGTAGGGTAGGCTGGCTGACTGGAAACTCAGGCATTTGATACTGCAGCCTTGAGACAAAATTTCTTCTCTGCAAAACCTTCAACTGATTGGATGAGGTCCACACAGATTATCAAAGATATTCTTCTTAGTGTCAACTGATTATACATGTTAACTACAACCACAAAATACCTTCTCAAGAGACAACTAAATTAATCATTGATCAATAAATTGGGTACCACAGCCTAGTCAGGTTGACACCTAAAGCTATCACAAATGGAGTAGGGTGAAGTGCTACATGATTGTTAAACTGTATGTACACTATTTTAGGAGCCACTGAAATCTGACTTGTTGAGTAAAGACAGGCAAAGTAAGTATGGTTTCCTTCTTGCTCGTTCTTGTTTTTCCACAATACTGAACCTCAATATGTTGTCTAGAGGCGATTAAAGCTATCAAGTATGGGCAAGAATACGAAGTGGTAGGGATGCTACACACTACCAGTAGGAAGTAGGAATGTAAAATGCTGTGACCACTTGAGAAAATAGTTTAATGTTACCTGGCACATTTTAAGATGCGCAAATTCAAGACGTAACAACTTCCACTCCTAGAAAATCTTTGAATATATACAGTATCACAGCATTATGCTTAAGGAAAAGGAATCAAAAGTAAATTGACAGAATAGCAGATAAACTGAGGCATATTTGTATGGTAGTGCACGACACAGTATGAAGATGAATATGCCATAGCTTCATGTGTCAATGTGGTTAACCTCCCAGATTATTTGCAACATGATCCCATATATGCAAAAATGTACTCAAACGTTAAATAATATAACTTAAGAAAGAAATAGACACCAGAAGGGATTATTTAAAATCAGAATAATAACTACATCAAATGAGGAGGATCTAGAATGCACTTGAGAAATAGCATGACAAAGGTTTCTACGCCATTTGTTGATTTTTTTGTCTTTAACTTGAGTTCTAGGTATACGATGGGTTAATGTGTGATCATTATATATTCATTATACATTATCATTATATCCTTTTTGGCACAGCTTATATATTTCAAAATGAAAATTTCAAAAAGTTAGCAATTACATTTATTTTACTCAAATGACTTTTTGTATTTAAGGTAAAGCACTAAGGTAAGTCGTGAGTGAAAAGAGTTAAACATAAGAAAGACTATATAGCAGTCTAATTCCAAATCTGTTAAATATTTAATTACCAAATGCACAGGGGAAATAATACAGATACATTTATGAAAATTTAAGAGTGATTAACTGGGTGGTGTCATGACAGGTGGTATTTATTTCATTTTCTGAAATTTCAGACATTCTTCAAAGCACATACATGCACATATTAATGTTTATCTGTTTTTGGACTATTAACTCACATATTATATACAGTTAAATAAATCTGAAATATAAGAAATAATAATGGAGGGAGTTTCTTCTTCAGTGCAATTTTTAAACCATTAATTGATGAAAAAAAATCCTGCCCCAATGTGTATGGATAACACAATCGCAGAATCACTGATTTAGATAAGAGACTCCACACAATTATTTACGCAGTGATTCACATTATCTAAATATGGAATTCATTTGAATGTTATAAGAATTAATCACATTCATGCTATCTAGTCCATGGTTTCCCTATTCAATACTGAATCGTCTGGTAAACACAATGAAGTCATTTCAAGCAGAGGTAAATGATACTTTAGAGACCAAACTCTGCTTTACATGCTACCTTATTACATACTATAATGGATTCAAATCATGCTTGATGAATAAGAAAGGTGAATGATATCCTTACGGTCCTTTTCCAGAAGTCATAAAAGGCTCACATTGTTGAACATTAAAAAAGGAGCTGAATGAGATTTTAATGGACTTACTTTAAAAGCAAGCAACTTGTTTTAGCATTTTTGTGTGTGTGTGTTGTTATTACATGCTTTGGAACTGGGAATAAAGAACACACCTGCCCAGTAGCTACTTTGTTTTAAATGTTTTAAATGTCATATACTTATATAGATAGGCCAGCAGGCAAATGTTCACCATATTCCACTCCAGGATGAGTCATGTATGGAATATATTAACTTTGGTAATTTTTTGAAGCATGTAAGCTACACTGAGAAACAGGTCATAAAGACCATAAATGCCTAAACAAGAGTAATGTAGTGTAAGCAGTTCAAAGCCATCTAATGTGCCAAGAAACTGTGTGGAAAAAAATTCTGAGGATCCTATGTCATTTGATTTTTTGAGATTAAAGTATACATAATTTGAAGTACAGTCCTTTAAATATATTTTAGAAATTTTAATATTTTATTCATTAAGGCATATCAGTTGTCAGTTGTTATTCTGAAGTTATTACAAGTTTATTTTTCTATTACAAGAGTCAGTTATGTGATAAAAGACACAATTATATTTTGACTTCTGAATATAGAATAATTCTGTGTTTTTTTCTCAGTCAAGCCCAACCACGTGATCTAATGTAAAAATGCAAAATAGGGGGATCTTATAAAATATATATTCTAGAAAGAAATATATGTATGTAAATAAGATATGTCCCTTGAATAAAACAATTTTAAATTGATGTGTATATATATTTTAGAACTATACATATTCATATACTCCATGTTCAACCTAAATAAAACATGCAGAAAAATTGAATATAGGCAGACTGATACATATAAAAATATCTAGTATTGGAGTGCCTGGGTGGATCAGTCAGTTAAGCATCTAACCTCGTACTTTTGGCTCAGGTCATGATCTAAGGATTCAGCAGATCAGATGCCCTGAGTCCATCAGGCTGACAGCAGAAAGGCTGCCTGGGATTCTCTCTTTCCCTCTCTTTCTACCTAACCCCTATTCTCACACAGGCTCTCTCTGTCTCAAAAGTAAACTAACTGTTTTTAAAAATCCACTATTATTAAAAAGAAAAAGCTGAATAAAAAGTGAACCATTTAGTAGACCAAAATATAGGACTTATTGCTCTAGTTTGCTGAAAATAAAAAGTTATAGGGAAGCACTTGCTTAAGAACTACAGAAGGGAAGCATCTGGGTGGCTCAGTCAGTTAAGCGTCCACCTTTGGCTCAAGTCATGATCTCGTGGTCCATGAGTTTGAGCCCCACATCAGGCTCTGTGCTGACAGCTCAGAGCCTGTAGCCTGCTTCAGATTCTGTGTCTCCCTCTCTCTCTGCCCCTCCCCTGCTCATGCTCTGTCTCTCAAAAAAAAATAAATGTTAAAAAAAAAAAAAAAAAAGAACTACAGAAGGAAGGGGCAGCTGAATGACTCAGTCGGTTAAGCTTGTTAAGCTTCTAACTCTTGATTTCTGGTCATGATTTCACAGTTTTTGTGTTCAGATTCTCTTTCTCCCTCTCTCTCTGCCCCACCCCCCTCAAAATAAATAAACATTTAAGAAAAAAAACTACAGAAGGTAAATCTTGTTCTTTGAAAAGGATTAATTCTGATATTTGAGAAAATATGACCTGTTTTTTTAAGTCCAAAAAAATGTTCCCAAAGATTTTTAATTATTTGGTATCTTTTAACAGAGATGGAAAATATTTACATAAAATTACCAATGAAATATTTTCACTGTTAAAAATAGTTAAAATGTTCTGTAGAAAGTTGATCAAGGTAATATGTCAATTTAAGAACATCCAGAATGTTATAGGTTGTTTGATATTATAAAACATATTTACATTGATCAACTGAATTAACACCAGTATTGTTTTATAATGTATATTTTAAAACAGTATATATTACACTCCTGTATCTTTAACAGAGACAGGATGAATCAAAGAGGTTTGTATTTCCCGAATCATTAGCTTTTATTTATTCAACAGCAGTAGACAAAGAAAATGTTGAAACCCAAAAGAAAAGATTTGCCTTTGGGACAAGCTTCAGATTTTAGTGATGAGAAATCTCTGATAATCTTTTTGTATCTTTTATTCAACAAAGATTTATTAAGCATACCCAAAGGTCAACACACTGTGTTAATTCCTCAGTATGCATAGATGAATAAAACACAGTCCTAAGCCTCAAGCAGGTTCAGGGCTAATGGTAAAGTTAAAATGTAGAAATTTGTGTTGGCAATTATTAATATGAATATTGTGTTATATCTCCCATCTTCTGCTTTTTTAAAAACTATCATATTCCAAGGGACATTTTCAGTCTCACAGTCAGCACCAAAGCAGAAATAAAAATTCAAAGAATACTTCATCCTAATTGAGAGATGAGGAGTTATTCTTACTCAACAGTATTTCCCATTTTAAAACCTAAACAAGGGAAGAGAGAAGACAAAAGCAATTAGACACAGAAGGGAGAGGTTTACTTGAAGAATTATAAAGTACAAAAACTAGAAGAGCAAAAGTGATTTTTTAGATATAGAGAACAGAGGAGCAGAGGACAACGGTCTTAAGATTTCAGGTCTTAAAAATCTGCCATTCATTATCCTTTTTTTTTTTTAATAATTTTTTTTAATATTTTATTTATTTCTAGGAGAGAGAGAGAGAGAGACAGCGTGAGCAATGGAGGGTCAGAGAGAGAGGGAGTCACAGACTGAAACAGGCTCCAGGCTCTGAGCTGGCAGTCAGCACAGAGCCCGACGCGGGGCTCAAATCCACGAACCGCGAGATCATGACCTAAGTGGAAGTCGGACACTTAACCGACTAAGCCACCCAGGCGCCCCTGCCATTCATTATCCTTAATCACTTATAAATGCCCACATAAAGTGATGTCATGGGCCACAGGCATCCTATATGGGTACTGGGTGTGGAAAGGGATAACACACGATTCTGAGATAAGAACCCATGAGAGATTCATAGCTGGTGAATTAATAGACACACTACTACTTTTACCATGAGTTATGGTAACCATTTACTCAGAGATAAACCAGAGGCATATGTGAGGAAGTCAACTGAAACAAAGACGGAGATGGAATCTCCTCCCTGATAGGGATGAAGGATGTCCCTAAATCAAAAAGCCCACAAGGACCTGAAAGCTGCTGACAACCATGTGTGTTCAGAACTAGATCCCTCCCCAGTCGAGCCTCAAATGAGACCAAAGCTCCAACTAACACCTTGAATGAAGTTTTGTGAGATCCCAGAGCAGAGAACCCAGATAAGCATTACCCTAGCTCCTGACCCACAGAACCTGTGACAAAATAAGTATGTGTTAAGTGTCTAAATCTGTGCAATACTGTTAAGGAACAAAGAGACATGAGATATGATGTCAGAATACCATTCTCCTAAAAAAAAAATACACACACACACACACACACACACACTATAAAAGACCATTTTTTCCCCACATTAAATCGTTTGTAGAGATTTTAAGGAATGCTTGAGTAGTTGCTGATTTGGCCATTAAAAATCAAGTAGTATGGGAAAAAACACTCTTTATTCCCTTACATAATCTAAGTATATTAAGCATTATAAATACTTGGCCCACAGAGAATACCAGACATAAATCTACCCAGGGATTATTCTATCCATCAATCTGGAATGTCAAAAATAAACATATGCTTTAGTCACACATTAAAATGCCTCACCTGCCTCACCAAGATGACTTAAATCTAAAATGAAATTTTCATAAGAACTAGGTTTTAAATAGACAAATAGTTACTAAGATTTCATTATGTGCTATTTCAATCATTATAGGAATACAGATAAGAAAATTACAAAAAGATTCATAGGATTATGAGTATCTCTGCTTTGACATTTACAAGACAATTCATAAAAACCACTGTGCATCTATTAATTGAACCCTTGCTTTGCAAAGCTTCATATTTTGTATAAAATCATTCTTCCAAAACAGTTTAAGAGAAGGGAAATACAAATTGTAAGAAAGGAAAAAGGTCTGAAGGTGGTTTAGTTTTAATCACAGCTAAGCATAATCATTTTCATCTTTTTTTAGTTTATTGTAATTATTACTGTGTTTTCAGTTTTCATGGGCTGTTCTCATATTTTCACCTGATGTAACTGCATAATTTTAGTGTTTAATTTGATAGGTCTAACTCAAAAATATACTGCTTACAAAGATGAGATCATTTCAACATACAAATAAAATAAAGTTTATGTGTAAGAGTGGTATTGATGAACAAGGAAGTTTTTTTTTTCTTTTTTTGTTGTTGTTGTTATGTATTTATTTTAAGAGAGGGCAAGCAAGAGAATGTAGGGGAGGGGGCAAAGAGAGAGAGAGAGTGAAAGAGAATCCCAAGCAAGTGATGTGATATCAACAGAGTCCAAAGTGAGGCTCAAACCGACAAAACAGTGAGATCATGACTTGAGCTGAAATCAAGAGCCAGACACTTAACTGATGGAGCCACCCAGGTACCCCAAAAGGCATTTTCTTCTAAAGATAAATAATAAAGAAACCCTGCCAATTGTACATGATCTTCTGCCAGATACTTTTTAGGAGAGGAAAAAAGGATATAGAAATTAAATATTGGAAGTGTCAGGCTTGTCAGAAATATTAACTGTCCAAGTAGGGCTTCTGGCATAGAGAAGAGGGGCTGACTTCTACTTAAGAAGGAGAAAATGAGGCGCACTCCAGTGGCTCAGCTGGTTAGGTGACTCTTGAATTAGGCTCAGATCATGGTCTCACAGTTGGTGGGATTGAGCCCCGTGTGGGTGGGGTTCTGTGCTGATAGGGTGGAGCATGCTTAGGATACCCTCTCCCCTCTCTGTCTACCTCTGCCCCCCTCTCAAGGAATTAAATACTTTTTTTACAAAAGGAGTAGAAAATGAAAGCCGAGTAGAGATAGGTTGGCATTAAATGCTGAAATAATTTGGTGATGATCACATTCAACTTTGGCTCCAGCTAGGAGGGACCAACACATAACTCATCACAAGGGAAGCTGGTTGCACAGAGGGCAACCTGATAATCAGTGATGAAATTCGAGAATCTGTAATGTAGTAGTTAAATAGATTATTGTTCCTTTTGCCACTCGGACATTCCAGGATCTATTATCTGAGAGGTTTCAGCAGAGAAACTAGAGCTGCAAAAATGAAAATGACTTATGGAGTCTTTTCCTTTGTGTAAGTTATAGTAGAGGAGATATAGATTTCAACGAGTAATTGTAGTTAAGAATAATGAAGATTATGAGAGGGGAAATAGGGAGATTTAGCAGAACAAAGTATATGGAGTGTGCTACTGAAGAGGGACTCTCTCTAAGGGGAAAACCTGATTATGCTGTGACCTGAGAGAAATTAGGAGGCACCTGGGTAGCTCAGTCAGAGGAGCATCTGACTCTTGATTTTGGCTCAGGTCATGATGTCACAGTTCCTGAGTCTGGGCCCCATATCAGTCCCCACACTAATAGTGCCGAACCTGTTTAGGATTCTCTCTCTGCCCCTCGCCTGCTTATGCTCTCTCCCTCAAAATAAATAAACTTTAAAAAATTAGGTTGGCTATAGTATTAAGGGAGAAACAAACCATATTCTAGCCCTATGTGGTCAGAGTATACAACAGGAAGAGAAAGGAGAAATCTTTCCTAGGAAATAAAATCCACTTCATCCCCAGCCCCATGCTTGGCAAATGAACCCCAGGTTCCTCCCTTGCTAACATTACTTGAAAGCTCATTTCTAATGTTAAATTTTGTTTAAAGTTGAGAACCTTGAATAAAATTGAATTTTAATGCTTTTTGGGGTGGTTGTTATTATCCCAAATTAACAGAAAAATAAGGATTAGGGGAAGTCAATCAACTCTCCTGGGGAAGTCATCCTGACAAGATTCAAACCAGGGACATGCCCATAAAATTACAGGGTTCTTTCCTCCCGGAGTGCCAAAGTCCTTTTCACAAGCTGTATAATAGCTACACTTCTTAGGAGCAGAGAGTTTGCCTAATTAGTGAGGCTGAAAAAGCAAATGAGAATATTTCAGCCAACAGTCCTGGAAAGATCAATTTGTCAGTTTTGACACGAACCATGGAGGAAAGCATCTACTTTTCTTGGATGATTAATCCAATATAGCTACTATTGAATAAAACCACTTACTTGCTGCCATGCAAAATATATAAATTAATATACTAATTTCTCAAACACTTTTACCATTGATTAGATGTGCCCAGGACAACAAATTGGCAGCACTTTAGCTACCACAGCTATGGCAGAGCCTTCCTCAGCCGGAGGAAGTCCCTGAACACTCACCCACTCTAATCCACATTTGGAGTCAATGGGGGTAAACTTCTGTCAGGTCAATGCTCTGAAATTTGGGGGAAAGGTGTCCATTTGTAACAGAAACTAATATAAAAGCTAAGCATATCCCTAACTAGTTGCCACATAAATAAACAGATATGATGAATGATTCCTCTGAGGAGAACGTTTTCATGACAAATTTTAATCACTTACTTTCTTCTGCCTGCTCAACACTGCTACCTGGCAGAATAATTTTCTTGTAAGACTAAACTTAACCAAGTTCACATCCAAATTGATCTCTCCCTATCTCCCAACAGTTTCTCCCTCAAGTGGTGTCTACACAAAAGAAAATGGGACTGTAAGTCATAATATTTCTGCACAGGGGTCCAAATTCATTTTTTTCACATTAGAAACCTGTGAAACCTTATTCATTACTTAAAACTGAAAATAAACCTTATTTACTACTTAAAACTGAAAAATAAAACAATGTCATTAAATTTTAAAGACCAAGTATTCCTTGGCCTTTAAATTCAAAGACATCTTTATTGTCAAACAAAAAACTGCAAAAATTTGACTAATATCTCAATTACATGAAAAAATAATTAAAACGTGTTAATTATAAAAATACAGATTACAAATATTTGTCAGTTAACATTTTAATTGTAGCTTTATGTATATTCATTTAATTTGTATAAGATATATTGATTTGATTACTTAACTGGTCTATCTTTGGCTCTAGTCAAAAATCTAAATATAATGTCAACTTTCAAACTCCTTCATTGATAGGTTATAAAAAATGTGTGTCATGATTTAAACACAAATTCTTAGTTCTACTCAAGCCAGTAATGATTTAATATACCTAGACTGTGAAATTAAAGGGCTTGATATCTTTAGGCTGCCCAAGACATTACTGCAGAGATATAGTATCTGCAGTAATAAATAACCAAAAAGTCCATATGTAAAAATTATAATGTGTCAGACAGCAAAGACTTTTGAATTTGGAGTACTCACAATTTCCTTCAAACATATCCTGTTAATTTATTCATGTACACATTTGTTGGTATCAATGATAGATCTGTGTATAATGTTGGTAGGACTACAGGATATAGCTTATTAAGTGCTGCATTAATGTTAATGATCATTGTGTTTCAGGACGTGAACAGCACTATGAATTTTGTGTAAACTGTTAAAGTTTGTTGAACCCATTCCTTGACAGAAAATTTCAAGGACTAGGCTAACATTCACTAACCTGAAAGGAATAAAAATAATAAAAAAGGGGAGCCTGGGTGGCTCAGTCGGTTAAGCAGCCGACTTTGGCTCAGGTCATGATCTCACAGTTTGTGGGTTCGAGTCCCACATTGGGCTCTGTGCTGACTGACAGCTCAGAGCCTGGAGCCTCTTTCAGATTCTGTGTCTCCTTCTCTCTCTGCCCCTCCCCTACTCGCTCTGTGTCTCTGTCTCTCAAAATAAAATAAAGACATAAAAAATATTTAAATAATAAAAGAGCCATAAAAGATATGTACTGGTAGAAATTTCACCTAACACTTCTGTGAATTCTGTGATGCCTTTCTATCAATAATCTGAAAAAAATAGCACCTTGATTTTATAGTAAACATCCTTCCTCTTTAACACAGTTATGATACTTTATAATTACAAAAATATACCAAATCATATGATACAGAGAAAAAAATACAAAATTACAACCCTACTTTAACAAATGTATTTAACAAGTATTCACATCTAGACAAATATGAATTTGAAGAAATAAAATACATATTACAACTTAGACCAATAACATACATATTAACCTATACTAGGTGCTGTTCCTTACTTTTTTTTTTTTTTTTTTTTTTTTTTTTTTTTTTTTTTTTTTTTTTTTTTTTTTTTTTTTTTTTTTTTTTTTTTTTTTTTTTTTTTTGAGACAGAGACAGAGACAGAGCTTGAGCCACGGAGGGGCAGAGAGAGGGAGAAACAGAATCTAAAGCCGGCTCCAGGCTCCAACCTGTCAGCACAGAGCTCAGTGTGAGGCTTAAACCCATGAGCTGTGAGATCATGACCTGAGCAGAAGTTGGATGCTTTACCTACTGAGCCACCCAGGTACCCCTTTTTCTTACTTTTAGGATTTCATCATCTTAGGGGAGTATCTATATATTTGTTACTGAAAATTTTATTTAAAAAAAAACAGAAATGCTATGTCAAATTAATCTAATGTGTTTCTAATAGTTTTAATAAAATTAATTTTAACACTGTTATTTATACATTGGTACAGAAAATTCTGGATGTTACTGCATCTCTTAACTAGTAAAAATCTATTTTAATTTTAATAATATAGACCAGAAGTCCACATGTCGTGTTTTATGTTTCTTTTAAGTCATATGATCTTAATAAACTTACAATCGAGAAGAAATAACCATATATAATGCTGAACAAGTTCCTTATAAGTATATTTTATTAAGCATTTATCCTATAGAAATGTAACACTCTGTTGCCTAATATCATAACTCATGTATAATAGGAATTGTGAAGAACAAATTTAGTATTCCTGAATTTTAGGACTGTTCATCTGAAATTCATGGCAAGCACGCTGCTAGTTATGTTCCAAGTAAACCCTGAAATAGATTTTGTGGACCATGGAAAGTGAAAGGTATTGAAGAATGAAGAGAGGAAGGATTGTGTAGTATGTGGGCTGTGCTTTAAAATAGAACATAAAAATCATCTGCAGCAAAGCGTGGTATATATTCAACAATGCCTTTTAAATATCAGGAAACTAGACCAGAATCAAAGACCTTCTGCAAATAGCAGTATGCCCCTCTGAAGTCACATTTTCAATTCAAATAGACACCATTGTCCCAGTGAAGCTGTCAGAATACACCATAGGGGCAGCTATTCAAACTCACTGCAAAGTCCAGACTTGGTGTCTTTTACTCATTCTCTTGCATTCCCGGCGAGCTCTACCAGACTGTACAATCTTATTCTATTCTCTCATAGTTTTAGGAGTAAATGGTTCCATTTGCTTCACATGGTCTATTGTACATCAGAGCTTCCCTCCAACCCACATCACTGCCATTCTCATCTTCCTCCTGTCCTTTTCTCTCCCCTCCAATAAGTGCTCTTTATTGAAACAGCTCTGCTTAATATCCCTAAGTCTCATATTACTACGTGTGTATGCGTGTGCATGTGAGTGCATAAATGTGTGTATCTTGCTGTGGATGGTGGATGGAGAGCAGTGCTGAAGCTGGAGGAAGACACTTACGTTAGCAGTCTATTTGCTCATTCCTTAGGATTGTGGCATGAAGAGAAGTAAGCAATAGCATCTTTTGAGATAAAGGATAATTTCCCTTTACTGTCAGAGACTTGAACAGAAGCAATAGCTAAGTGTGGTACAGTAAACCCTTGGTTTGCAAGCATAATTCATTCCAAAACCGTTCTTGTAATCCAAAGCACTTGTACACCAAAGGGAATTTCCCCATAAAAAAAAATGTAAACTCAGATGATTCATTCCACAATCCAAAAATATTCACATAAAAATGATTACAATACTCTAATATAATACAAAATAATAAGGAAAATACAAAATAGAAAGAAAATTAAACAAAGTAACCTGCACTTACCTTTGAAAGCTTTCATGGTTGTTGTGACGGAGACAAGAGAGAGAAACGTTATTGTGTAGGATGACTTTATCACTAACAGAATCACTCCTATTTATTGGCTCAACGGGATCTTTTCCTACATGGGGGCCACTGTATACACTCACACAGATGTTGACTCCAGTACAGCATTAATAAACTCTTGTCATGTACTGTATTTAATGCAACTGGCAGAGGAAATGGTCTTATCTGCAGGCCGCCTGACCTAGAATGAAGCAAAGCATTCCTAAGCTCACTCGTGTACAGAAAAGCAAATGACTGTCCACAGGTGCTTTGAAAGGACAAAAAAATACACTAGTGCCAGTTGTGAGCACCTTCCAATATTCTGAAAAAAATCACTGATTTCTGTCGAACACTGCAGCCTGAGACCAAGCATGGGAGACAATCACCCACAATCTCGCAGTGAGCGAGCTACAGAGAGAGCTCTCTGTAGAGCTCTCTCTCTCTCTCTCTCAAAAAGAAATAAAACATTGAAATTTTTTTAAAAATAAAAAATAAGAAATGTTTGTTTGTCTTGTGCAATACTCACAGAATAAGTTACTTGCAGTCCAAAGTTTTACTGTACTTTGACACCGTTTCAGAAATATGCCTACAGGGGCATCTGGCTGGTTCACATGGAAGAGCATGCAACTCTTGATCTTGGGGACACGAATTTCAGCCCCACAAGGGGTGTAGAGATTACTAAAAAAAAAAACTTAAAAAATATTCCTAGAAAATGCAATCCATCAGTTGGCTTTAAGGAGCTAACATATTGCTAATAATTTGCTTCCTACCAGATTCATATAGTTTGTCAACTGGAGGGAAATAATACGTGTTTAGTGAGAAAAGAGATTGGTTTCAAGGTAATTACTTACTAAATGCTTCTACAAGTAGGACAGTCTAGAAACCATGATTGATCCTCTTGATAAACTTATTTTTAATTTCTATTAAAAATCTTTCAAAAATGAATCAGTGAGTCAGAAAAAGAAAAACAAGAAAGACAAAGCTCTTCAAAGACAAAGAGCTAAGTCGTATGTAAGCAGAAAAACAAATCAGGCAGATACCCTGGTGGTAGTTCCACCAGGTGAACTTTAGTCTTTTTCATCCTCATAGGGCTAAAGGCACAGGTGACAAAGTGGTCCTTCCTAAGATGACAAGTCTGATAGTAATGTGACGTTTTACATAAAAGTGAACTGGAAATTAACACAACACTCAGACTCAGCAATGACTCCTGTCGTGAGATCTGGTGTTAAGCATAGATAGGAAAGCAAAAGGAAAAAGGGAAAGAAAGCAAAGAAATCTTTTAAAATATGTATCCAAAGGCATCCTTTATATAAGTTTGCAGCCATAATAAACTGTGTGGCTCAAAAAGTCTACAATTGAGAATTTGTTATGACACAGTCTAGGATGAGTTCCATTAGGGACCTAGAAGAAGGAACTATAAATTCTCTCTGGAGCAAAGTTACCCCAGCACAGTCCTTAGAAAAGGCCTACATTTAATACTGAAAAAGATATGATATCACAAATATAATAGCACACATTCACAGGCATCCTACAAGGAAGAAACCACCATAAGTATAAGCCAGCACAAAAAAGAGACTCATACAACATAAAAAATGTAAAATTATCAAACACAATGTAAAATATATGTCCAATGCTTTAAAAATATAAAAAGGGAAGAAGAAATAAGACTAACAACAAACAGAAAATATAACTCAGGAGATATCCAGATATTAAAAAAAATATAGAGACATTTGAAATCTAACAGTAAATTGGCTTGTTCCATAGTAGTTTAGACATAAGTGAACAGAAATTTAACAAACAAGAAAAAATAACTAAAGTCATATGCAATGTGGAGTACCTAGGTGACTTAGTCAGTTAAGTGTCCGACTTCAGCTCAGGTCATGATCTTACAGTTTGTGAGTTTGAGCCCTGCGTTGGGCTCTGTGCAGACGGCTCAGAGCCTGGAGCCTGCTTTGGATTCTGTCTCTCCCTCTCTCTCTCTGGCCCTCCCTGTTTTGTGCTGTCTCTTTCTCAAAAATAAACAAACATTTTAAAAATACTTTAAAAAAGCACATTCACAATGTTATACAGTGAAAACAAAATATTAAAAATGGGGGGAAATGGTTAAAGTAGAGAATTAAAGATTAAAAAATACTGTAGAGAAAACACAAACAGCAGAAATATTTGAAATGTAGTATTTTTCCAGAAATGATAAAAGTTAGCTATCCAAATATCCCAAAGTGAGATAAATCACAAGTGAAATGAATTAAGACCTATGCATATAAACTGATACAATACTATCATTTCAGAAAACAAGAGACAGAGACAATTATAATAACTCCAGTAGGCAAAAGTAATCCTTTTCAAAAGGACTGTTACTAGAGTTAATTAATCATAGCACCAATAAAAAAAAATACAGAACAGTAAAGTAATATCTTCAACACATTAAGAATGGTCAATTCATGGCTGTATATTCAGCAAAACATTTTTTAATAGTGATAGTAATGACATTCTTAAGCAAACAAGAATGGATTATGAAACTTGTCAATCTTCTCAAATGGATTTCTCAAGGATTTATTTATGATGAAGGATATATTTAAGATCCAAATTGATTTCTGTCATACAAGAAAAAATTATGAGCTAAAAATTTTGCAAATATGGGGGTTAATTTAAACAAATTTTGACTATGTAGCACAATAGTAATAATGATCATTTCCAGGGGTACCTGAGTAACTCAATCAGTTAAGGGTCCTACTCTTAATTTCAGCTCACATCATGATCTCACGGTCATGAGATGGAGCCCCATGTTGCGTTCTGCACTGAGTGTGAAGCCTCCTTAAGATTCTCTCTCCCTCCTGCCCCTCCCTTACATGCCAAATAATTAAATAAAATTAAAACAGATTTTTTAAATAATAATTTCTAGTAAGGTTAAAGATCACAATAGATCTCCTTTGAAAAGCAGTAACAAATATCATTTAAAAATCAATATGATTAGTAGTAAAGTGTTCTAAGGACCTGTACTTTTCAGAAGGATAAACATATATAATAATTTCAGACATTTTAAGTTGTGTATGCATGATAAATTCCTACCATTAGTCATTAAATAACTAGAGAGAAGTTTAAAAAATGCTAAAGTGCTAGAGAAAAATGAATTTTAAAAGGAATCAATGCAAAGTATGGCAAGGGAGTAGACATAAATAAACTTTAGAAAGTTGAGTAAATAATATCACAGCATAAGATAGAAAAATAAACACAATTATGCCAGTCATTGCAATCTAAGGCTTTCAAACTAGATTTTAAAATAGCAGGATAGCAACAACATTGGCCCATAAGGTTTACAATATGCATGTCCAAAGTAAAATATACAACTAAAACAGTAAAAGGATAGAAAAAATATATATATATATATATCAGAAAAATACAAGGAACAATATTTTGTGGGGTCATTAATAAAAGTCAAAAAGGCATTGTGAAGAACTAGCACAACTAAAGATAAAGAGGGTTACAGTAAAATGATAAAAGTTTTACTTCCACTAGGAGGTTCTGAACTCTAATCATGTGCACAGCAATCCATACAAGCCACTTCAGAGACAGAGATATATCTACTACTACGAACAAATCATCCATTCGTTCAATAGCTATTTTTGATATTCACCAGGAGCCATATTCAGTTCTAAATATTGATGGTATACGAAAAACTAAAATAGAAAAATAAAATCCTGTCTTTACCAGCATGTGTTACATGTACCAGACAGGCATGTATAAGATAGACAGACATAGGTATATTTTTTTGAAGGATATATTGTAACACCTGGGAAGGAGTTAGTGACTGGGTTTGGATTGCCCTTTTAGATAGGGTAATCAGGGTAAGCCTTCCTGAGCAAGAAGATAATATTTGAATAGAGATCTGAAGAAGGTTAAAGGGTAAGTCAAGCAAATACCTGATGCAAATATGTTCTTAGCACAGTGCTCAGCAATACAAACACCCAGAGCTAGGAGTCTGTGTGCTTTGATTAAGAAAGAGCAGAGGCCAATGTGGCTAGAGGTGAGTTAAATGGGAAGAGTCAGTGAGTCCATAAATAATTGAGGGGAAGAGTAGTTGGAGATTAGGGCAAAAAGGAAAGTGGAGACGGGCTGATCATGTAGAGTCTGCTAAACCACTGCAAGTCCTCTTAGATGACTGGTTGTAGTGTGTATAAGATGTGAAGTCACTGGAGAATTCTGAGCAGGCTGGTATAAGAACATGACATCTCAAATTATGCAGGATCAATCTACCAGCTGTGTTGAAGATAGACTATCAGTAACAAAGGGCAGAAGAAGGAAGAATACTTCAAAACTCTGGGATAAGGATTATGGTGACTTGATCTGTAGATGCTAACAACTGGTTGGTCTGGATATATATTGTAGGACACAGCTCATTCACTGACTGAGGAATTAGAATAAACAACTAGTAAGCATATAAATTCTGGCAAGAGGCAAAGAAGCCCACAATTACCATTTTACTGACCTGTGTACCAAAAGTCCTACTCAACTCAGAAAGTAAAATGAATAATCACTGGAAGGAAAAAAAAACCTCATTATTCACAGATAATATAATTCAATTATAGAAAATATGAACAATTCTAAATACATTATGGAGATGGGAGAATTTAGCAAGTTTGCTGGGTACTAAATTAATATTTAATAATTATGTTTCCATGGGATGCCTGGATGGCTCAACAGGTTGAGCATCTGACTTTTATTTCGGCTCAGGTCATGATCTCACAGTTAGGGAGTTCAAGCCCCACATCAGGCTCTATGCTGACAGCATGGAACCTTTTTGAGATTCTCTGTCTTCCTTTTACTCTGCCCCTCCCCTGCACACTCTCCCTCTCTCTCAAAAATAAACATTTAAAAAGAAAATAGTTTTTAAAAAAGAAAAATAATAATAATTTTGTTTTACAGATCAGCAACAGCTCATATATATAGTATAAATTCTGGTGTCCTTTAGAGTATAACATGAGAAAGAAAATATTTAGTAATGAATTTAATAAAATATGTATAATACCAAATTATATACTTTATTATAATAAATTAATGCAATCTTAAATAAGTACAAATTGTTTTTGATCGAGACTTAGGTAAAAATATATCAATGTTCTTTAATGTCATCTATAAATCAACAGACTTGAAACTTTGTTTTGTTTTGTTTTGTTTTTGTCTAGAACTTGACAAGCGGAGAGACTAAAATTTATGAAGAGTCAAGTTGAAGAATAGCTGTTAGACTCCTATTAAGGACGTAGCACAGAGTTGGGATTTATCAGATATCAAGAATCATGTTGTCATATATATTACCGCCAACATGATGAAACTCAAGAACACAGAACTAATCTCAAAATTGAAACTCGTAGCAATCTCTTACATTGTGTTCACTCTTCCAGTCATTACTCTATACTTAATAACAATTAAAATTTCTTTAATTCTCTCGACATTCTAAGGTAGTTCATTAATTTTCCATATTTTATAAATTAGACATTAAAGTGAAGAAATATTAAGTAATTTGCTAATGAGTAGGGAAGCCAGGAGTGCAACTTGGCAGTTTTTTTTGTTTTGTTTTCCTTTTTTAATTTTTTTTTTACCGACTATGTTCTTTACAATGTTCTATCTTTCTGAATTATACACACACTCATCAGAAGGGTACACACGGCATCAATCATTACTGTAAATTAAAAAAAAAAAGGCTTAAACTAAAAATAATATATTGTTTAAAATTTAGATATTTGTTAAGCCTATAAAGAAAGCTACAAAATGATAAACTCATTGCTCTGGGTAGTAATTGCCCTTGAAAGTAGAATGAGGAAAAGAAACTGCAAAAGATGCCTTGGGTAATTCAGAGTTGATAATACCAACTTTATTCTTTACACCAGTATTCTCTGGGTCCTTATATATTGTGCTTAACTACAGTTTACAAATACTCAATCGTGTCTATCCAATCTTTAATAAAAACTTATTTTTTACATTTTTTTAATGTTTATTTATCTTTGAGACAGAGAGAAACAGAGCCTGAGCAGGGGAGGGGCAGAGAAAGAGAGGGAGACAGAATCCGAAGCGGGCTCCAGGCTCTGAGCTGTCAGCACAGAACGCGACACAGGGCTTAAACTCAAACGGTGAGATCATGACCTGAGCCGAAGTCAGACATTCAATTGACTGAGCCACCTAGGTGCCCCCAATAAAAACTTATTTTAAAAGTAAACTCGCAGAGCGCCTGGGTGGCTCAGTCAGTCGAGCGTATGACTCTTGATTTTGGCTCAGGTCATGATCTCGGTTTATAAGATTGAGCCCTACATAGGCCTCTGCGCTGACAGTGCAGAGCCTGGTTGGGATTCTCTCTGCCCCTCCCCTGTTCACACTCTCCCTCTCTCAGAATAAATAAGTAAACATTTTTATAAAAAAAAAAAAAAAAAAAGTAAAATTGCCTGCGTATGAATTCTGACATTCCACATTTATAAAACCCATAAACCCTAAATTTTGAAGGAGCCCACCACAGTTGAATTATATGGTTCTATTGTAGAAGTCAAATACAAAAAAACAAAACAAAAAAAAAAAAAAAAAAAAAAAAAAAAAAAAAAAAAAAAAAAAAAAAAAAACAGAAAAAACTATAGCACCTAGAACTATAGGCAAAGAATTTGATTAGAAACATAAAACAATTTCATTTCAATGGACATAAATACGGGTAAATTTTTACTTTAAAAATATTACCAGGCTTATGGGCCAGAGGGTCTGCAAAGAATGAATTGTCTATAAATATTATATCCATAGGTTATAAATCAGTGGACAAGATTTAAAGATATTGAGGGAAACATTTTTAAGTTAGATAATTTTCAGCTGAATAAATGGCCTTATCAAAATGACACAGATTTTTAGTTAAAGAAAACCTTGTTAGGTGTTTCCATTGAAATGTCACTGGGATCTGCCATCAGTCCTGTTTTACTTAAATGTTAATCTATATACCAAGGTTAGAGGTTATAGACATGCCTCTGGTTGACATGAGCTAGAAAGGAATAGATGGTAAATCTGAAATAAACTGAAAAGCTGATCTCAATGACTGAACAAAAACAGTGTGTGATAAAACCAGATCTAAGAGTTTTAGAAATTAGTAAGAGTGGTAGGTAAAGAAATACACATTTATGGTTACCAGATAAACTAATATGATCCAAGGACAAATTATTAGATGATATCTTGAGTGGATGGAAGTCATAATTCTCACTGTATTCTGTACTAGAAACCCAAAAGCTGGGAACTGTGAATTTGGTAGTTGTCTTTATGTATGTGTGTATACGTTTTGGTAATTGTCTTTATGTATGTATATATATGTTTTCATTCATTAAACAAATATTTTATTGATTACCTAAATATTCTGATGGGGGGAGGTGGGGTTTTTTTTTTCTACATTTTCCTAGGGCTCAAACAAGCATTATCCAAAAGAAGCTTAGATGAAGATCATTTGCAATTTTTCTGAAGGTCAAAGCACAGCCTCAAGAAGAATTTGGTTATCATTATTGAAGGAATTGAAGGAAGTTTGGTCAATTTCAGAAGGTGTTTGCAGTAAGAGGAATTCTAATAATAGATAAGTCATTGGAAAATATTGGGAATTCCATAGTGAGGAGAATATTTTACACAAACATAAGTAGTTTTTAAATTCTGTCTTTATTAGCTGGAAGATTTTGGAGAAGTTAATTTACCATCTGCAATCTTAACTAACATCTTTAGATTCAGGTAAACTCAGAACTGTGTGACATTATAAAAAAACGATTTCATATGATTCACAATATGTCACAAGTTTCTGCATCACGTGATCTTCAATGTACGTAATATTTAAATATGAGAAATCAGGGGTGCCTGGGTGGCTCAGTCAGTGAAGTGTCCAACTTTGGCTCAGGTCATGATCTCATGGTTTGTGGGTTTGAGCCCTACATCAGGCTCTGTGCTGACAGCTCAGAGCCTGGAGCCTGCTTCGGATTCTTTGTCTCCCTCTCTCTGCGCCCCTCCTCTGCTCATGCTCTGTCTCTTTCTCAAAAATAGATAATAAAAAAAAGTTTTCTTAATGAGAAACCTAAAGTGGCTCTAGTTTAAATTTCCTATACAAAATACTGAAATGATTTACCAGATTGAATTAGTGGTCCCAGTTATTTACTCCCTTGTCATAAATTACACAAGGACAGCTTTGTCTTGGCTTCATGGGAGGAGGAACGTTCTCTACACCTTGACTTAGGGTTGGCCATGTGTCTTGCTTGGCCAGTGGGATACTGGCTGCTATGAAGAGTACAGAAATGCAAAATGTTATTTTTTCATTTGACCTGGCCCTCTTCTGTTTCTATTCTAACACTGTGAAGATTCTGACCCAAGCAGTCACTGTCATTGACAAGTTCCCAGGATGAAAACATTTACAATGACCTAACCTAGCCAACTAGAACCTGAGAGTTATATAGCTGAGAACAGTCTTGATCAACCAAATCAGTCAATTGGTAGCCACATGAGTATGAGCATAAAAGCGTGCTATTGATGGTCTCTTTGATAGTAATATGGCAGCAG
The DNA here is from genome assembly GCF_003009895.1 of Hyaena hyaena. Classification (NCBI taxonomy): domain Eukaryota; kingdom Metazoa; phylum Chordata; class Mammalia; order Carnivora; family Hyaenidae; genus Hyaena; species Hyaena hyaena. The sequence continues at coordinate 942,565 of NW_024081105.1, read as the reverse complement.
ATGGTTAATATGGATGGATCTGAGAAATCAAAGACTTCATAACTTTGAAATCTTTTATATTAGCATAGAACATATGTGTCAATTATTAGGATATATAATGTGGTTATTACACCATAACTAAAGGTTTTTAATGCTAAATCAAAGTCTTATTTTGCAAATGAAATTAATTTCCAAGAAAACATGACTTTCTAGCATGTGAATCTGCAAAATAAATTTTCATCTATCTTAAATATTGTATTAGACAATTAAAAAAAGAAAAAAAATTATTTCTAGTAGGTATGTGACAGTAGCATAATTATTATCTATGTAGTTTAAGAAACTCTAAAACTAGCCATTTATATAAATCATATAGATGACATACATCTTTTTACATGCAATAATACTGGCTATAGCCTAGCACATGAATATTATCCCAGAGTATAAATGAGTAGAAATAAGTCCAACAGAACTTTGACTTGAAGTATTTACTTAATATATTTTCAAATATGATTATTTCTCCTTCTCTATTATGACTAAAATAATAGCCCACTACAAAGAATAAAGAGGCAGTATCTATTTTTACTATTTCCTTCATGTTCAAACCTGTCAACTCTCTCCATAACTTTTGTCCTGTTTATATATATCCTTCTTATTATTTCATCTTTCTAGTTATTTTCTATGAGCCAAGAAAAGCGGAGATTTTGAATGATTTTCCAAATTGTCTTTAGAACTGAAATTAATGTGAAACATTTAAATTTGATTTTAAAATCCAAGTCTAATTATTTCATTTTGTATTATTTTAGTTTTAATGGATTCTATTAGAGAGAGAATTTTTAAAAACCTTATATATTCTCTACTCCCGTCTCAATGTGTGTGTACTACATCCTACTCAGCCACTGCTATGTAATAGATGATTGACATTAAATATTAATATCCAAAACATGCTAAAAGCAAAAATGAAATCAACATAAGTTCTATTTCATTAATTATCCATATCAACAGAATTTTCCTTAAATACTCTATTACATAATTGATATAGTATATTTTGTTCAGTTCAGCCTAACTGAATGTCTATTACATACCATATTCTGTGCTTCAAAGATGAATCCATCCCTACTGATTCCTTTAAGGGTTTATAATCTAAGTTGAGAGGTAAATTACTAAGTCATATATGGTATAAGATGAAGGACAGAGATACCATAGATTTCCATAAAGGAAAAGATGCCCCCCCTCTTTTTGAGGATGGGAAGAACTCAGAGGTGGCTTCCTTAAAAAATAATTAGGTTGTGTATTCTAATATGAATGGGTATCATCAAAGAAAATGGGAGTCATCCTGAATATTGAAATAGAAGAGGAAAAGGAATGTGTGCATATGTGTGTGCTTCAAATGAGTCTGAAAAAGTAGGGGACAGCACATGTTAGATAGCATGTTTAGGCCCCCAAACTTCACTGTAAAGCTGACAGAAAGTAAAAACTAGGGAACTCAAACTAAGGGTGAGTTATAAAAACAGAAAAGAAGACCACTGAAGATATAAGCTAATTTTGCAGGAAAAAATAATTAGAGCCCATATGAAAACAATAATAGGAATATCTTGGAAAGAAATTTAGAATTTAATTTATCTAGTCTTGGTGATTGATTTGGTGGGGGTCTGGAGGAGAAAGACTGGGGAGACTCCCAGGTTAGAGATTTGCATGACTGGATGAAAGATGTTATTACTGCCTGTGGTGAAAAACAGAGGAGGTATAACTCATACCTAAGAAGACGGACTTTGGCATCAGACACAATTGGCTTCCAGACTCAGCTATTCCACTTAATAGTCTTGTGACCTTGCCATTAACTTTAACTCTATCTGAGACTTGGTATATTCTTATGTAAAATGGACAATGTAATAGCTCAGTGGATTATTGAAGCATTAACCATGATAATATATGTAAAGTACATAGTATAGTACCTGACATTAAATAAACATTTAAAAACATTAGTCAATACTTTGGAAAATATTGGGAGTAAATACAGGAGCATAGGAGCCAGAAGCTCATTCTTAGGTCTTGGCGAAGTTTGAGGAATTGGACAGGGATTACATATTCATTTCAGAAAATGTGGCATACACATAAAATTATTACACTGGTTATTTTTCTCAGAAAGAATGTATGGGGTAAGACAAGCAAAGAGGCATGGAAATTGGGGGGGATTGTTAAAGTCTCAATGGGAAACACCCATGAAGGAAAACATAAAGAAATGGGTATATAAGGATGAGAAATTATAAAAACGTTCAATAAGATAAAGTGTAGTCACAACAAACTATTCTAAATATATTTGTTATAAGGACACAATTTAAAATAATGAATTTTCCTTCATTTATTCTGTAATTCATTTTAACACTTGATAAGTATGTGGTTTTGCAGGAGACCCAGGGACAACTAATTGTAAAAGATAAAAGGAACCACATCACAGTCACTAACAAGCACTTTTTATATAAATCCTATTTTTGGTCAGAGATTTCAGAACCAATAATATCCTAATTAAATCTACAATAATTATTCTTTCATATGTGATGAACATCTTTAGTAGCATACGGGTTTTTTTTTTTTTTTAATTTTTTTTTTGTTTTATTTATTTATTTCTAGGAGAGAGAAACAGCGTGAGCAGGGGAGGGTCAGAGAGAGAGGGAGTCACAGACTCTGAAACAGGCTCCAGGCTCTGAGCTGGCAGTCAGCACAGAGCCCGACGCGGGGCTCGACCACGAACCGCGAGATCATGACCTAAGCGAAAGTCGGACGCTTAACCGACTAAGCCACCCCGGCGCCCCAAGTTTTTTTTTTTTTATTATGATTCTCAAGGTCATTCTTTTTCTTTATTTTTTTTTATTTTTTTTAAATGTTTATTTATTCCTAGGAGACAGAGAGAGAGAGACAGCGTGAGCAGGGGAGGGTCAGAGAGAGAGGGAGTCACAGAGTCTGAAACAGGCTCCAGGCTCTGAGCTGGCAGTCAGCACAGAGCCTGACGCGGGGCTCGAACCCACGAACCGTGAGATCATGACCTGAGCGAAAGTCGGACGCTTAACCAACTAAGCCACCCAGGCACCCCAAGATCATTCTTTTTCTTAATCAGCAAATACTTTACTTGCAAAATTCAAATTTTATTCCTGAAAATGTAGCTCCCGTGCAATCTCTCTCTATCCGGCAATTAATTTGGTTTTATAGGACTAATTTTTTGTCTTAGTTTGGATGAACTACTTTTTAATGATTCCCCACACTAGATACCTGGTGGTTTGGACTGTGCCTTTAACTTTAGCTGGAATCTACATGGGATACCTCACAATACTAAGGGATAGAGCCAATAGAATCACTGTAATAAGATTCAGACTACTTTCTATATTCCTGACAGTGTCATAACCCACTTTGTGGCAGGACACTGACTGGAGAGCAGTGCAAATAAAAAAATACAAACAAAACCAACTAATTACAACAGCAAAGCAAACAAAAAACACCCCCCTCCAAAAATAAAGCAGTTTAACTGCCTTGCTGGCAATCTCTTCAGTCCAGAGCATAGTGCTTGCCACAGACCAGCGACTCGGTGAAAATGCCCTGTATGCCATAGATTTTGTGAAATTCCACTCCCAGCTTAAAACTATGCAGAATCGGTGCTGTGAAAGTCTTAGCACAATTAACAAGGACAAATCAACCCTCTTATTGCTAAAGAATTAATCACTGAGCACCTCATTACAAATTGACTAACAAAATACTTCCACTTAATTATCAAGGAATTGAAAAACAGAGTCTGTACAAATGTGGGAATACTCTTATTTCAGAAAACACAGGCATTGTAGATCCCAGGATCTCTGACTTAATTTATTCATAACTTTTAAATAGTTTAAATACTCTCCGTGGAAATGCTTTATCCTTTCATGACAAATAACTGCCAAGTATTTTGGGGTTTTCTTGGACAACAGTCAAAATGTATAACATTTCAGTTGGGCCGTCTGAGTAAATCAAGGCACATTACAATGTACCGAAATTCCATTGTCACATTTACAAAATCACGTTCTCACTGACCAGTCAATGCTGTAATACATTATTATTTTCATAAATCAAGGAAAGTCATCAGGAAATTAACTTCCACTAAGTACAACCACTCCATAAAAAACATGCAACCATCCTCTTTAGTTTGGTTTTGAACCAAAGGACGTGACCCTCCATTAACTCTGCACTCAGTTTCCCCAGGTGATATGTTGGACAGCATGCCTATCAGCTGTTGTAGTTAATAATCCTTGACCTTCAGCTACTGAACACAAAATATTTTTGCTGTGTCGATTGTACTTAATAATTGCAAAAAATCTTTGTGCATTAATGAAATCCCCCTTATGTTTTGGAACACAACGGTCAGCATCAGTACCACCATTTCAGCTGTGCCAGGTAAGGAAGAAGAGAACAGAGTTAAGCATTTTTTTTTCCAGGCCCTATGTTTGAAAGCCAGAGTGGTAACTTTCAGAGAGCACAATGGGAAAATAAAACAACTAATTTAAAATAATTATAGAGAAGACATGAAAGAATGACAAGATACTTACTGAGAAAATTCAAGTACTTAATTAATTTGACCTCAACACCAACAAAAATGTTTCCAAGTACAGCTCTCCCAGGTATGTAGTAATTAAAGTTTGTTAACTGTAGTGAAAACATCTATCACAAAAATGATGTACTCTTTCACCATGATTTTAAAACAGGTGTAGTTTAAAAGCTCCATTTTCTGATTGTATTCCCTTTGAGCACAAAGCCAAGAAAAACTTCAACTTGGCCCTGAAGAATAAAACAGGTTTCATTCATTTTATAAAAACCACACACTCAGCAGATCAAATATCCTTGAAGCCAATTAATTTACTGTTTATATTTTAGGGACATTTTAAGAAACAACATTTATTTTCGACTATGTATCATATCAAATTTTACTATCATATCAGATTTTACTCGAATATTAGCATGTATATAAATGATCATATTTTTATATAGTACATCTACAAAGAATGAGTCATTCACCATATATTGGGAAGGGAAGAAAAGGGAGTTATGGCAAATGAAATATATCTATCTTTTTCATCATTTATTTTTTAGCGTAGAATGAGTGACTGGAAAATAGTAGCTGCTCAATAAATAAGGAATTATTACATAAGAAAAAGGTTAAGACACAATATATTAAGTTGTGTGAGTACAGCTGTACAGATCTACAAATACAAGTAAGAAGTATACTGAAAAAATGGAGATAAATGGGGACACTTTCAGTGAAAGTTTAAAAATAATACAGAGTTTGTGGGGCTCCTGGGTGTTCAGTGGGTTAAGCATCTGACTCTTGGTTTCAGCTCAGGTCATGATCTCACGGTTGGTGAACATGACCCCACAGTGGGCTCTGTGCTGACGCTGCAGAGCCTGCTTGGGATTCTCTCTCCCCCTCCTCTCTTCCTTCCATTCCTGTGCTTGCTCTCTCTCTCAAAATAAATAACTAGACTATGTTTTTTTAAATAAAATTTAGGGTTTTAAATAAGAGATTAAGCTTTCAGACTCCTTTAAAAATAGTATTAATCAGGGGCGCCTGGGTGGCTCAGTCAGTTAAGCCTCCGACTTCGGCTCAGGTCACGATCTCACAGTTCATGCGTTCGAGCCCCATGTCGGGCTCTGTGCTGACAGCTCAGAGCCTGGAGCCTGTTTCAGATTCTGTGTCTCCCTCTCTCTCTGACCCTCCCCTGCTCACGCTGTCTCTCTCTCTCTCTCTCAAAACCAAAGACATTTAAAAAAAAAATTTTTTTTAAGTATTATTCATTGTGTGAAGAGGCATGTTCAGGGACCACGTTAAACTGAATTGACAATGTAATGATAGGACAAGTATTTATTAGACAAAAAAAATGAATCCTGACTATGGAGGGCTTAGAATACTTTATTTCAAAAGAAGATCTAGAAGAAGGAAGGAAATGAGAAAAGAAAGGAGGGAAGGAAGAAAGAAAGGAAGGAAAAGGAAAGAAAGTCATTACAGAATAAAAGCTTGGTATTTTAACAAATGAAAAAGCACTGAATGTGCTCATAATACAAAGCAGCACAATCTTGTAATAAAATTTGCATTTATATTTAGCAAAGTACTGCAATGAGAAGGGATTCTGAAGATTTTTCCTGTAAGAATTTGTTAGTTCTCTGTTAAAATGCACAACTTTTTTAGAGGAACACTCAGTGTGTATCTAATTATCATCTTATTACTATTCTTACCCATACTCTATTCACACATATTTAATTTTTGCTTTTTCAGGACCCAAATTCTTAGCCCTGTTATATCATCTAGTTCTTGATTGGGGGGGGAGGGGTAATATTCTGTAAATGGAAAACAATCACATTATTAATAGAGTTATAAATTATTGAAAACTAGAATACCCTAAAAGAACACGAACTAGATCAAGGAGAATAATCTTACTAATAAGGAGATGGATTTATTCAGTGATCATTCTTCAGTTGTCATTATCTCTTTGCAAATGTAACAATTTTCAAAGGCATTATTTCACCAGTACCTCTTTCTATCAAGGGGAACTGTATTTACATTCACTATAGGAACTTCAATAGGAAACCTTTAATATCTCCTCCCTTCACTCTGCTTGTCACAGTCAACTGCGGATGTGGGCAAGTCAGAAGGGCAGCTCTCTCAATGCAATGGCTCCTCAGTTCACTTCCAAATTAGCTCATGCTTCCCTAATTGCTAGTTGAGATGACAGCTGAAGAAAAACTGGGGAGCAAAAACCCAGCAATTAACCTCTCCCACTCAGAACTGATTGTCCCTGTGGGTCAAATTCCATTTGGTAAACTAAGTCAGAGGTCAGCTAATGTCAGTGTTGTTTAAATTGCAATCTTCCTTTGTTCCCAGAAGGGGGAGGGTGATAGTTCTTAGTCAATTGTAACAATGTCTTCAGAAGAATTGTGTGATTATTTCTTTCAAAAGAAGTTACATACAAGTGTTTTGTGTAACCAAAACTTCAAACAGAACAAGAAGAATTAGACCAGAAAAAAAGATGCCTAAAGAGAAACCACTGCATGAAGTAGGCAGAGAGAAGTCAGATCAGAAGAATACAAATCAAAATCACAAGGAAATATCACCTCACACCAGACAGAATGGCTACTGTGCAACACACACACACACACACACACACACACACACAGAATAATGAATGTTGGCAAAGATGTGGAGAAAAGGAAACTCTTGTGCACTGTTGGTGGGAATGTAAATTGGTACAGCCACTATGGAAAACAGTAAGGAAGTTCTTCAAAAAGTAAAAAATAGAACCACCGTATGATCCAGCAATTCCACTTCTGGATATTTATCTGGAAAAAAAAAATTCGGAAACACGAATTCAAAAAGATATATGCACCCGATGTTCACTACATCATTTACAACAACCAAAAGACAGAAGTAACTGAAGTGCCCATCTGCGCATGAATAAAAAAAATGTGCTACACACATGCACACATGGGCACAGGCAGTACTGGAGTATTAGTCAGCCATAAAAAAGAAAGAAGCCCTGCCAATTATGACAGCATAGATAGAACTTGAGGGTATTATGCTAAGTAAAATAACTCTGACAAAGACAAATACTACATGATGTGACTTATGTGGAGTCTTAAGAAAGCAAATAAACAAAAATGAACTCACAGATGCAGAGAACAGATCAGTGGTTGCCATAGGTAGGTGGGCGAGAGGGTTGGGCAAAATGGGTGAAGGGATCAAAAGGTACAAATCTCAGTTACAACACAAATAAGTCCTGGGAAAATATAAAGTATAGCATGGTGACTAGAGATAACAGTATTGTATATTTGAAAGTTGCTGAAAATAAATCTTAAAGGTTCTTATCATGCATACAAAACATTCTAGGTGTGTGGTGATGTATATTAACTAAAAATTGTGGTGAATCATTTTTCAAATACACTGAAAATTAGTAAATGGAAACCCCACTAAAGTAGTCTTGGGATGCTAGAATGGGAGGCTGAAGGAGGAGATCTCCTACTCAATGTTAATTACAGTAGAATTGTCCATTACAGACCCAACAAAACAATGCTCTACAGGAAAGAATCAATTATAGGCCCCAACAGGAAAAGATGTACATTGTATCTTCTATAAGAAGCTGATCTCCCCCACCAACTCAGCCAAAGAGAAAAGGTCATCAAATTGAACTCTTGATTCTCTCCAATGGCCTTTTGTTCTGAACAACGCCTCTCAACTTCTTCCTTCTCCATAAAAAAAATGCCCCTCCTTTTGTTTGACTTGCCTGTGGTTTTGCCACAACTTGCTTCTCCTAGATTGCAATCTCTGATATTCCCAAATTGACCTATCTTTTGCTGGTAAAATAATTGGCAATTTTAATTATAAAGTTAACAATAAACATATGTCAAATCACTGTACTGTTCTCCTAAAACTAATATAATGTTATATGTCAATTATATTTCAATTTTTAAAAATATTAAAGCTATATGAACAAAAACGATGGAAATTTATTTTAGGCTTTAGTGACTATTCAAAAACATAGAAAACAAGCATTTTGTTTCTCTGCAACAAAACTGCCACAAGTGTATTGTAGAAAGTTCTGGAAACTACAAGTAACCAAGTAACTGATGAAGTTACCCCCCAAAGTTCCCTATCGCTATCCCAAATGGTTTCATGGGAACTTCAAAGTTGTGACTAATCCAGAATACTGCACTAGCAAATTTTCTTAAATTCCTTATCTGAAATTCTTCAGCTCCAATGGAGGTAACATTTAATGGGATATGTGGATTAGAGAACATTGTATAAAGAAAAATATATTGTAAGGAATAATAATATCATATAAAGTCCTACATAGGCAGGGCTTTGCTGTTTCTATAGCTATATATACACTGCTTAAAACAGTCTCTGGATATATTAGATCACTAAATAAAAGTTTATTAAATGAAAAACTGGAATGATAAGTAATAAAACCTCAGGATATCTACTTCAATATAAAAGAATCCCAAATACCTGAGGATAAAATTTTGAAATTTCAGAAATATTAGGCCTCCCAGCCTGCTGCCATTTGTAAGATAAACATTTTGGATTACCCAGAAATATGTGACAATACCAACATATTGCTGGGATTTTTTACTCATGTTAAAATATGGTCGTTATTGGGGCACCTGGGTGGCTCAGATTTTAGCTCAGATCATGATCTCATGGTCCGGGGGTTTGAGCCCCGCGTCACGCTCTGCGCTGACAGCTCAGAGCCCAGAGCCTACTTCAGCTCCTTTGTCTCCCTCTCTCTGCCCTCCCCCATTCACATTCTGTCTCTCAAAAATGAATAAATGTTAAAAACATTTTTAAAAGATATGTTCATTACCATGAGATGAAAGGGAAAGATCACATTTTTTTCCATGTACATTCTGGACAAGCTGTAGTGTTGGACATTTTAATACATATTCCTTTTCATTATCACTATATACCAGAACAGAAATAAAAACAAACTTGATTAAATATAATAAGCTATGAAACATTAAAATAGAACTTACATGGAAACTGCACTTAGATGTGAAACCACAGGCTAATCACGTTAGGCAGAAGCCCCACTTTCCTAGCTGCTTTATGGGGAAACTAAACGTTAAGCTCAAGAGGTGTGTCTGGATGCCAGCGTGGTGTGCTGTGCTCCATCAGCTGGGTGAAGCTGGGGATATGCTTCCCATCGTCCCCATCCAGACGGTACTGATGAGAACCGACCAGAAGCACAATTTAGAAGACAAGGTTGAAGAAGCAACCATTCTTCTCAAAGATCACTGTGGACAGATATTTGATGAGCAGACCCAGCACTGAACAAGTGGATCCAGCTGGCCTGGTCGTGCTGAGTTCCTCCATTAGCTTATTGTCGATGGCTGGCCACAAGGATGAACAGCGACCTTGAGCCCATCCACGCCTATTTTCTTAGCTACGGACCCACCGAGGCAGTTGTTCAGCTGAGACTACAGCTTCCTCTAGACCCCCGCAGGCAGGTGCCCCTCATCATGACCCACCACCACCTCAGTGATCCTACAGTTCGGATTCCCAGATTTCCTGTCAGCTGTGACTGGCCCACCCCCACTAGTGCTTCAGTCAGAAGGGGTAGAAGCTGCTTCTCTCTGAACCTCAGTACTCCCCTTCCAGACTGTCAGTTCCCCAGCCCACCATCAATCATGTAAATTCATGCTAAAAGTTAGTCCCTTATTCTCATGAAATTTAGAGTCAGCTCTGCTTTCAGGACTAAAGCCTAGTTAAGATACAGATTCAACAGTTTGTCAATACGGAAACAACAGTAAGAACTCCTTCCACTAAAAGCAGGGCTATATAGAATGAATACTTGTGTCCTTCAAATTACTATGTTGAAATCCTAACCCTCTATATGTTGGTATTAGGAGGTGGGGCCTTTGAGGGGCAATCAGGACATAAGGGTGGAGCCCTCATGAATGGGATTAGTTCCCTTATAATGAAGATCCCAGAGAACTCTCTCCCCTCTTCCACCATGTGAGAACAGCAAGAAGACCACTGTCCATTGATCAGGGAGTATGGCCCTTACCAGACACTGAATCTTCCAGCACCCTGACCTTGGACATCCTAGACTCTGGAACTGTGAAAAATAAATGTTTGTGATTAAGCCACCTAGTTAATGGAATTTTTTATAGCAGCCCAAATGGACTATGATAGGCAGGTAAAGGGGAATGTGCTTAATGGCAATGGACATTTCATTAAATGTATATTGTAGCATTTATGGATTTTTTCTATTTAAAGTTTGGGGAGTGTTGGTGCTTGTTTTTATGTTAACATAATATAATGCTGTTCACCAAATACATTTGGTGTTTTTTATTGTTTTTATTATTTTTAAAATTTTATTTAAATCCAAGTTAGTTAACATAATTATTAGAGAAGTGGAATTTAGTGATTCATCACTTACATATAACACCCAGTGCTCATCCCAACAAGAGCCTCCTTAATGCCCATAATCCATTTAGCCCATCCCCCCACCCAACACCACTCCAGCAGCCCTCAGTTTGTTCTCTACTGCTAAGACTTTATGGTTTGCCTCCCTCTCTGTTTTGATCTTATTTTTCCTTCCTTTTTCCTATGTTCATCTGTTTCATCTTTTAAATTCTACATGAGTGAAATCATATGATACTTATCTTTTGCCTAGTATAATTCACTCTAGTTCCATTCACACTGTTGCAAATGGCAAGATTTCATTCTTTATTCTTTCTCATATATTCTTGGTGTATCCTAGATTCTTTGTAACCAGTTAGAAAAATTAAGTTGGTAAATATAATATATGTAAATTAATATATTTATAATATATGTAAATTGATATATTTGCAAATGGAAAATATTCACAATTCATATAAATGCATATAATTCTAATACTTCATAAACATTGTTTAAATTTTATTTAACAATGTTTCTGTCTATTCCCCTCCCAACTTCTATCTACCCCCCACCCACTCAACCATCCCTCTCTTTCTTTGGATGTATGTGTGTATACATGTGTACGTTTCTATGTCTAGTTTACATTTGAAATGACTTATTCTACCAGGAATTTACAAGCTCCAACCTCCTTTAAGTCACTTATTAACAAACACATGGACACATAAGTAGACCCTTGTTTGCACACCCACACTTTGACCTTGGCTTGTAAGCAGCTGAACACTTAAAAGTATAAAGGGTAAAGTACACGAAGTACATGAATATTAGATGAAAAAGAACAGCAAATAAAAGTCACGTTTACCTTGTTTATCCTCCTTGAAAAGGAAGCTTCGGAAAAAATCAGGTTAAAACTCTGATTTCAATTCATCAAGTGCAACTGAGACCACAAAATGAAAGTTACACAAAACCAGAGCAAACTAAATACCATCTAGGTTTCATTTCACAGTTCTAAAATCCAACAACATTCCTCCCATTATAAACAAGTATGTAAGATTATTTATAATTTTCTTTTTCCTTAAAAATAAAAGTGAGTATGTGTGCTCACGTCAATATATGGTCATATAACACACAAAAGTCACATAAGAAATCTGGAGTAATTTGGACATTCACTATTTATACATACAAAATCTATTTATAAATATGGCAAGTATTTACTATGTGCTAGTCTGCCAGACACTAGTCTTCTCTCCTGAGCTATATCAGCACATAAGATATAAAGATCCCTGTTCTCCAAGTGCTTAAAGAAAGCGGAAGTGGTACTAAATAATAATCATGATATGGAAAGTGTACAATATAGAAGAGGATAAAGCCGGTTATGTTGTCTGAGGATTTTGTCCAATTGGCTACTGCTACTGAAGTAGTAAGAACAGGCCTCATAGAGAAGGGGCAGCACAGACACGTGAATGCAGCTAGACTAATAGGCGTCTGGTAAACAGAATTCCAGCCAGTGGGAATGGCTAGGAAAAGTGGAGTTAGTCTGGTAAATTTTGGGAAAGGCCCGGAGAGAGCTGTGTTTGCAGAATGAGAGAGGGGAAGAAGGAAGGGAGAATAGACCAGCAATAAAATGAGGCAGCACAGATCACACAGACCCTTGGCATTTCCTCTTGAGGTAAATGGGAAGCCATCAGTTGATTTTGAACACAGTTGTAACATGATCTAACATATTTGTAAAGGGCGACCCTTGCTCTTGAGGCTAACCTTTGGAAGGCTCGAGGCATTTTTACCACTAGAATCATGGTGCTAGCAGTGATGCTGCTGGGATTGGTAAGATTCTACATATGTTCCGGAAGCAGAGAGGATTTCCTGGCAGATGAGATGTTCAATGTGAAAGAAATAGAAGATGTGAGAGAGTTTGAGAAATTTTAACTTGAATGAAAGAAAGCATGGAGTTTATCAACAGACACGGTAAAATCTCAGACTAGGACATATTTGTGATTGAAGACTAATAAGAGTTCATTTCAGACAGGTGAATATGAGATGTCCGTTCGGAACTCAAGTGTATCATGTGCCAAGAAAGCAGTTGGGTAGAGGAGATGAGATTTTGGGAGATCTGAGTTGTAGATGTATATCTGGGAGTTGTCAACATATGGTGTTTAAAACTATGAACTTGGATTAGATCACTCTCTGTGTGGGTGTAGACAAGATACAAGAAAATGAAAGCTGTGTTGGTATTAAGGGGAGAAGAGAAGATACCAGCAAATAAAACTGAGAAGGGACTGCTAGAGATCAAGGATAAAACCAAAGGTGTGTGGGCATCTGAGAATTCAAGTTTCAAACGTTGTTTAGGAGAGGGAAATGGACTGGGTCAAATAACCATTGAATAAATTAAAGACAGAATAGTCTTCTATGTGTTCAGTTGTTTTTTTTTTTAATTTTCTTATGTTTATTTATTTTTGAGAGAGTGAGAGAGAGAGAGAGGGAGAGGGAGAGGAAGCATGGGAGGGGCAGAGAGAGAGGGAAACAGAATCTGAAGCAGGATCCAGGCTCCGAGCCATCAGCAGAGAGCCTGACAGGGGGCTGGAGCCCACAAACCATGAGATCATGACCTGAACCGAAGTCAGATGCTCAACCAACTGAGCCACCAAGGCGCCCCTATGTGTTCACGTTTTTAGGAGTTGGCAGGAAGTGTCTGGAAGAATACACAGGAAACCGCTAGTGTGAACTGTTATCCCTGGGAAGTGACATAAAAGGTGAGCAGAAAGGGATAGAAAGATTTCAGTTTAATATACTCAGCAATAATTGACTTTCTTTCCCATGGGTATGCATTACACTTATAAGGAAATATGAAAATATACCTAAACTAGAAAAATAACATCCAGGTGACAGATGTCACCTAATACATTAGATGACATTGATGAAAATATCAAGCAGGTTAAATTTGAAAAGTAAAAAGAAAACAAAGAAAAAAAAGAAAGAAAAACACAAATCCTCACAAGAGCATCCATGGAACTATAACAGAATCCCAAACTCTTGTTAATCATTGCTTGGATTAAACTTTACCTCCAGATGACTTATTTTAAAATGTAAACATGTCACCTGAGATGGACAATGTAATACAGGTAATCTCAAAAGCATTTTAAATGGCAGATGGCTCCAATTATTAAATATATATAAATAGCTAAGAAAAAGTGGTTTGCAACATTACAAAAATAAACATTCTGCAACTCTGTGAATGTGGAAGTTTGGCCGTAGAGTCAAGAGGAAGGCAGCACAATCCAACACAGGCTGTCCACAAAGGACATGGCCCACGAGAGTCTTTCACAAGGATGTACTGCAATGCCGCTGACCACTGTGGAGGCTTACAACAGTTAGGGACAAGAGCCAGGTCAAGTAAATAACCTGGAATCAAGTATGGACCAAGGATCCATTACGTCTGCAGGACAAAGGTACGTGGTAAATCAGATATAAAGCAAGATACCTCTATAGTGGTGAGTTACAAGGTCAGTGGTTACCCTAAAACTGTAGATGAAATCTCATAATAAAACCAGAAGTGCTGAACTACCAGCATTTGTTAGTATGGGACCAGATAATGTGGTTGGAAATATTTTGAGAAATAAATAATGGTAATAGCGACTATGAGACATTTTCATATTTTTTAAATTTCTTTAATGTTTATTTTTGAGAGAGAAAGAAAGCATGAGCAGAGAAGGCGTAGAGAGATTGAGATACACAGAATCCAAAGCAGGCTCCAGAGCTGTCAGCACAGACCCCGACACTGGGCTTGAACCCACCAATGCATGAGATCATGACCTGGGCCAAAGTTGAATGCTCAACTGACTGAGCCACCCAGGTGCCCCAAGGTCTCGATATTTTTGCAATCAGTCATCAAAAATACTCAAACTGACCTGTCAAGATAAAATCTTCTGATGAAGTTTAATACAATGCATCTTAAATAATGAGTAATAAGCTAAAGATAAAGAAAAAAAGGTCTTCATACATTTTGTAATGTTTTTGCATTCCTGTAAGTTCTCTCAGAGAAAGTTAGGTAAACTTGTTTGTTTTTGTAAAGAGGATTTTGGCTCTATCTCTGCAGCCTAAACTTACTCCCTTACTTTCATGGAGTTTAAAACTTTCCTTGCCATTAAAAAATGGAAGAGTAAATGCATTTACAAAAATTGGTTAAGCAACCATTAATGAAAATATCTTGGCTTCTGTGTTAAAGTTATCAGTCATTGCTTTGTGACTGGAAAGCAGAATATAATAATTTTTCAGGGTAGTTCTCTGTGAATCCACAATACTGGGAAAGTTTTCCCCAGTCTATTTGTAAAAACACTCATAATTTACTAGTTCTCCATGGTGACATGAACTAATGGACCATCTTTAAATAAATTCACTTAGAGATCCAGAATGTGGCACAATGCTCTCGTTTTCTGTAGTGCTGTAAAATTAGCATCAAACACAGAAGAATTCGCCATTCTTCACCTCCCGATGGTTGTCATCTCTGCACCGTAAATCACAGAGCAAGAATAAATGAAGTTGTTTTCCTCCTGTCATTCATATTTCATATAGCTTTCTCTATAGTGTAGAAGTATTTCATTTTTAGGAAGGATTAATGCCAAAGGGTTTATTGCCTTCTATCAGAAACATTTAGCTAGCTTTAGAGATGTTACTGACGAAGTTGCATTTAACATTTGTGTCTGTGTGCACACACGCATGCACTGTGATAAACATGCAATGTGAGGGCATCACAAAAACACCTTGAAAAACATTGAAAATATATTTCCAGTGAATTTCCCTTAACTTTCAAGATTTCTTAGCACAGACATGTGCCTATAAAGAGACTGTAATGAATTTAGAGAAAACAGGCATATAAAGGAAGCAATCACAATGGCTGGCATTATAAAACAGAACTTTGGCTCCTTGATATGACATTTATGACCGATGTAACTTTTTTTTTACATTCAAGACTGATTCAATGTCTCACTTTTGTCTCTCTGTATGTCTGTCTGCATACCTATGTGTATGTGTAAAAGGGAGCAAGGTGGATGGTAGACGTGAATGTAATTTTAAGGACGCTTAACTGAGGATGGGGAGAAACATAGAGAATGTCTGGGTTTCTTTTTAAGCAAATGCCAAGATGAACTCTTGAATAAGCAGCTGATATTCTCATTAGGAAACTGACCCTTAGCCGAAATTTCATACTCTTGGCAAAAATAATTCATCTACAGTTATAAGGCATAAACAAAGCTTCATGGACTTGCACACGAAGATTTCCTGTAATGACTTGAAAATCTACAGGAACAAGGGAAGGGGGACTAACCCATTATTTGGTTGTGATAACATGACCCACATGAATGTAAGGGGATAATGGCCAACTTAGCTCACTGCAAATCAAACAGCTCCATGATCCATCATTAACCTAATTGAGCCTTCGTTTATTGAAGGAGCCCTCTAAATGAATAGGTCACAGCCTGTTTAAAAGCTCAGAGATTTGTTAACGTTCCAAGGACTTAGAGTCTATTAGATCAGACAGCCTGAGCATGTACAAAATTGTAGGCTCTTTGGATAACTAACATGCTTTAGTGTATATATAAATATTTTAAAGAATATTCTTTGAAACTTGGTTTAAACAGGCCACACTGCATGTGTGACATTATCCTGCATAAATGTGGATATGTGTCAAGTTGAAAAGAAAGGACTCTGTAGAGAGATACTCCACAAGAGGAAATAAGTTTCCACTCTAAACCGACTTTCATAATGCAATTAACTCCATTAGGGAGAATGGAATTTTGAATACTGTTCAAATTAAGGCAGAGCAGTTAGAAGCAGTGGCAATTCAGGAAGAATTAGCAATGCCCTTCTGAAGAGAGCTACTGAATTAAACCTTGGAGGGTTTTAAGATTAAGCCATTTAATTGTTACTTTAGGAGCTCTGGACTCTGTATAGACATGAGTCCAGGTGTTAATGCTGATTCTCCTCTGTTCTCTCCAGATAACAAAACTGAATCTCAGAGCCAATTAAGACGAATCTTTAAAGGCCTTTTTTCCCTCTTTTTAGTGCATCCTGGGAGGTTTATTTTAATTGTGGATACCATGGGGAATCAGGGACATTATATGTAGTGAGGTAGTATCATACCTTGAGTTGAAAAGATAACTAGTACTTGTCCAAATTATTCTGTATTAACTTAAAACCATTTTTGGTAGGCTGACATTCAAATTGTATTCCTTTATTCCCTTAATAATCTTAACAGAACACTGCTTCCATACTGAATACGAACACAAACGGCATGCCTAGTGATTATTACACTTGTAGGCCAAGTTATATGCATGAATATATTACTATAAAAAGTCACATAATTCACAAGTATGTCTCGTTCTCCTCCCTAAAGATTACGATTCTTAACATATCATGTAAATCGTTCAAACGCCTTCTATATGTATGTGTATGTTTAAGTAAATTTATGTACCCATATCTACTCTTTCATTTATACATTCACCGAAACACTTGTGGAGGGCTCCTAAGTGCAGGCACTATGGCTTCCATCATGTGGTCTGAATTTTCTTTAGGAAGACAGACGATATAACACAGTATCATGTAAGCTGAAACAGGTCCTATTTAAAGAAAATTAAATATGGATAAAGGTAAAGATAATTCCTCTGGGAAAGGAAATTCTATTTATATACTGTGATTAGAAAATGTAGCTCTGAAGTAAGGATAAAATTAAAGCAAAATCTACATAAAGGATACATTGGGTGAGTGCAAAGTCCCTGCGGCAGGAATGAACTCAGCATAACGAGAAAGAAAATGGAGGAGTTACATCAGGTATTGTCTTTAAAACACAGGAAGTACTTAGCCAACTCGATGTTTGCTCTCTGTGCATTGGGGTCGAGGGAGGAGAAAGACTAGTTAGGAGGCTGGCACAACAGTGGTTGTATCAGAGGTGATTGGTAGAGGTAGTAGTGACTGGAATAAAGATGGACTTAAGCAATAAGGCCATAAAGCCAGTAGATCCAATATTGGCACTGTTGACCGGGAGAAGAGAGAAAAGCAAAGCCTCAGAGTTGACTCTAAATTCTTAAGAAATTAAATGAATAATTATATAATTTACTGAGATAAAGTAGGTTAGGAAACTGAAAATATTTAGGCTGTGGTGATGAGGAGCAGAAATTAAAGGTCTGGTTTTAAACAAGTTCTGTTGAACATGACCAATAGAGGTTGCTGCGGACTGTATGTGTTTCCCTGAAAGGCCGGGGCACCTGTGTTGAAATGCTAACTCCCAATGCGATGGCAATTGGAGGTGGGGGCAGTGGGAAGTAGTTAGGGTAAGATGTGGTCATAAAGGTGGGATCCTCATGATGAGATAGCTGCCCTTGTAAGAATGGAGAAGAGAAAGTCTGCTCCCATGCGCTCTCTGCAGAAACACCAAGAAGTCATGTGAGGACACACTCAAAAGACAGCCATCTACAAGCTAGGAAGACAGCTCTTGTGGTAGGGTCCTCTCCTTGGAAAGAAGAAGAAGAAAAAAAAACAAAACTGAAGGCAACCTGGTTATATGCATAGGTGACAACATCCCTCACAACCTTTTAACAGGAGATCACTTAATCAGACTACAAGTTTGTATGTTACCATACATGGGAGGCAGAGAAGTGGAAAATTAAAAAAAAAAAACAAAAAACAAAACTACGCCACATGGCATTCAGGGCTCAGTTCTTGGGATACGAACCCAACTGAGTGGTGCTGTCAGGAAATAAGTCACTTCCTGGAAAGAAAAGCGTCAGGGTCACGACTTTCTGAGAGGCAATCCTGCTACACTCTCACCAGGAATGCAATCAGCCAGTGCCTTAATTGTGGACTTCCAGCCTCCTGAATGGTAAGAAAATAAGTGTCTGTTGCTTAAGCCACCCAGGCTGTGGTATGTAGTTCTGGCAGCCCAGACAGCCTAATACAGATGTGCAAGTGGAAATCACTGAGGAGGCATTTGGAGATTGAAGTCTGAATCTCAGCATAAGGATTGGAGACAAAGACACAGATTTGGAAATGGGCTTTCAAATGGCATTAGGAACCTGTACTATGGGATAATATTACCTTTTCCGTAAGTTTCTAGATACGTGAGCCGGACTGAAGACTGGGTCCAGGGATACTCTGACAGTTTCTATTTATAGGTCTGAAGACAGAGAACTCAGCAGAGGAAAATGAGAAAAAGCAGCCCATGAGAAAAAGATAAAATCAGAAGACAATGACAAGCAGATGAAAATAGTTCTGCAGAAAATAATGCAAGTATTAGATATGGCCTTACTTCTATGTAAAGATCTTACAGTGATGACCTTCTAGTAGACAGTTTAGTACAAATATCAGATGTTGATTTAAGTAATGATGTGTCTCACTGTGAGACACGCTTCTATTTCAGAGACGCATTCTGGGTTTCCCATTCTTGCCTAAGTAAACATATAATATAAAAATCTTGCCAAGAGCTTATGTTTTCACTTTTCACCCATGATCCTATTGCTAATAATTATGGAAAAGTAGAGTTTCAGTACAATCTTGCTTTTAAAATAGCCTGAAATCACAACACTTGGAATAACAGCTACCCTTCCTGGAAATAAATATTGACTCACAAAGTTGTAGGAGGACATTTCCTTTTGAGACAATGTTAACATTTCCTCATTACTTCAAGTATTCCTACATTCTCTTCAGAAATAGTTTTAAATACATCATACTATTCGGTGCTAATGATAACATCCCAACAGTATTCCTATGGGCAATCTTTTCAAGTTAATTCCCTTTACTTCTCACCATTTACCAAACATCTTTCAGTTAAATTTTAAAGCATTACTTGAGATAAATTAACATCACATTTTGGTTGATTATTTCCTAACAATCCTTTTTTGACATTCACGACATTAATAAATGTTGAAATGGTAGCTAAAATCATTCGATATTTGGCTTTTGAATACTATTTCACTTCTGTTATTAAAATTAATGACATCTTCTAATTGTATCTTCCACCTATGCCCTGGATATTATAAATTTTAATCTTCTCTATATTGCTTCAAAAACTCAGGAGCTTTCCTGGTTAAGTTGAAATTGGCCCTGGAGATGGAGGGCAAGGAGAGAGATGGGGAGGTGGCAGATTCAGCAAGTAAAGAAACTTATATGTGAGGCTGGTTATGGGTGCCCATAAGATGAGCCAATTTCTGCACCTGCGGGTCAGAATCTTAAAAGTCTGTGTAGAAGCCTTAACAGTGTTTCATCCCATATTCTGTCAAGTGCTCTCAACAACACTTTACTTTCTCAAGGTTACGTCCTTGAAACAACCCCTAGTGTGAGAATGGTGGGCAGAAGGCACATGCAGAAGACACGAAAGATGAGGAACTTCTGGTTGCCAGGCTCTAGCTCAGGGGTCAACAGGAGGTCACAGCCTTTTGATAAATTCCTCCTACACTTGAAGATCTTGATCTATCATTCATTTTCTTTTTTCTTCCTAATGATTTCCATCTCATCTATCCACGTGCTCAAATCTCTATATAAAAAATAATAATAATAAGCCCCAAAACTTCCCTTGACTCTATCCTCCTTACCGCTGGACTTGTAAACCTCTTGAAATACGGTTTCATCATCTAAACTTCACTGATTATTTAAACTACCAGAAATAGTGATGCCTATTCATTAAAAGAATTCTTGCCAAAAATAAGTGGAATTATTTTTAGGTAAGTGACCTGAAAACCACTTGAATCCCAACATGACAAGTATATTTTAGCATACAGCACATGTTTTCATCTAGCCCAGAGGGCCAGCTCTGGCTGCAGTTAACCTCTACAAATCTAGTACTATGGTCATGGAAATTTCCAAAGAGAAAAGATCTATTAGTGAGTGCTGTCTATGTGGGAACATTATACAAATCAAGAGAAGAAACCAAGGATCAAAAAGCAGCAGAAGTTACAGAACTTGCTGAGTCTATGGTACACTTCAGGTGTAATCAATCATGCTTGTAACTAGCATCCTACTCTGTGGATAAGTCCACAGTCCCAGGCTGTAAATGCTGATGTCTTTGGTACTTTGCACTGTGTCTGTGCACAAATTGGGGCCTCACCTTCTCTCACCAGACCAGCCATACCATGTACATGAGATGTACCTATTTTAAGAAGAATTTCACATTGTTCAAATAGCACATCCCTTATATTCGAGGTAAGATGGATCCATGTATTGCGTGATGACTTAGATGTTCATCAGCATCTTAGATACAGAGCAAGAGGTATGAAAAAGAGAAACCATAACCCTTCAGTGAAAAAAATAACTGGAACATACTTAGGATTTAACTTACCCTTAATACCAGAGCTACAACATGATAAAGTGATACAATCCCTAATGAAACTAAATTTACAAAAGATAGTAAACACAGGGCCTGTTTTCAACAGTTTAGCAAGCGCTTATTAAATTGAGTGATAGTTAATAGTTGAATAAATTCTTAAAACATTAACCAACAGCTCACAAAAAGTAGAATAATACTATGAGACGTTCATTTGTTAATTCAATTTTACAAGAGTGATAATTTTCTCTTAGTCTTTTCTAAAAATGTTACCTACCGCATATTATTAGTCATCTTATCATGTGATGCCTAAAAATAACTTTGACTAACCACTATAGACATTAAACACAGGCAGCAATATTTACATTCACACACAAATAAAGAGATACATACTTTCCTTTTCAAAGTTTGGTAATGACAGATCACCATTTTAGCATAGTAATTCAGAAAAAAAAATGCAATTACCTTAAAGCCAAAAGTTAAAATGCTTTCAAAAGCTGTAAGAGTGTAATTTGCTCAATTATCATGTATTAGTGAAGTGAAAGTTCCCAGTAGAATCATAAATCTTCATTCCTTAATTAATTTTATTTGTCTTAATATGAATTGAGCCACTTGATAAAAATAAAATTCACTATTTGTTACACAAGAAAGAGAAGATAATATCTACATATGGTTAGATATAAACAGAATCATGAATTGGTGCAAACTCTATCTACCGACATGGTAACACTGACATGGTAATACTGGACATAATTACTTTAGAAACAGCTTTGGAAAGGGACTAAAGAAATGATATCTTACCTTGAATGAGACATCTGTAATCACACTTTAACTTTGAAAGTATGAACCATTTATAGAAGTCTACTAGTAAGTCATTTTATTACACAGCCTTGAGATATGGTATTTTTGTACATGAAAACATGGCTCACTTCTGAAGAGAACCACCACTGTACATATTTTCCTATCACAGTTGTTAGACAGATTTAATGATCTGATATCTAAATGGCACAGGTGTGAAAGCACAGTGATATTGCACATTTCGTGTAGGAAGAGTTCCAGCAGACGATTTGCAGACTATTTCATCAGCAAGAGTGATGATGTTCATCACAATGCATTCGCAGGGGTAAGAGTGACAGATATTCATATTAACCACAAAATTATAAAAGATTGATTTCAATCAATATCACAGCCTATTACAGGAGATACATTCTGCCAAAATACATTCTGCAAAAGATTCTAAATCCAAGGAGATCAGTGTTTGCTCCATCCTTAAAGGATGCAGTCATACTGAGGTAAAGTATGTCACGTGAAGCATTAGCTGGGATTTTTTTCCCCATAAACTAGGCACTGTTTTTGCTGTGATAAGATCCCACATGTAATAAAAAGGATACTTCCCTCCCATTACAATTCAGCTCTCTCTTTTTGTGGGAATGTCTAAAATGATCACATCACTAAGCAGATCAGTGGAAGGAATCAGGTCCAGCAGGGAAAAAAAGCATTTTTGGCTTGAAAACTGTCCCCTAGTGCTTGAAAATGGTACACAGCAGTCGAAGTTAAGAATCTAGAAACTGGAGATTTGCTGAACATAAAAGAAAAGAAGGTGTGATTTTTTTTTTTAATGGGATGGCGCTTAACAATGGCAAGGTTAAACCTGGAAGTTAGTCTTCAAAGAGCTATTAATAAAGCAGAAAATATATTCCAGAATTGATTTTCAAGTTCATGTGAAATTTCTTTTTGCTACAGTAGTTTCTATAGCAGGTGGATGAAATGTCCCCAGATCTTGTCACTGAACAAGCGGATGTGCCCATTAGTTAAATTAGTTAAGTGGAAACTTCTACTTTGTGTGTGGCTCAGCTCGGAGCATTCCAAATCAATTTGTCAATCAACTGCTTATGGCTTGGGAAGAGTAACCATTTGCCTTTCAATTCTGAAGAGACCTTCTGCTGGAATCATCAAAATATTAGTAAGAAAACCCTACTCAGGTAATTTCCTTCCAAAAATAATACTAAAGATGTATATATTGAAGGGGTTCTCAAATTACTTATTATTAATGAATAAATGATGCCATTGAATGAGGAGGTTCAGTATATCTAGATAGTCGTGCGCCTAGATTTTAGAAATCTTGAAACCAATCAGGTATGCTGAAAAGACCAAGCAAACTAATACTTGCATAGCATGGTTGGCTTTTCATGTTTTGGTCATGTATAGTGTAAAACTATAAACACATTTTCATAGCCTGTTCTATTTATTCCCCCCCCCCCCGCCTTAGTATGTAAGGTGATTTTCTAGTTGAGCAGTTTGTGGATGAGCTTCAAAATACCTGATGAGAAATTGAGAATCACGAAATGGTCACAGAATCACCCAAAAGTATGTCAGTTCTCTCTCCAGAGAGTACAGAGAAATACGTCTGTAAGAGACATCAAGCATTATGAATTATAGAGATGCTAAAGCCACTAAGATTTCCATAGAGAAAGAATGATGTTTATGAGGGAGAAAATATTTATAAAATACTGAAGGTCTCTTTGAAAAAATGATTTGCTAGTATGATCCTATACTGCAAATCTTTTTCTTTTCAAATGTACCACCAAAAGATTAATACCTTTAGGATAATTTTTGAAATGCTCATTATATAACCCACAGCAGATCTGGTAATCTGTCTCTTCCACTTGTCCCAAATTAGTTTTGTGTTAGGAAACTCAGACAGCTGTGTACGAGAGACTAGCTATTAAAGCATTAAGTTGCTTTATAGTTTTCTTTAGTGAAAAATGAAGTTTTTAAATATACGTGTCTTAAGACGTATCAGTGAGCAAAGATGTAGGGATGTTAATGTATTTTAACAAAACTCAGGAGAGATGAGTATTTACAGAAGCTTTTTTTGAAAATAAAGCATTAATCTTTTTATCATAATAGCTCAGGAAAGCCATTCATAAAATAACCAGTTGAACACCTACCTATACATAATTATTTTCACTTGAAAATTCAGCCATGCCTAGTAAGGTGCATGAGTGGTTAAAACATTGCTTTCCCTCCCCTTTTAATTCAACCTCTCATTCCCCAGACTAGAGACTTGTTTAGAACTTAGTGAAGTTTCCCAAAGCAAAACCACGCACCAGTTCCTGATTCAGATACCGGATCTGTGTGCAGCCTCGTTCGGCTTCTGACTACGCTAGGCAACACTTTATTAATCATGTATGAATTTCTGTGCGTCTATCCTGAAGCGATCACACACGATGCAATCCCAATATAAAAAATAAAGAAAGAAAAGAAAAAAAGAAGGCTTACCTGATTGCAGAAACGGCAGCTGCAGGAGCAGCAGCAGCAGCAGGATGCAATCAACCAGCCTTGCACCGAAGGTGAGACCCTTTCCCTCTCCCTCTCCCTCTCTGGGTTTTCTTCTCTCTCTCTCTCTCTCTCTCTCTCTTCTAAATCACTGTAGCAACAAACTGCCTTGCATTTTGTCCTCTCATCCACAGAAGAGTCTCCACGCCGGGCAGCCAGCAGACACCACTTTCTTCCTGGAAGCGATCGGCCTCTCTTCTGAGAAACGCCTGGACCCCTGTGTGTGGCTCCCTCTACGTTTACCCTTCGGATCAATAACGCTCGCCGAGCGGCTGGGGCTCAACTGCAGCGGCGAGCGGCCAGCCAATGGGCGCGCAGGATTCCCTCCCAGTCATCTCCCCGCCCTCAAAACAAAACACAGCGTGCCTTTGACACATCACCGAGTTGTGAAAAGTAATTGAATCTCGGATTTGAAATGTATCTTGTTTGTTCCTTATTCTCCCCTGGCGTTCGTTGTGTAGCGCCGGGAATGAACGCAAGGGCTCCACGGTGCTCCGGACACTCGTTAACCGAGCTCCGTGGAGGGTGAAGCGTGGGCGCCGGGAAAGTGAGAGCACCTGGTTTCCTTTGCACCTGGAGCTTTGCTATTCAAAGGCCTGAGGACTGTTGAAAATCAGGGAACTGGGAGGCAAAGGCTTCGGTCGTGCCTCTCCACGCAGCAGCTTGATTGTTTTTATCCTGTGGAACAGGAAAATAAAGTCCATTTCACCTGGAAGCCATCACTTTCTCCAAACGTTGTCTGCACAAGAATCGGCTGAAAGCTGGTGATAACCTTAGGCAGGAAATTTCTACCAACCCGTTTACCTGCTTCTGTGCTGGCCGAACCTGGTCCAGATTCTGTGAGGAACTAAAATGTGTTCAGGATATATGTTGGGCTCGTTTCTTTAATTTTGCATGTCTGTATCTTGTAAGATTTCTTTAATTGACATTAATTTCTGTTAGGAAATCTCTAGTGAGTACTTGCAACTGTAGAGAATATTACAATCATTTTTAAAATCTTGTAATGAAAAGTGACACTATTGGAAACAATACTACTGCATCCTCCCAAATTCCAAAACCACACAGATGGTTTATCCATGATGGTCTTTCTTTACATCTTTGTTGATTCACAACTTCAGGAGTTCCTGTGGATGAAATTTGAAACTAACCGTACACACTGAGGGCAAGGAGAGACCAAAGAAAGTGGCTGGCTGCTCTAGATTGATAGGTGGAAGTTTTAATAAGCAAGAGAACTTAAATACAAGGTTTGCCTTAGGTGGCCACAGACTAGTAGATGTCAGCACTTGCTCTCTAGAATCTTAAAAGTTTATGTGAAGGTCTTAATGGGGTTCAGCTGTGTATATAGTCCAGATGCTCTCAGTAACACATGATTGTCTCAAGCCCTTAAAGTGGCTCCAGTGCACCTAATGTACATTTCAGTGACAGATGAGGTAGTGAGGAGCCTCTGATTGCATGGGTCTGGCTTCTGGTCAACTGGAGGTCACATCCTGCCATTGACCTCCTCCAACAATTTCACTATTGAAGTACTACTAAGTACTGAAATTAAGTTCATGAGAATCATTTATTTTCTCTCCAAGAATCTAAGTCACTTTATTATTTATGAGTCAAGAATGCAGCAATATGAGTCAAGAATGCAGAGATATTTGGGATAAGCCTTTAATCTCAAGACCACAGGATCTCTGCTGTTTTAAACATGTATATAAATAGGAGAAGCCTTGGTAGCTCAAACAACTGCACAAATAATAATGCCTTTTCCATGTCACTGTTGAATAAGAATAAAATTAATCTATCTTTCTGAAATCTCTTTGTTCCACCGAAATAATACAAATGGGTTGATGTGTTTGGGGTAGCCAAGCTTTGTGTGTCATGACAAGTTGAAATAGCTTGGGGAGACTTTACAAACAAAACAATTTTGTTACCTGTCCGTCATGTGAAGGAGCCATGGAAAAGTACAATATTTACAGCCCTGTATGCTGTGTTGCTATAAAAAGGTGAAAGCTAACTTTATTGTAACTCACTCATGTAGCCAGTAAAATTTTATTCAGGACATTCTCTGGTTGATGGTAGTCCCCCTGGCTTTTGTGAAGAAAGGAATACGCTAAAGAAATGATCATTATAAACATTTGTTTTGTTTCTGAGTTTTATAATAACATGTATTCATTTATTTGAATTCCTTTGTTGATCGCAAATAACAAGACACTGAAATTAGTTTATTGTTTTTGTCCTGCTGGTCAATGGTTTTCAGTGTGTGATTCCCAGACCACTAGCAAAGGCATCACCTGGGAACTTACTGAAATGGCAAATTCTCAAGCCCTTTACTACTCCTGTGGAATTGGAAACTCTACAAGTGGTATCCAGAAATCTTTGTTTTAACATCCCTTCCGATGTTCCAGTGCACACTCAACTCTGGGGGTCATTGCTCTAAGGAAGGTATGTGCAAAATACTGTAGAACACCAGCACCTGTTTTTGTAAAAAAAAAAAAAAAAAACAAAAAAAACTTTTATTGGAGCACCCATTTTTCCCCATATTTTCCATGACTACTTTTGCACCATAATGGCAGAGTTGAGTAGTTGTCACAGGAGTCCTACGACCTGAAGCCTAAAATGTTTACTACGTGTCTTTTTAAGAAAAGTCTGTCCAGGCACCTGGGTGGCTCAGTCGGTTAAGCGTCCAACTCTTGGTTTTGCCTCAGGTCATGATCTCATGGTTTTGTGAGTTTGAGCCCAGCATTGGTCTCTGCACTGGCAGCGTAAGGCCTCCTTGGGTTTCTCTCTGTCTCTCTCTCTCTCTCTCTCTCTCTCTCTCTCTCTCTCTTTCCCTTTCTTTCTGCCCTTTGCCTACTTGCACTTTGTCTCTCTCAAGATAAATAAATAAACAGAAAAAAGGAATAAGAAAAGTCTGTCACCCCCTGCTGAGGGCATTGGGTATTATAAGATGCGCTATATAATTTGTATTGGAGGCAAGAGTTGAGAAAAAAGTCACATTTGAAAATGGGGTGGACAAGATTCGATGAGTGAAATCAAAGGGATTAGGAATAGATTGGAAATGAGGATGTTGTAACTTATATTATTCTACATCTTTTATAGATTTTCACTGCTCCACCCTGGGGGATGGATATACTTTTCCATTCTAGCCTTAGTTATATGACTTGCTTCAAAATATGGATAGAGAGGACATTATCAAGTGCAAGCAGAATACTGAAGAACAAACAGTTTGTGCTCATTTCAGGCAGAAGCTTTTCTGTCACACTGGGCTGTTAAATGAAGAGAGCATTGGAGTCTTAGCTGTCCTAGGATGAACATGTGGTTTGAGAGGTTAATGAAGTTTTTATTTGTAAGCCACTGAGATTTTTAAGGTCATGTGTCACCACATGGGAACCTAATCTATCCTGACTAAAATAAGTAAGTAAAATTTGAAGTAATTTGAAGTAAAGAAGTACTAAAGCAAAAGTAATGACTGGAACAAGGCATTTAACTAGAAACTCAAAAATCATTTTTAAGGAAAGAACAATAAAACTACTAGAGTCTCCTTAAGGAAACAATGGCCTGAAAAGTGGGAAATAAATATTAAAAAGAGTTATTACAGACAATTAAAGCTAAGTTCTTTAGCAATGGGGGGCCATGGAGACTGTTTAGAAGAGGAATGGCATCATCAAAATTGTGCAATAAGATGATAACTCTGTTGGCAAGAAGGAAACAAAAAGACAAAGGAAAATTCATCCCAAGGATGTGAAAAATTAAAACACAATGTAATACAGGCCAAGGACAGAAGTATTATTGTCACCCTTATACCTGTGTTCAATGAATTAACAAGTTGCATCAACCTAACTTCCTAAACACCACTTAAATCATCATTGTTTATTTTGTCCACAACTTTCATCATTTTGATTCAGACATTTACCCTTCCTGCCTAGACATTTGTAGCTGTTTCTTAATGAGTATCTCTGTCTCTTTGATATATCTGTTATCAGTCAACAATAATTGGTCAACTTTTCTTCACAGCTTCTTTAATCGAGTACCCAACCAGGCTAATGGAACATTCCCAATCTCATAGAAGAGGGCAAGGAGATATAGGAAATTCTCATTCAAACAACAAAAACAACAATAAATGTTGCTCAGAATTGATGAACACCACTTCTGTTTGTATTTCTTTGGTCAAGGAATGTCAAGTGTGATGTCAATGTAACAAATATGCATAATCTTCCTAGTGGAAAAGAAGCATAGGCAGGGCCAGTGATTATTTTGAAGAGTGATATGATCTACCTTATTCTCCTCTAACTCTCAAACAACAAAAAGATGAGGTTGCCTGCCAGGTTTGCATATCTAGGGTAAAATGGATACTTCCTTTATCTTTGTTTTGTCATTTCATATGTAATACTTATTGTTAAATTGATTATTTCAAACAGAAAGAAAAACAATGTAAGAAATCAAGTAAGAGTAATGTAGAGGACTCTATTAGACTATAGATATAGACAACAGAGAGAAGAAAAAATGAGAGTGTTCAGTGTTTTAAATCGCGTATTCATCCTTGCTTGTATTTTCTTTAACCCAGAGGATGAATGAAAGGACCATGTGCACATAGTTTATGTACCGGTTGATCACCAGAACCAATGTAACAGGACCTGATCAAAGTGGCCACTGTGAACAATATGGCTTAATTCCACTAGGATCTCTACAGAAGTATACAGAATATCTCCAAGAATTTTCCAATCAAAAGGCCACAAGCTCGTTTCTCTTATTGCTCTAGATTGTCACTCTTTTGAGATATATACACGTGTAAGCACAGTGACTCCTACCATTCTTTTCAGTGTAAAGAAAGCCTGGGGGCTGTAAACAAAGACAAACTATGTGCACTTGAGGGATTCACCATGAACAACAAAGTGGATCACATTCACATGGATCTGTTCCTTCCAGCTGCAACTGAAACAGAGGGTCTGTGAAAATGTAAGCTCGTCATCTGATATCCAACAATAACAGTTAGGTCAATAACAAGGAGTCGAAGAAGAAGACAAAATTACAAAACTGTGATGTCAAATATTTTGGGGTTCAGATTAAGGCAGAATACCCAGATTGACTAGGGTGAGCTGATGATTTGAAATAGCTAGACAGAAAATACTGACACAGTGTAGGAAATTAGAGAGGTGGGCACTCATGCAATGGCAATAATAAACACCACAACTATTAGTACTAATAAGTAGATTAATATTTACTGACTATTTACTAGATGTCAGACATAGAGCTAAATATTTCACTTATATTTTCAAAGTATGAAGGTGATAACATTATTTTCTTCAGTTCAGAAATGAGAAAACAAAGTCATACATAGCAAAGTTAAATAACATATAGTGGTCATAAACAGTAATCAGTGGAGTCGGAATTTGAATTAAGGCAGCTGAACTCCAGAGATCATTTTCATAATCACCAAACTCTAATGCTTGCCTTTAGTATTTATTTCTTTACTGCCACATGTATAAAAAATCTGAATATAGCAGTTCTAAAGTTCTTGATATCCATGATGGAAAAAATCTTGATTATTAAAAAATAAATATGAAATTACTTGTATTTTAATAATTCACTGAACAATAATTGTTGAATTCTATGATATGAATTGCCTTTGTGTTAAGAGTGAATCATACATGCAAAATAATAAACATTATAATCTCTGGAGACCAAAGGAAAAATTTTTGGCCCTCAGGAATTTACAGCAACTACATATTTTATCACCAACTGTATATTGACTATTCTTACAATGAAATATTGTTTTGTCCCAAATATTATAAACTATAAATACATCTCCATTAGGAACAGAAATAAATGTTAACATTTGAGGGCCACTTGGGTGTCTCAGTCGGTTGAGTGACTTCAGCTCAGGTCATGATCTCAGAGTTTGTGGATTCGAGCCCTGCTTGAGGCTCTGCACTGAGCACAGATCTTGAGGCCAACTTCACATTCTGTGTCTCATCTCTCTGCCCCTCCCCTGCTCTTGTTCTCTCTCTTTCTCTCCCTCTCTCTCTCTCTCTCAAAAATAAACATTAAAAAAAGAAATACACATAACATTTGAAAAAGAAAAGATGCAACTAGCAGAAAGCTTTGTCACAAAACGTTACACCTCAGTTTCATCAGAGTTGCTAACAGAGATCACATCCACTTCAGTAATTTTCTCACTGTCTTGATTAGAAATGAACATGGGACTCAGCCTTATATGGAAAGAACTAATTTTTAAAGACCATGTATGCGTTTGACATTAAACATTATCTCATTTAAATGTCACAGCAGTAATGTAAGAAGATATTTTCATTGCCAATTTAAGGATGATATAACTGAGGCTCAGAGAATATCCTTTGCTCAAGATCAAAGTGACAATTGGTATCTGAATTCAAGACCATGATTCACACTCAGTGGATCTCACTCTAATGTCACTTTTTTTTTTTTTAATCTCAAAATGACACCTGCCCAAACTGAATTATCTATTTACCTGCAATAGTTTCTCCTTAGCCTGTGGGCTGTCATCAATCAGTAGAATCCCAATTCTCACCTTCCTACAAACTTCTACTCCCTGTAATGGGAAAAATTCTGGTGAGGTATATTTTGGAACAGCCATGGGTACTACTGAGTATGTGGAAATGAAAAACACAAGAAGGATGAGCAATAGTAATATGTCCTGAGGTTGTTTGGAAAGACCAAAAAATATAGCTTGGTTTAAACTGAATGCTAAAGATCAATACAATATGGATAGGTAGAAAGATTTACATATTCAAGCTTGCACCTTCTGTAAAGCTAGCCTAGTCAGGATTTAGGACTTGTGTTATGGAAAATTAATAAATTTGTTAAGTCAATATACATTATATCAACTATAAAATTAAGAATTGCTTATTTTGGGAGTGCCTGGCTGGCTGGGTCAGGAGAGCAGGCGACTCTTGATCTCAGGGTTGTGAGTTTAAGCCCCACCTTGAGTGTAAGGATTGCTTAAAAATAAAATCTTAAAAAAAGGAGGTTGTTTATTTTTTTTAATTTACTGGAAAGCAGAGTTTCCAGTATCCAATTTAATATTAATTTTTACAAAGAAAATTCAAGTGACAAAAATACTTTGGCACTCTGTGATATAATTATATACCTGGGTGTCAACTTCATGGTAAAAATAATAACATTAACAACAACAAATTAAGTGTAAGCAAATCATAAAATAAACATATAAATACATTACATTTCACTGCCACCAGAGAATATGCACTCTAGAAATTGAAGCTATCTTAATAGTTTAGGAGTACATCATATATCTCCAAATCTGAGTATTGTCTATATCTGACACCTTTATATATTTGGCTGCCTGAAAGTTACATCTATCGTAAATTTAAAAGATTCAGATTTTGTAAGCTGATCTTATATAAACATTTGTAATATTTCAAAATTAAATTAAATATATTTTATGTTTCTTCTTTAAATATAGAGAGCTAATTTTTATTGAATAAATACATTCTTGGTTCTGAAAATTTTCTTAGTTTAACAAACATTGCTCCCTTACAGATATTAAATTCATTTTAAAGCAAAATTTACATTTTCAAAACAAAATCTACTTATTTCCCAGTTAGTGTCGTATACAATATATCTCTGATATCAGATCCTTTAGAAGTATAAACATTCAAAGTTGGATGTACTAATATAATCATATTTAATGTATAGTACTAAAATGTATTTTATATCAATATCCTGTTTCTAGTTTTAATAGTGTTAATATCTTTCATATGTATTTTTACAGTCAATATTATTATTACTTTTACTATTTCCCTCTTTAAAAATATACCTAAATAAAATAGCTTTTTTGTTTTGTAAGTAGGCTTCACGCCCAGCATGGAGCCCAATGTGGGGCTTGAATTCATGACCTCGAGTTCAAGACCTGAACTGAGATCAAGAGTCCAACACTTAACTAACTGAGCCACCCAGCTGCCCCAAAGCACCATATTTTAAAGTTTGTTATGATGTTAGGTTTTAAGGTCAAATGTCTGCCATTAAAATAGAATAACCAGAATGGAGGAAATCATTTTTTTTACAAAACCATACACAAGTAGAGAAGAAAAAAAAGCAAAAATAAATGAAAAGAGGCTGTATCAGTGTATGAGGTTATCCATGAATGAGCTCAAAGAAGAAACCTGCATCAATTTGGTTTTTCCTAATATGTTACTTATTTGCTTCTGAAACTCAGTTTGACTCTGAAATACAAACAATTATAAAGTGATTCCAGTGTGCAGAAACCCACAAAGAGCTGTTGGAGGAGTTCAGAAAGAACATAACTTCTTGGTATGGGAGCTAGCTTGGGCAGTCAGAGGTTTCTCACCAACTTCCTGGCCTTGGAACGTGTGGACTGTGCAGTTCCCACAATTATTCAAGAACACAGGTCATATGTTTTCAAGAACACGGTCTTGAGAAAGCCATGTGTTGTGGCAACCATCTGAGGATACATGTGACTAAATCCAGGTAAGGCCTCTATATATGCTTTTAAGGGGAGCCAGGGGTGCCAAGATCCACTCTCGTAGTCAAGGGAGACTGGCCTCTTCTGTAAGTTCCCTTGCTTTTTAAACCTCCAAGCTTGCAATCCGGAGTGGCCGTGTCGTTCTTAGGTCTCTCCTTGCTCTCCATGTATGGAGTCAGTTTCAAATTTTACCTGGGAAACTCCTGAGGATGTGACCCCAAAACAACTAATCTTGTATAAGGTTAAAATTATAAATAAAAAATATGAAGACAGTTTGCAAGTAAAGGTTATTTTCCTTATTTAGTAATATTATCCACTCAGGCTTGTGTTAGGAGAGCCGAGCCACAGTCTAGGACTCTTCTTGAAAATAATAAAATCTTGAAATAGGGAGAGATGGATAATTGTGCCTCATGAAACAACAACAAAATGAAGCATAAAAGTAAACCAACACAATACAAAGATATAACATCGTTCTATTCAGCCCTAGAGTGGACATACTGGATTTTTAGCTGAATAAGACAATACACAAACCTACTCCTCTCTGAGATGTCTAGGTGCTATACATGATATATGATCCATTTAGAATTAGCGTAATTATCAAGGACACTCAAAGATAGACGTAGCCTCTGATAAATGGCCAACAAATTTCATTCCATTTTCAATAAAATGATGATTAGAGCAAAGTTTCAAGGGACACCGAATATCAATACATTGCAAAATAACAAATTTTAGGATACTGCTTCTGTTAATTGTTGCTTAACTAAATCTTTAAGTAAATCTTTAACTTAAAATCTTTAAGTCCGGGGTGAAAAAGACCTGTCTAAATAACTTCATGCATTAGTATCAGCAAGTTTTATTTTGCTAGCTCTATATGATTGAAGAAAGATATGGCTGCCAAAAGTTCAGACAATATAAAGTGAAATGGATAGAAATATTCAAAGATAGAAAATATTCAAAAGTATTTGAAATTTTGAATATTTAAAATATTCCAAATGATAAAGAGAAATACTGCATGTTTAAAAAGTTCCAAGACTATAATGGAAAACTTGGGAAAACTTACTTGAGACAAGAAACACCGTAAGTTTATGTGTCTTTGTGTTGACACATCCAGCTAGGCCTGGTTAGTTTCAAGGGCAAAGTGGTAACAGAAATTACAGCTTAAAGTCAACCTTCCAACACTTGGAATAATAGAAAGATATAGTCATTTGCATGAAAATATAAAAAGTTCCCTGAAACCAGAAGTGCCTAATCAACATATATTTAACTAAAGATTTTTATGCTTGTGGAATGGTAGACTAAAAGGGAAGGTTAAAATACTCATACCAAATTGACATTATGAAAGAAAGAAATATATTCTCTTGTTCTCTCTTATTGCTATTATAGATAGTATGAACCATGGATGGTTTTAGAGGAGAAAAGATTTGTTTTTCTATGAATATCAAATCACTAACATATGCCAATACCAGTTCTCATTTCCTTGTCAGTTCCATTTTGAAAAAATCCTCACAATCCCCAATATTCTTTATTTTTATTACCTTCATTGAATTATAATTAAAACCATAAAATCCACTTATTTTAATGTGTTTTTAAAAATTTTTATTTTTGAGAGAGAGAGAGAGAAAAGAGCACACACGAGCTGGGGAGGGGCAAAGAGAGAAGGAGACAGAGAATCTGAAGCAGGCTCTGAGCTGTCAGCAGAGAGCCCCATGCAGGGTTCAAACTCACAAATAGTGAGATCATGACCTGAGCCCAAGTCAACACTTAACTGACTGAGCCACCCAGGCACCCGCCACTTATTTTAAATGTACAATTCAAAGAGTTGTACAATGATTTGTACAGTTATGGTACCATCACCTCAATCCAATTTTAAAATATTCAAATCAGGGGCAACTAGCTGGCTCAGTTAGTACAGCACGCTACTCTTGATCTCAGGGTTGTAAGTTCGAGCCCCATATTCGGTGCAGAGATTACTTAGAAATAAAATCTTTACTAAAATTTTCAAATCATGCAATATGATCCTTCAAACCAATCCCAAGCAACCACTTATTTATCTCTGTAGATTTCTCAATTTCTGTACATTTAGTATAAATTAACTCCTGTAATATGTGATCTTTTGATTTGGTTTCTTGTAATTAACATAATACTTTTGAGCTTAATAATTGTTGTAGCATCCATAATCCATTCCATATATGTTGCTAAATAGAATTTTATTGTTTGCATGTACCATATTCTGCTTATTCATTTACCATTTGACAAGCATTTAGATTTTTTCTTTCACTTTTTGACTATTAAAATTAATGCAGTCAAGTACAAGTCTTTGTGTTGGTCATATGTTTTCATTCTCTTAGAAATATTCCTAGGAATGGAATCATTTTTTCATATGTTACACTTATTACTTTTTTAACAGAAACTGCCACATTCATGCCAGCAGTATATAAGAGGTCCCCAGTTTCCAATGTATGCTCATCAGCCATTCATGTTGTCTGTGTTTTTTCATTATAGCTAATCTAGTGGAAAGAAGTGGTATTTTATTGTGGTTTTCACTTTCATTTCTCTAATGATTAATAACGTCGAACGTGAGCATCTTTTCATGTGACTATTAGCCATTCATAAATTTTTTTGTTGAAATATCTATTCCAATTCTTGCCTCATTTTGATTAAAGTTTGTCTTATAATTGTTATATTTCTCCACATTTTCAGAAAATTAAATGAAATATAATAAGTAAATATTTTATCTCAGTGCTTTTAATGGTTTCTTTTGATGTGGAAAATTTGTTTTCTTTTTAATATTGAAGAATTCCAATTTACGGTCACCTGGGTGGCTCAGCTGGTTAAAAATCTGATTCCTGATTTTGACTCAGGTCGTGATCTCAAGGTTGTGAGATCAAGTCCTGCATTGAGATCCACGCTGGAAATGGAGGCTGCTTAAGATTCTCTCTCTTAGTCTCTCTCCCTCCACCCTTACCTACCTCTCTCTCTCCCTCTGCCCCCCCCCCTCAAAAGGAGAAAAAGAAATGAAGAATTCAAATTTATCTTTTTTTTCAATATGGGTTGTGCTAATGGTACTATTATCTGATCATTGGACATACCATGTCACATGGTAGGTAGAGTGGATGGGGACTATTGAAGGAATGAATACAGAAAGAAGTGAGCAAAATGGAAACCAGACTACCACAATCTACCATAGTTGTAGAATTCATACAGTTGCCGATTATCATGGCTATTTGCTTTCATTTCTTCCTCTTTCTTTCCTCATCTTCTTCCCTTTTTCTTTCTTTAATTTTATTTTCTAGTTTCACCTAGCTTTATTTAGCTTCTTTACAGATCGAACCCTTGCATTTGATTTCACATGTAAATGTTTATTTCTCTTGTGTTTAGAATACTATGATTTCAGCTAATGAAACATATTTTATTTCTCTCTTTAGTTGATTTATATGTATAACATTCGATTTATTCTCTGTATCAGTGAATGGCTTATTCTGAACAAGTTCTTTACACCTGACATGGGTGCGAGCATGACTTTTCCCAAATCAGCATGTGAGAAATAAATCCTGTAACTATCTCCCACTGGGAACCATTAAGCTGCTATAACAGTAGTTCAGAGTCAGCTTTCTCGCCTGTAATATTAAAGATCACCCTCCATTCCCAGAGGACTGACTTAAGATGGGTACTATCTCTCACTTGGCAACCATAAGTAGCAGCTCTTAGCAAAAATATTTTAAAAGGCACTCTCCAATACACCCTGGTCTCCTATTACCACATGGACTGCAGCTCTTATTGCAAAATGTGTCAACACAAAATTTAACCTACTGAATGGTAAGTGCAGGAAGCAAACATAGTGAAATATAGTAAAAACCCAGGCGTTTTAATAAAAGTATACTGTATATCTAAACACTGAAGTAGAAAAAAAAAACTAAAAGAAACTTCAAACTAAATTTATCCAAAAGGGACATTCAAAAGATCATGACTTCAGTGCCCAGCTGGCTCAGTCGGTAGAGCTTGTGACTCTTAATCCTGGAGTCTCAAGTTCAAGCCCAATGTGTAGAGTTTACTCTAAAAAAAAGAATCATGAGTTATCAGAAAATTATGTTTCTGGTTTCAACACCAAACAATTAATGCCAAAAAACTAAGTGCTAAATTTTTAATTATGCTCGATTATATATAATATATATAATATATTATAGATTATAATTATAATTATTATAATATTTTATAATTTTAATAATTTTATAATTTATAATATTTTATAAATTATATAATTATTATATAAATCATATTATATAAAATTATAATTATATAATAATTATTATAAAATTATATTATATAAAATTATAATTATATAATAATTATTATATATATATATCCCAGACTCCTGTGTCATATGAGGAACCATGGATATGAGAGACGAAATACTGCTGATTCATTAATTTTCTTTATTTATTCTTGAAAGATATAGCTTATATTTACAAGGGAAAATAGTGTTAAGATATTCATAGCGTGTAGATTTTGCCATCTTCTGCTTTCAAGTGATTTTCCACAAAGTTGCAAAGCCAGTTCAATGAGAAAAGGATAGCTGTTTTCAACAAATGGTGTTGGGGAGATTGGGTATCCTCACACAGAAAGATGAATTTACCATTTCCCTCATATGACAACTTTTTTAAAATTCAAAATGGATCATACTTTAAAGTGCAACATCTAAAATAGTAAAAAGATTAGAAGAAAACTAGGGAAAATCTTTGTTACCGCAGGTTAGGTGACAAGTTCTGAGATAATAGTGGCATGATATGTCCAAAAGTCAGTACCAAATATGACCCAGGTAATTGCTTGAAAAGTACTTGCACATTGGAGCTTGTTCTCTTCTGCTCTTCCATGTAATATATGCATGTATTTAGTTTATATATATAATATATATATTTATATATTTTTTAGTTTATGGTTTTCTGGTAAACAAAGACCATATAAGGAAGACATACCCCATCTCAGCTAAGTCATCTTAGACAAACCATCCACGACTGATTCACCAGTAGACTATAAACTTATGAGCAACCTTGACCACAATCAGCAGAGTCTATCCCAGACCAGAGGAACCAGGAACACCCTAACTGATCCCAGAACAAGTTTTTGACCTACAGAATTATGACCTATGTAAATGGTTGTTGCTTTAA
This sequence comes from Hyaena hyaena, assembly GCF_003009895.1. Taxonomy (NCBI): domain Eukaryota; kingdom Metazoa; phylum Chordata; class Mammalia; order Carnivora; family Hyaenidae; genus Hyaena; species Hyaena hyaena. The sequence goes on along the minus strand of NW_024081105.1, from coordinate 904,400 downwards.
GCAACTGTGATAACTATGCTACCATGATATTTTTACATAGCACATGCTAACATGATTTTCTTACTTTAGGTAAATCTATTATGATATTGTAGGTTTCTTAAGCAGATGTTCAGTAATTTATACATGTATTTTGAGAAAATATCATTTTTTATATTATCAAGTTGATGATTGATGATTTTAATCTTGACTGCATAGTGACAGTATACTAAGAGCAAAAGATAGCACTTTTATTTTAGAATAGTTTCTGCTGCTGTATAAATAAAACCAACAATAATTTAATAATACTAAGCAATCATAAGATTTCATGCCCAAGCAAAATTGGCTTGCAGAAAAAATCCCATTGGCAGGCTTTAAATACATGACCAAAAACAATAATGATGATAACTACACACCACATTGTTCCTTTCAGTAAGTTTCAAATATCAACTTAATTATATTCAGCTTGAAAGTACATCATTATCATTTTTATTTAATCACATATTGATGCCTGTATTTGAAAAGAAAATTATTACTTGAATTTTTCCAGCCAACTGGAATTATATGGAATGGGAAAAATGCATATTTACAAAAAATAGAGGGAGTGGTAAAGAATAACTGTGTGTATTTGGTACACCAGTTACTTTAGATGTGTGGAATGGCATCAAAACAAATAATCTCTTTGTGTATTATGAAATAGCAGTTATATTTTTTTCAAGTCTGATCACGTTCAGTTTACACTTGTACTTTGGCAATAAATCACCTTCTTTAGAATGTACCTTTTCTTTTCATTTTACCACACTACTTACATTCACTCAGAAGTGCCTCTTTGAAAATCTTCTCCAATCTCTTGAATTTCAGGATAGATTGTGTTAATTAGTTATTTGCTATTTGAAAATACTTGCGGAATAGAATAATTTTAGAAAAATACTAAAAGATATAAGGAAAAGAACAGAAATTAAAAATTGAAAATAAACATTTTTGGTGGAATTTTAATAAGAAATACAACTGATTACTAACTAAATATCCATTCTCTGCTATCAAAGCAAATAAGGTAAACTGAATAGAAAGATGAGATACATATATTTAAAAAAAGTTCCTGGAAGTATATAATTCAATGTGGGTGTTAACTTGTTTTTGCATGTTTTGAACAGGTAACATAGGTGGATAGGGAATTACTGAAACGGCACAGAATGGTAGACAGGAAAGGGCATTCCCTTCAACTCTGAATCCTAATATCCAGATTTCTCTCCCAAAAAGCAACCAGTTTCACTATCTTTGATACTATTTTTTTTAGAGATGTCTGAGTTCTCATAATGCAGATTTTCTCCTTATGTATCCAAAGGATAGCTTTCTGTGCAAAGAAGGCAAACTTATGTTTTTTCAGTAGGATTTTGATGGAACAAAAATCATAGGAGTTCTATGTTTTTGATCTAATAGAAAAGAGAAAAAATGAACTTCTCTAACATCTTTGATGTTTATAAAATCCATATAGCAAGGGTTCCAGAGCCCTACAAGGAATCTATATCTCTCAGGTCATTCAATTTTTGACCTCAAGAACTAAAAGAAACCTAGAAGCTTTCAAAATAAGCTTCCCCGTGAAGTCAATTGTAAGACCTTTGGTTTCATATGAATACCTTAATAGTTTCCTTAGGTTTTGAAGAACGAACATTGAAAATGAAATATTCCATACATGTTATCTTATAGCAAAGACATTTTTATTTGGCTTTCATAGAAATTCATGAAAGTGTACTTTTTCATTTATTTATAATCAAACTGTTCCAAATCATGCTTTCCTCAGATGTCAGAGGATTGCACATCTCTGCCCACTGCTATATGACATTCAGTGCTCCCATTAGGAAGAAGCTATCTCATCATGCTATCAATGTCACGGTTGCTCATGTGATTCTTTTTGGCCAATGGGCTATAAGTAGCAATTATTTGTTCAGCATACAAGTAGGAGATTTAAGCACATGTTTTTGTCCTTGGCCTTCCCTCTCCTTATGAAAATCACATCACATGATCCTTATAGAGCCTGTGAATTCAGTCTGGTTTCTGGTTTGTAGACACAGAACAGAGTTACAACTGATTTAAAGGTAACAATGACACTAAACAAGTAAGCCACTGAAATGTAGGGACTGCTTAGAAGCCCAACACAATATATCAAAAGCTATAACTGATGAAAAGTACTATAAGAACATGACTTCTAGAAAATTACTTTTGCATATTTTAAATGATATTGATTTTATAGGTCAATTTGTATCAATTAATGTTTTTTATAAAAATAATTCTTTTCAATAAAAACAAAATTACAGAATTTACTTCACCTTATTTAACCTCACTTAACCAGTTACACAAAGAAAATGTGTACACACCTGTGTGTTATATTATGTAGAGATTGCATACAATATGTAATGTATCCAAAATAAATAAGGAAACACCCTTTAAATGGGGACAAATGATATAGTAAAGGCAATCTAAAAATGTATCTATAGTCAATCACATGCTAACCAAGAAAAAACAATGTTAATGTATATATTTACAACTACACTTAAAAAATTATTACTCTCATTTAGGAATATAAATGGGAATGTTAAAGGTAATAATAGTTGACTGTAAACCTAGTTTGATACACAGTATTTGATGTTTCGTTGTCTACATCATGGTTTACCCTTAATATTTGCATGGGTCTCTACTCCAAAATGAAATCTCCTAAGATATGCATTGACACTTAAGAAACATTCAAAACAGTGAAATAAATATATAGCCTCTGAAAAATAAAATAATGGTGGCAGTATGGGTAAATATGAGTCATTCAAACCAATATTCCTCCATATTAGTGTTTCCTATCCATTTTGAAGGAAATATCATAAAAATCATGTATGCTGATTATATTCGGGAAGTTGTCAAAGTCTCATAATATCGTCATAAATTTTGACGGAAAATATGAGCTGAGGCTATTTAACTATATTTGCTCACCTTATTTATAGTTAAATAATCATTTCAAACGGAGTTTATTAACTAAATAAGTACAATTTGAATATTTATCAATATTTTTCAACAAATATTTACTATATGCCTGTTCTTCTGTTGGTACAGCTGTGAAAAGTTTCGAGATACTGAAATATATTTAGGTGACTCTAAACTAGGTATTGCGAGTGAGGCACAAGTGTGGCAGTTAATGAATATTCAAACTATGTGGAGACTGGAATGATGAAACGTGTAGCAAAAAGGCCAAGACCTTGTCAATTCACTATACCTCCAACAAAGCACTAAGTGGACAATCAGCTAAGTTTGACAGTAGTGTCTGGACAGGTATTTTGAAGTTTATTTCCATTATTCTGTAGAAAAGATATTCAGGAGTGGTGCAGGAATGGAGATCAACTGAGAAGACTTGAAACAGATTGGATAAAAAGGGTTCTGAGTGTATGGCTCTTGCCTTTACAGGCCAAGGAATGGATCACAGACTAATCCAGATGGAGACGTATCTATATCCCCAAGTGCCTATCAAGACCAACACATCTGTAATGCTAATAACAATATCCAGTGACTGGATGTCTTCGTGGATGTCAGGGAGAATAGATTAACCATTGATAGGCTACTGATTCCCTGTTCTTTCTGCTTCTTGTTATACACTGAAACCTGTTTGGAGAGAAGGACCCAAGGAGGTCTTAAAATAAAATACATGATTATGATATGAAGTTTGAACTTTATTGACTAATTTTAAATTCTGTTTTGAAATAGGTGTTTATGGGGTGCCTGGCTGGCTCAGTCAGTAGGGGGTGCAACTCTTGATTTCAGGGTTGTGGGTTTGAGCCCCACATTGAATGCAGAGATTACTTAAAAATAAAATCTTTTAAAAATATATAAAAAGTTTAAAAATCAGATCAAATAGGTACATCTTGTATCCTGAGCATGCAAGATTAAATCATACCCATACTCACCTCTCAGTCCTTAGCCACACCGAACTATTTCACAAATAGTGGGTTCCTGAATTAGTCAAATTTATTGCAAAAAATAAAAATACATTTAGACACATCTGAAGCTTTACTATGAAATGTGAATCTTGATCACAATAAATATTTTGACTGCCTGCTTTATGTCAAGAAATGTGGTAAGATCTAAGGACAGAGAGGTGAACAATGATTCTTCACATAGCTCAAACTGATTTTCTTTTCAGTCAATAAATACTTATTGAACAACTTGAAAACTATTTGGGATATTACTTGACTTATCCTAGACAATGTCTTGCGAGACAGTCTCATTTCATGACCATTTTTCCCTTGGGATCATCATACTCATGTATTCCATTCTAGGAAATAGTAGGAGCAATTTATTAATGCAGCTTGCGGATGTCATTTCTATTTCTTCTGGCTGAGGCCCTTTCTAGATTCAATACTGAAATTACAATTAAATAGTACAACTACTCATAAGGATTATGGCATATATTTGGCAGGAATAAGCATAAGTAAGTGGGTTATTAGCAGTTTGTGCAACCCTAGCACACACTTCTTAGCTGTCAGGAACTCTCTCTCTAACGGGTATCGTACAGCATCAAGATACCCATGTCTTATTCTTCCAGTGACTGCAAGTATGGTCAGTCAACAGATCTCAACTGAGTTTTGTTTTTTGTTTTTTCTTTAGGAGACACCCTGAGCAGAAGTGAACTGTCTAGTGTATTTGGCAGCCCACATCCCAGGACTGGTGGTGGAGGTGTAGAGAAGCCTGACCTGCTTGCCTCACTTGGTTTATTTTTGAAGAATAATTCCAGCTTGAGTTCTTCATGTGCTCAACTCTGACTTAAGCTGTGTGAATTCACTTTCCCCTCTGCCCAATCCTACTTTCCCCACTAATAGACGTTAAGCTTGAGAGTACTTTTCAACAAACTTCTTCAGGCAAGGAAATGTATTTATGAGGCGGGGGGGCGGGGGGGGGGGCATGCAGTTGCCATTCTCAGAACTGAGAGTTGACAGAATTGAGCAGGTAGAAAATATTGGCTTACTTTCTCCCTCCTAATTTTTATATGCTGCCTTTCCTAACCCCTATCAGTTAGATAACCCTATAGCCTTTAGGTTCAGACCAGACATTCTACCAAGGCCACAGTTTTATGGGCCTCTTCTCAATGATCTAAGGTGGGGTGGAGGGGGCAGGTTATACTTAAATGCCTCTTGTTTTATGAACTTTCGTCACTTTGCTTGTTTACTTCAACCTTGAGTTATTTAAGGTTTTATTTCACATAATGCGAAATGGAAACCCAAACATATAATGCTGCAAGTATAAAAGGTTATTTCTTCTTTGCAATCTTCAACATGAGGCTTCCAGTTACTCTATCAGTTAGATGGATGAAGGAGCATTGTAGAGAGTACTGGGAATTTTCCATACACTGGGCTTGCAATTGGACCACAATTAACCTCTACTTAAATGGTATTGGATAAAATTCAGTTAGGTGGGCATGCCTAATTGCAAGGAAGGCTGGGGCTGTGTCCACGAGAAAGGGGAAAACAGATCTTGTAGGACAACCACTATCTACATCATACAACTGTATCTGATAACATTAAATTTGTTAATCAGTTATCAATCTAAAAACACCTTGAGTAGTAAAGGTGATTCCAAATTAGAAAAGTGTCAAATGAAAGCGAATGCATTTTCAATGTCTGTTATTATAATGCCAGAATATTATGTGCTAATATATTTCAAAGTTTTCTGAGAAAATGAAATCTATCAAGGGATAACTTTAAGCCTGTTCTTAAGGAGACTAGGTCCTTGAAGTATTACTATCCATCCTCTTTCAATTTACCATTAAAACAAATGGTAAATGTTTAATTTACCATTAAAACAATAAACAAATAGGTAATATTACAATTCCAGGCAACTCATAATTATAATTACCGTTTCTGTTGATTATAGCAAGAAAGCCTAGGAGAGTGTGGAAATACTTTTCTCTGAAATACATCTTCAGAATGTATGCACTGAAAGGGCACATGCTTTGACCTTGCCTTTATGGGATAGAAGAGATCCAGCAGATTTGCTATCAAGTGGTATAGGAGACTTGATTCTTACCAAAGCTGAAATGAAAGTGACCATTTCACACAATGCTGTCAAGAACTTGGAGAAGCAAGATATGATTTTTTATGGTAAAATCACATTAAAAAATTTACTATCTTAACCATTTCTAAAAGTACAGTTCAGTAATATTAAGTATATTCACATTTTATGCAACCAATCTCCCAAACTTTTTCATGTTGCAATATCAAAACTCTATACCATTAAACAACAAATCCCCATTTCCCCAGGCCCCAGCCCCTAGCAACCATGCTACGTTCTGCTTAAATGGTTTTGACTGCTCTAGGTACCGCATAAAAGAGGGTATATTGTATTATACTTGCCTTTTTGTGACTGGCTTATTATACTTCAAAAAATATTTGTGGAATAGACATTTTCCGGCTGATTTTATCCAAAAAGAAAAGAAATAAACAGAATTTTTTAAACTATATATAAGGAAGATAGAGAACAGGGAAGAGGTCTAAGGAAATTATAAAGAAATGAGAAATTGGAGTTGCCATTGTCACAGGTGAAATTAAAATTCACTGATACTTGACTTAGTCTCTTATCTACAGGAAGGGTCAGAGGAAGAGACAAGAATGTACACTTGCAGATGTGATGTGAGACACGAAGGCTGCCACACACGTGCCAGTGCTCTTGCCAATTTCACTTCAGGGAATATGGAGCTCCAGTGATTCTTCTAAGGAATCCTGTGTCTGTGTTTTAAATCAAAACTCTCACATTTAAAGCTGTACCTACTTCTCTTTGTGAAAATCTCCATGTGTTTTCTAAGGGTCAATGGCTTTGACATCTTCTCTCTCAGGCTATTGAGTTACATGGATAAACTAATCCAATCCAAGACTATTGCCTTAGTTCAGTTACTCTGCATTACCACTGGAAGGGCAAATGTGTGGACAGCACTCAGGTTCAAATGCAATTGCATTTTAGTTAATTTTGTGAGGTACTTTCTCAGCTCAGTTTCCATTCAGATCCTCTTCTACCTCAGAATCATTGTTATGCCTCCAAACTCAGGATCCATAAATTTGAATGAGATTTCCCATTTGCAGGAGGTTTTTTTTTGTTTTTTTTTTTTGTTTTTTGTTTTTTGGGTTTTTTGTTTTGTTTTGTTCTGTTTTTTTTTTTGTGGAAAGATGGTGGGAGCACATTTTCTTCTTTGGCACCTTGCATTTTGAAGTTATTGCTCTGCATCCAGAGTGTGAGTAGATTTTAGAAGTATTCTAAAAATCTGCTCTGCAGACTCACCAGTGCCATGACACAAAGAGCAGAGTCAAAGGTTCTATGTATGGCACCAAAAGCTGGTCTATGGGACATTTGCCCTATCATTAGACATAGAACATTACCACATGAGGGTTTAGTTCTCACAGATGCCTGATGAAAATGGAAGCTCCTTTCTGTTAGAAACATATTAAATAAAGCCCCAAGGCTTACAGCTTATAAATGATATTTCTGAATATTTGCCCAATTTTAACACAAATTATAACATTTTATATAAGGTACCATCAATGAGCTGGTAACTAAAAGGTAATTTTCTAAACTACAAACTATCCAAAAGGAAATATTGTGTAATATGTCTACTATTTTTTCCAGTTTTATTGAGATATAAAGGGCATAGATCACTTTTTTCCTGTAAAGGGTACAGTATAATGACTTACCTTACAAATATTGTGAAATGATTACCACAGCAAGTTTAGTTAATTAACATCCAGCATCTCATATATACATACATATAGATACCAAAAAAAGAAAGAAAGAAAGAAAGAAAAAGACAAAAGAGAGCTCTTAGGATCTATTGTTTTGGCAGTTGATCAAGAATCCCTTAACTCTTGATATCAAATTAAGCCCTTCTTCCCCAACCCACCCTTGATATCTAATGAAGTTTCTCTCCCTTTCATCCTTGGTACACTACCAAATTTTTTTAGTAATTTTTCATCCACTGATACCTTATTATGCCTATGGCTATAAATCCCTAAATGTCTCTGTTGTATTTGGAATTGAGTTCACTCTCTCTCCTCTATCGCTGTGGTTTTGAAGAAAGTTTTCCTTGCCTGTCTAAATTACCTGATGTGATTTTTCTATTAGTAGCCACTAATCACAAGTAACACATAGATGAGGACTGATGCTTGAGACTGAGCCCCCAACTGATCTGCAGACCTACAGTCTGAAGCTGAGATGCTCCAACTTACCCAAAGACCTATAAGTGTAAAAGAGAAAAAAAAAAACATATTTGTTATACTCCATTGAATTTTGGTGCCTTTGTTACTCAGCAGTAGCTCACTGACATAGACATCTGATGTATTGATGAGGATATGATCAAAATGGAGTTGAAAAAAATAATATTGGGGATTTATCTACCAAATTGTATTACAAAGAATACTCATTACTATTACATTAATATATAGATAGCTAGGTAATTCCATCATATATATACATATATACACATTATACATATATATATATATAGTATATGTAATGTATATATGTATTCCATTCCATTATGTCCCATTATATTTATATAATAAATATTTCCAATATTTATATATTATGCATCCTTAAAAAAGGATAAAATCTTACCATTGGTGTCAATATATATAGACCTAGAAAGTATCATGCTAAGTAAAATGAGTCAAAGAGAAAGATAAATATCATGTGATTTCATGTATATATAAAATCTAAAAAGTGAAATGAACAAACAAAAAATGTACAATTAGAACCATAAATATGGAGAACAAATTGGTGATTGCCAGAGGGAAGGGGAATGAAGGGATAGGTAATATGGGTGAAGGGGAGTGGGAGGTACAGACTTCCTCCTAGTAATGGAATTAATAAGTCATGGGAATGAAAGCCACAGCATAGGGAATATAGTCAATGGTATTGCAATAGTGTTGTATGGCGACAAATGGTAGCAACACTTGTGGTAAGAACAGCATAATATACTATAGAGATGTTGAATCACAATGTTGTACACCTAAAACTAATGTCACATGGTGTATTAACTACTGCAACACCTTGGCTTGAGAGTAACTGGTTCTGAGAATGTTCTGCAAGACAAACAAACATTTCTAACAAATGTTAACTTGATAAATGTGTGATGTCTTACAATACAAGTAGTACATGATGCCAAACATCACATGATCACAATTTAGCCAATGGTTCCTCTCTCTCTCTCTCTTTCCAGGATTGTGAGTGGTTTTCTCCCATGCTTGGATGCTCCATCTCATGCTGTGGTGTTTGGCAGAAATCAGTGATTTTTCAGAATGTTGGAAGGTGCCCACACTGCACTAGTGTATTTTTTGTCACTTCAAAGCACCTTTGGTGCTTTTCTATACAAGAGTAAACTTAGGAATGCTTTGCTTTCTTCTAGGTTATTGGATAGGTTCCTTGTTAAAGTTGGACCAAAAGAAAAAAGTCCATTGGGCCAATAGATAGCAGTGATTCAGTGATTGGGTTAGTGATAGTGAAAGTTGTCCTATACACAAAGTAGGCCTCCTCTCTTGTGTCCCTCATACTAGCCACAAAGGCTTTCCAAAGGTAAGCTCAGGTTGATTTTTTTAAATTTTTCTTTATATTTTGTATTTTCTTTATTAGTTTGTATTATATTATGTTATTGTAATCATTTTATATGAATATTTTGGGGTTGTGGAACAAATCATCTGAGTTTCCATTACTTCTTATGAGGAAATGTACTTTGATATACAAATGCTTTGGATTATATGCATGTTTCCAGAACAAATTATGCTCACAAACCAAGGTTTTACTGTATTCTTCTATAATAATAGTAATATACAGATGAATCCTAAAAATGTTTTTGAGCTATAGTTGTTTTGTTTTGTTTCCTTTTAATTTTTTTTTAGTTTATTTATTTTGAAAGAGAGAGACAGCATGAGTGGGAGAGGGGTAGAGAGAGAGGGAGAGAGACTCCCAGCAGTCTCCACATTATCAGCATAGGTCTTAAACTCACAAACCATGAAATCATGACCTGAGCAGAAATCAAAAGTCGGACGTTTAACTGACTGAGTCACCCAGGCATCCCAGCAACAGTTGTTTAATGAGGACTACTTGGAGGATTTTGTTTCAAATCACTAATTCTTGAAAATTCTGGATATTTCAGTAAATATTTCATGACATAGATGATCATTTCATTGTATCATTCATGCATTGTTTCATTGACACATCATGATTTTAGACATTATCTTTTAAAGTATCTGGGTCAGCTATTAAGGAAAAGACAATTCATTTGAATTTTATTTTGATAAGAGCATAATCAGTCAGAAAAAAAAACCCTCATTAGTCTTTAGTAAATACCTAAAATTACTGGTCTCAGATTTTTCATGGGGAAGATGAGGGAGGTTGGACAGTTTATTTTGTAAAATTTTCCAGGTCAAGAAATTTGTGGTCCTTCATACTTATTCTGTGCACTAACTGAGCATAGAATCATAGTTTCTACATGGATACAAAGATTTATAATCTCTGACCCTAAAGAGTTAGAGCACGGTTAGGCAAAAACAAAAATCAGTGTACAAGATAATGAATAATACGTGTTAAATTGTGTGGAATGGAACTGACTATCTATATACGTCTTTTGTGTCCAGAGAAGGAAAGATCCATGTGGGATAGAATAAAAGAATAAATCACAATGACAAAAATTCTCCGCATTCATCTTAGGAAGATAAAATAAGAATGGCTAATGTTTGAACAGTACTCCCTTGGCTGGCAGGAAGGTGTCTCTACCGTTGGTAGCATACCTGGAATTTTAATACATCACAGCCAAACAACCCTATTGATATTTCTGCTTAATGAAGTGCCCTTTCTTGAGAATCCTGCCCCTTGCAGTCTCCGATAAAAGAAAAGATAAATTCAATTCCTGTATTTGAAGAACAAGGTTATTACCTTTTATTCTAAAAACTTGTTAGGATAGCATACTGCTCAATAGGACTAAAGTAATGAGTTCCTCATTTTTTTCTGTGATGTGTGACATCAGTCATTGTAAACTGTTTTCCTATTGCAGTTCTTATTGCCATGATATAAGGAAAGGGATATGGAAGCGATTGAAAAGCCATTGATTGGTGCACATATTTTGAGTGTATCATTATTTATAGTATGTATGATGGAAAGGATGCTTCAATTTTTTTTTTTGTCAACACTTAGCACAAAATCTATATAGTATTGATAAATTAAATTAGGGTACTAATACATGTTCACCAAAGAGAAATGAGGATAGGGGCACCTGGGTGGCTCAATCAGTTAAGCGTCTAACTTCGGCTTGGGTCATGATCTTGCCGTTCGTGAGTTCCAGCCCTTTGCCTGATTCTATGCTGACAGCTCAGAGCCTGGAGCCTGCTTTGGATCCTGTGCCTCCCTCTCTCGCTACCCCTCCCCCACTTGTGCTCTGTCTCTCTCTCTCAAAAATAAACATTAAAAAAATGTTTAAATTAAAAAAAAAGAGATAAGGATATAACTCATTTTTTCATGTAAATTTAATGGCTAAAGCCCCCTTACATATATAGTTGTGTGTTTATTTCTGTTTAATTCTGTCACGTTGTCCAAAGGTCTTTTATTCCCATATGTCAGAAGTACAGGACTTTGTTTTATCTTAAATGTGTATTGTAGCATTTCGAGGAAGGTAGGCCCCTCTGTGTTCAAATAAGAAACAACAGAGAGCTTTGCAACACAGTGCATACACTCATGTTCAATGTTTTAGATACATGTAGGAGACTTCAATACATAGATCAAAATCATTTTATCTATAGGTTAATTTAAGTGACACCAAATAGACTCAGAGTATTACATAAGTTTTTTTCCCCTTAATATATTTTGGGAGATATCCCTAAATTCAGACACTTGACAATTAAATATCCTTTCCTGATCCCGTGCCTAATTTATGTCCTATTAGAAATTCTGCGTCCCTCTCTTTAAGCATAAATTTCTTTAGCCTATCCTATACTTTTAAAGAAATTATTTCTTACTCCATATTTTATTGCTTTCATTATTGACCTAAAATTTATCATGTATTTAAATCCCAAGAGATCTGTTTTCTTGTATCTTTCTTCCTTGTTGTAGACATTGTCTTATTTCTCTTAATTATACAAATAAAACATGAATCCAGAGACTTAAAAATTATAACCAATTCTGTTTATTCCAATACCCAAATCCCAACCATGCCATTCCTCAGAAACTATCATTTTTCTGGTCATTTTACTGCTGATCTTTTTTCAATATGCTCTTATAAAAAATACACTTCTGACTTCATTAGTTTCTCTTAAATGGTGTCATAATATACATATTATTCTGCAATGTACTTGGTCACTCACAATATATTTTGGGTCTCAACTTGACAGTACCAGTAGACTATCTGTATAAATATTTCTCTAAGGTATAAACTAGAAAGCAGTCTTTTAATCAAGTACAATTTATGTATGAATAAATGCAGTCAAAGAGCCCTCCAATGTGGCTTATAAATATACACTGCCTCTGGGATTTACACTCTGTACTGGGCATGCAGTCCACTTAAGATTCTCTGTCTCCCCCTTTCTCTTTCTCTTCTCTTCTCCCACTCACCTTCTCTCTCTCTCTCTCTCTCACACACACACACACACACAAAAAAGAAAACAATAAAGACAATGGTATTGGATGGACACGAATACACTGAACCAATACTAGAAACAAAATATGAAAGGCTACAATAATTAACAAGCAACTTAACAGCAAATATGAAAGTCAAGAAGTCTCTAGGTATAAATGGTCTCTAATCTCTTCTCTAGTGAGAAGACAGGCAAATTGAGGACTAGGTTCAAGACTTATTTTTGAGTTAAACAATAAAAGGCCAAGGCAAGTTGATTATGCCAACCTCAACAACCTTTTGTGTGAGATGGATATATCAGTGCTGAGTCCCTGACAAATCAATTTACAACAGCAGAGACAAATACTGAATCTTGAAATGATAATATTCCTTGTGAGATCTAATTGGCCATAGGGTGGGCAAGTTGAGTACTTTGCACCTTGTAAGGGCCAGAGGTTTACTCTGATAGGAATTAACAGCTTTTCCATGTATGGATTTTCTTTTCAGGATCATACTCTTTGTGGGTTTGCTAATGTTTATTCTACTGGAACAAGATCTTATATTACATAACATCAGAGAACACATTTTTCAGAAAAGGAAGACATAAGAGTATGTCCAACACCACTGGATCCATTAGCTGTAACTCATAGCAACTGCTAAGAAGGTGCCAGTCAATAGGTGACTGACACATCAGACTGAAAGCACATTTGACACAGTATCTCAAAAGTATCAGAAGTGTTAACACAACAAGGAGCCATCCTCCAGAATTCAGTATACACATCAAATAAAATCCTTCATAAGGTACAGTGTCTTCCATAGAAAGAATATATTATTCCGTGAACCAAGAAATGGAAGAAGTGTGCCTGCTTAAGTGTCCCTGTCCATCATCCACTTGGAGAATGCGTGTTCTCTGTCTCACAATTCTGGTTGCTACGGGTTTAAAGCTTGTGGGCCACAGAAGGGAAAACACTTCCACCAGGAGACATAAGAAACTCAACTTTCAACTGCTTCATGGGTGTTTTGGGCACCTTATATTTAAGGATAAGAAATATTGTCTTCCTATCTTGCATTGATCCTGATCATCACAAAGAGGATGAGCTGCTGTTCAAAAATGGTGGTGGGGATAATATATTTGAAACAGACAATCCACTTGGGATTTTTTACTCCTTCCTTGTTTTATCATGGTGCTAAACAGGCTTGTACAGCAACTTCACCTTGAGAAGGACATGGGAATGACATGAGGCTAAATCCTTCAGAACTAAGGTCTGCATCAGTCTGGAAGGTAGGACACAGAAACAAGATGTGTCCTCTGAGACCAAGAGCCATCTACATTAGAGAGTGGAGGAAGGAGATGCTGAGCACTTGCTGCACTGCCAAGATCAGCTGTAGCAGGGGGAATGTCTTCCATCTACAACCTTGCCCTGGAAAAGGAGGCTTGAATCCTGTAGGAGCTGCTCCTCCAAAGTATGTAGAAAAGTGGATTCAAGAATCAAAGGGGAGAGGGCTCCTGGGTGGCTCAGTTAGTTAAGCATCTGACTTTGAATCAGATCATGATCTCACAGTTTATGAGTTAGAGTCCCACATCAGGCTCCCTGCTGTCAGCAAAGAGCTTGCTTCAGATCCTCTGTCCCCCTCTCATTCTCTGTCTCTCTCAAAAATAAATAAATATTATAAAATAAAGAATCGGAGGGGAGGACTGTGGTAGGAATGAAGATGTACCACCCAATTCTCCTTCAAGAAAAAATGTATGATGGGAGTGATGCTAGCAGATTACCTTTGGCTGTTAGGCCCTTCCGGGATGGCCTCAACTACAAATCCACTTCAGCCATGTCCAGTCATGGCTTTCCTGGACAATCCAAATGCAATGACTAGTAAAAGCAGGCATCCAAAGATCAGGACATTGCAGTCCGAGATAGCTGAGATAGAATATTTAGTTCCAGAGCTCCCCATCAATTCACCTGGTTGTGTAGTTCACATGTACATCATAGCTCATCTTCTTTCTCTGCTAAATCCCCCTCCCATAGATATTGATCCCAAGATTGTATTCTCTAATAAAACTCCTCCTGGCCAAACACCACTTCAGAGTCACCTCCTGGAGAATCCAATTAACAACAAAGATAATGATCTATATTTATTTTCCTTTGTTGTTCAGCTCCTTTTCTTTTCTGCATATTTAATAGTTTTATTGCAGAAAATGTGAAGCATATACAAAAAAACTAAATAGAGTAATGGACCATCATATTCCCATTACCTAGTATCAAAATTATCAACATTCTCACACCCTTAAAAAACATATATACTTCTAATCACCGTCTCCAGTTTTTTTAAAAATATGAATATTGTATCCTTATGAAATGAAGTGGGTAGTTTCTCTTTTTTTCCTATACTTAAAAAAAGTCTGTGTAAGTTAATAACATAGGTTGAATTGTGTCTCTTCAGTATCTGTATGTTGAAGGTCTAACCCTCAGTATGCTAATGTTTGGAGATAGAGCCTATGAGGAAGTAACGAAAGTTAAATGAGGTCATTAGGGTGGGGCCCTGGTTCAACAGGATTATTATAAGAAGAGACACCAGAGAGTTGTGTGTAGGTGTGTGTGTGTGTAGGGGTGTGTGTGTGTGTGTGTGTGTGCATGCATGTGTGCACACTGAGGAAAGGCCATGTGAGAATGGAATAAGAAGGTGGCCATCTGCACGCCAGAAAAGGGGCTCTCACTGGTAACTGGCTGGCACCCGGTTCTCAGAACTTCAGCCTCCAGAACTGTGAGAAAATAAATTTCTATTGTTTAAGCCACATAGTCTTTGGAATTGTGTTATGGAATTTGAGCTGACTAATACAGATTTTGGAACATAGACGTTCTGTCACAAATGCCTAACAATGTAGAAGTGGCTTTGCAACTGAGTAAGGCATAGAGGGTGGAGGAGCTTTGAGGTACATGCCCATAAAAACTCTGGTTTGTTGTAAAATGATTGCAGGTAGAATATAGATGTCAAAGGTCAGTGTTCTAATGAGAGCTCAGAAAATAAAGGGGGATTGGGGGATGGACATGTTGAGAAAGCCTCCATTTTCTTAAAGAATTCACAAATGATTATGAACATAATATTCGTAGAAATATGGAAGTTACATATAGGCTGTTGTGGTGAAGTCTCAGATGAAAATAAGGACAGCATATTGGAAAATGGAGAAAAGGTGATCCATCTCATAATGTGGCAAAAAACCTCAGCTAATTTGTGTTATTGTGTTTTGTGGATGATAGAACTTATGAACAAGGAGATGGTATATTTACCAGAAAAGATTATGAAGCAAGATGTTGAAGGTTTAGCCTGGATCTTCCTGACTGCTATTAGTAAAATATGAGAGGAGAAAGATGAATTGAAAGGAATTATTAAGCAAACAGTAACAAGATCTTGAAGATCTAGAAAGCCACAGCTTATTCATATTGCAAATTACTAAAAAAAAAATTGTTCTACACAGGTGTGTGAACTAAAGGTGTTGCTGGACAACCATTTGGTAAGGAGATTAGTGTGAGTATGAACTATGAATTTAATTAGGAATTTAATTAGTTACTTCACCAAAAGCCAGGAATAGAGATGGGTTTATACCAGCAGAAACATTGCTACTCTCAACCTTAGCAACAGAGACTCTGCCAATTTGGATCAAAGGGAACAGAATGAAATGGTAGAGATATTTGGCAGCAAATATGCTTCACCCTTCAAAAAAGGGGGAGAACGACTCCAAAGGTGATTCAGAGACCATCAAGACTGCCACACCCACCACAGGCTCTGGGGACTAGACTGCCACATCCTCAGATTCAGTGAGCCAAGTGGCCCGTGCAGTGAACCCCAGAGGCAGGACCATACTGCACAACTCAAGGGCAGAAGACAGCAATCCAGCGACACCATATTGAATCTGGAAGGCAGAACACTGAACCACACAGGATTCTTCTCTAACCCTAAGATCTAATGGAATTTGCTTTGCTAGGTCTTGGACTTGTTTGGGATCCATTATCCCTTCTTTCCTTCCAGTTTCTCCCTTTTGTAAGGGGAATGTCTATCCTATGCCTGTTCATCATTGTTATTTTTTTTTTTGTAAACACATAACTTGTCTAGTTTCAGAGGTTCACAACTGGAGAGGAATTTTGCCTCAGAAGGTATCAAACCTCAAATGTCATCCATGTGTGATTTAAAAGGTATTTAGACTCCAGACTTTAGAGTTGATGGTAGCATGAGTTAAGACTTTGGGGCTGTGGGGATGAATGAAGTATTTTACATGTGAGGGTATGAATTTAGGGGGTGGGAAAGAGTGCTATGGACTGGATTGTGTCCTCCCCAAGTCCACATGTTGAAGGGCTAACTTCCCAATGTGACTGTATTTGGAGATAGGATCTTTAAGGAAGTAATAAAGGTTACATGGGGTCATAAGGGTGGCTTTATAAAAAGAGACACCAGAGAGCTTGTTTGCTTTCCTCCACGCAAATGCGGCTGTCAAATGCCATGTGAAGTTCCAGTAAGAAGGCAAGCTGGGGAAAGAGCGCTCACCAGAAACATACCTTCTTGTACCTTGATCTCAGACCTCCAGACTTCAGAACTGTGAGAGAGTAAATGTCTATTGTTTAAAACACCTCGTCTGCTCTACTGCATTATGTACTACATTATGACAGTTCCAGCTGACTAATAGAGATTAGGATTATTCTTCAATCTCATAAAGAATATTCCCGTAATTCTGGTAATAACTTCCTTTGGGGAAGTTGGGACCTTTGCTTTTATTCAATTTTGCAATTTTGGGGCATTATCTTCCTTGCTTAGTTTGATGTATATTTATTGAAATCAAATTATAAATCAAATCAATTTTATTTTTTTAACCCCCTCGGCATCATTACTATGCCCCATTCTGTTCTCTGCACTATTATTATCGTTGCTCATATTAGTAATAATATGTGTTTATTTTTGTCCCTTATCAGACTTTTTCTCATCATCATTCTTTAATATTTTGTCATTCATTAATATTTAAAGAACTATAATTGATTGTATCAATCAACAATTTTAGTGTTCTTCTCTCGCTTGTTCGTTTATTGCATTGATTTCTGTTTTATCCTTTAACTCATTTTTTTTGCTTCTACTTTCAAATTTATTGTTGTTTTTTCCTATTTTAACTGAGAGCTTAACTTATTAGCATAGCTCATCCTTGCTTTTTAGTTAATTTACTTGGAGATATGCTTTCTTAGAATACCATTGAAGAATTTCCCTTTTGTATTGTGGCAGGTAGAAACTCTATACATTTTCACCCTAAATATATTCTACTTTGAATTCCTATATTTTAGGAATGTTTATTTATTTATTTATGTATTTATTTATTTATTTATTTAAAGTTGAGTTACTTACTTAATTACAGAGAGAGAGAGAGAGAGAGAATTCCAAACATACTACACACTACCAGCACACCCCAATGTGGGACTCAAACTTATGAACCGTGAGATCTTGACCTGAGCCAAAATCCAGAGTCTGACACTCAACCAACTGAGCCCCCCCAGGTGCCCAACCTTGGTTTAAGATATTCATTTCTTAGTAGATGTTTTCTGACACCCAGATTTTTTAGAAAATATAACTTTCTATTAATACCTGATTTCATTACAATGATCAGTCAATACAAACCATGAGGAAATGCTTGATTGATTTTTTTTATTTTTTAAGATTTAATATCAGCCTAGAGCATGGCCAAATTATATGAATGTTTTTGATGAGTCTTTAAGTTAATGTTTCATACCTTGTTTGGTGTCTAAATACACATATTCTAGTCCAAGCAAAATATAAACATTATGTATTCTTAATTATTTTTTCTGTTCCTGTCACAGGATTGCTAAAGGCTGTTGCAAAACTGTATTTGGCACATCAGAACAGCATATCCTTTGGCCCCTCTGGCCTAACTGATGGAAGCAGCTGCCGTCAGGTATCAAACTCTGGATTGGAGCTGGCGCTTAACGGCTGGTAAATTGTGAAACATTGGCAGGACAGAGGTGGAAAGTTTTGTCTCTGAAGTGGATCAGTCCAATAGTACAGAATCATTGCTGGTAAAGGGAATTAAAACACAAATTATAATCACTGGGGAAAGGAGACAATCACATACAGGAAAAATCCGGAGGTGAAAGGCAGGTACCAAAGATGAACCCAGCAAGAGAGGATTACCAAGGGGAAAATAACTTAAACAGGAACTAATTAAGTAAAAATTTAGGATCCAATGAATGGCACAGCTTAAGGGATTCATATGCCACGAGGAACTATATATCAAGAGATTGTTTGAAGCCAGGACGAGAGCTAACTTTGAGGAAGAGGGTAGAGGCAGATTAGAGGTTGGGCATCAGGTCAGGGTGTAAAGTGCAGGCAGGGGTTCCACCAGTGGGGTTTTTGAGCACCGCAGTTCACATCTGTATGTATTTGTTCCGTGGGTATATCACCAGTGCTTCTCAGGTTTTAATTTGAGTATGAATCACTTGGGAATCACATTAAAATTCAGATACTGATTCTGTAGGTAAGAGTTGGGCACTGAGATTGTGAATTCCTAAAACAGTCCCAGGAGACGCCTGTCCCGCTCGCTGGTCTGTGAGCACTCCCTGAGCGACAGGACATTGACTCTACCCCTTACCTTAGCAGCACTTAACAGAGAGGTAGAAAATCGGGAAAGGGAAGATAAGAGCAGCTTGTACCCTGAGGAACATTTGGGGGTAGAACGATTAATTTGTAGATTCTGGATCTTGACTCTTGTGACATTGAGAAAGAGACACCCAGAGATGTGCTAGCAGGACACGGGTTCTTTAGAGGAGGGTACTGTTTCTCATTTCTCTGTTAGAAAAAAACTGGAATCAGAGACACTCTCCATTCCACCCACAGAACATGTGTTCCTCTGAGTGAGACGGAGGCTTCAGCTCCGTGTTCCTTAGTTATAGTGTTAAAAACTTCATGATCTAAAATACCCTAAAATAAACCCTGAAATATACTACAATTTACAGAAGGAACAATACAGCTGTGCTCCCTTATGAGGTGAGTAATACAAGCCACTGGTGAAAAAACAAGATAGTCAAAGGAATTAACAAAACAAAAAATCATTTCTCATATTTCATTTCTCTGTTGATTATGATTGTCTTTATACTCAGGATCACTACCTGCCAATGTATTTATTTTCAGGGTTCTCATGTTTATGAAAATTTTTTTCTTCATTAGGATTATTCAGAAAAAGTGTTGATAATCTTTAAAAGTTTTTAAAATATTTATTTATTTTTGAGGGAGAGATAGAGTATGGGGGTGGGGGGCAGAGAGAGAGACACATACACAGAATCTGAAGTAGGTTCCATGCTCTGAACTGTCAGCACAGAGCCTGATGTGGGGCTCGAACTCATGAACCACAAGATCATGACCTGAGCTGAAGTCTGATGCTTAAGTGACTGAGCTACCAGGCACCCTGATAATCTCTTTTTAAAATGAAGATAGTTTTGAAACATTTTTAGAAAATAGATCACTAGAATTTTTATGTGAACCATAAACTATACACCTTAAGCATTTCCTAAAACATCTTTGAATGTCACTTACATTGGGCCCCTAATTCAAGAGGACATGTATAAAGATAATAATAATGCACCTCGTTCTTTGCAGAGACACTTGCAAGAAAACTATGTATATCAAGCTGCATTTCATTAACAGAGAATCTTAAGTGTATATTTATAAAGAAACAAAATGATATAATTTAAAACGGCTCTAACATCTATCCATCTGAAATGCTTCCTAAAGATACTAAATGCCTTTTAAAATACAGAGATGCTTTGCTCTTGAGGAATACTAATAAATATGAAGGTACTTTCAGGGTAGAATAGTGAAAAGTGATCCCGAACACCTCAGCACACAGAGCTAATCTCATACATCCTGAAATCTACTGCCTTTTTTCTCTTTTCTTTTCTTTTCTTTTTTTTTTCTTTTCTTTTCTTTTCCTGTTCTTTTTTTTTTTTTTTTTTTGATGGGAGGGGCAGGAGAGAGAGAAAGGATCCAAAGCAGGCTCTGCACTGACAGCAGAGAGCCTAATGTGAGGCTCGAGTTCATGAACCATGCATGAGATCACGACCTGAGCCAACGTCAGATGTTTAACCAACTGAGCCACCCAGGCACCCCTCTACTGCCTTTTCTATTTTAGTGTGAGGCTAAGATAGAATCACCATGCTTCAGCTGTCTAGACTCAAATTTCCCAGTGGACATGGTAAATATTCCCGGTGTCCATTCTTCACAGTGCCATATGATCCACACAGTAAAAATTCACCTGAGCTTTCCTAGCCACCACTGAGAACCCGCCCCCCTCCCATTTATTTAATTCTGCATGTGAGAGAGAAAGGCGATGGAAATAAAAGTAGGTGTAAGTCCTCTTTGATGAGTCAGTGCAAAATTTTATCAAAGTTGTTTATCTGTGGATAACTTTTTTGTTATTCTAATCCTCTCTTGTTTAGGATCTCTAGTTTTGTTCAGAATGATTATTTCAAGTCAATCCTTTATTTAGAACATTAATATTGCACATTTTATTGGTTATATACAGTTGTCTTCTAAAAAAGCAAAAATCTTCTGCACTGTTACCTGGTTCTAGATAATTGCTGTTGTGTTTTGCTGTTTCAGTATGGTAGTTACCAGTGAGGAAACTGAATCCAAGCTCTTTTACCCACTAGTACTATGAAAGACAGGCTATTTAACCATTCTCTGCCTTAATTTTCCCATCTGTGTAGTAAGGATAATTAGATTTTTCATATTTTGTGAGGTCAAAATAGTGGGAAGATATTACTATAGAGTTGGTGCCTTATTAGTGTGAAGATTCTTGTCTTTCTTTGTGTCTTCTGTTTTTCTAGAGCACTACATTAGCTTTTGCATATATGTGGTCAGAGAACCTGGGTTTGGCAAACTCTGCAAAGCTAGGAATCCAGGGCCTCTATAATGAGGTTAATAGAAACTACAAATATTTGTTTAATTAAATTACCCTACTGGACTAATCCAGTTTACCACTGATTGCATTTTTGACCAAAAATATCAAATCAATGTACCACTTAGATAATTCTTCTAAACACTTGGGACTAAGCCAGCATGAAGAGTGAGTGAGACTTCTGAATTTTAAGATTTAATGAAGACAGTTGTGATTTCTGTATTTCCCATATTAATGTGTGTGCATGAAAGAGTGTATGTGCTTCCATTTTATCCTGTACAGAGATCAAGTTGGGTGAAAAAAAGGGCATGGAAATCGACTAATGACCAATTGGACTATTTCCTACATGAGTTTTTTGTTGTCATTTTTACTCAATGAAAAAAAAATGAAGCTGTTTTTCTATTAAAATGAAATTCAGTTTGAATTTAAATCAAATTCAATATACATTTACCATATAAATACTGGTTTTACACACTCTCTGTTAAGATCAGTTAATAATGTGTGGAGGAGATCAAGGGCCAAATTTAAAATGTCCAATTTTTATGAGACATAATGAAAATGAACACTAGAGAGCACTCATACTTAGAACTGAATCCGATGAGGGCATCTTAGAAGATTTTATGACTCCAGAAGGAATCGAAGGGACTAATTATGGACACCTTCAGATTGCCACATGACACACAATCTAGAACTCATTGCCAAAATGAAGTTCAGTTTCCTCTTACTCAAGGTTCTCCTTAAAAAGATCATCAGTAAAAACCCCTGGAATTGTCTTGTTTTGTTCCACAATTCACGTTAACTACTCTGTTCAGAATATCTTCCCTCACCACTCTATCTTCCCGTAACCAAATTTTACACAACTGAAGCCATAGTTCATATTCCATTTTCTGAAGCATTTTCAGAAGAGTTTTTTTGTTTTTGTTTTTTAAATATTTCCTTTTGCATCAAAAATCTTTTCACCAGGGTGCCTGTGTGGCTCAGTCGGTAAAGCATCCAACTTCAGCTCAGGTCACGATCTCACGGTTTGTGGTTTCGAGCCCCGCATCAGGCTCTGTGCTGACAGCCAGCTCAGAGCCTGGAGCCTATTTCAGATTCTGTGTCCTCCTTTCTCTCTGACCCTCCCTTACTCATGGTGTCTCTCTCTCTCTCAGAAATAAATAAAATTAAATTAAAAAATTAAAATTTAATTTTATTTAAAAATTAAATTTCAAAAATTTTTTAAAAAGTAAAAAAGCTTTTCACCTATTTCAAATGAGGTAGCTTGGTATGAGAAATTTGAAAAGTTGTGATTGCTGTATACTAAATAATCTAAACTGAAAGATTCACATTATATGTCTCAGATCTTCTGAAATGGGGTATATATACAGAGAAACTTAGGATTAGGTATCATTATAGAGACAGAAAAACACATAAAATATGGCAATCAGGTAAGTTCTTAAGGAAGTAAGTAATCAATATTTAAGTCATAAGTAAAATAATAAATCATAAGATAGGTGAAGCCTATTAATTGTGAGAAGTAGATCGGAGTGCAGTTGAGGCACCGTAACAATGGAGCACACGACTCAGTGACAAACAAGCAGGCTGAGAGAACACTGATTTTTTTTTTCTATAATACAGTTGCCACAGTTAAGTGTCATGTTTCCTATTGGATTCTGACTCCATACTCTATTTAATCTTCTTTCTCCTTTATTGGTTATTTGCTCTTCGTTTATTTGGTTGGCATATCCTAGCATATCTAGTGTATCCAGTGTGCCGGAATGTCCCATCGTATCAGATTCTGAAAAGTGAATATTTTCAGGGCTTGGTCAAAGGCTGGAATCTTTTCTGTCTAGATTTCATTTCCCAGAGGGCCCATTCACTTGAATGGATTTAAATGTCCTGGATATCACAAGGAAGCCAATTTGTATTTCTGAGGGTAAACCTTCTCTCTGAACATGAAACATGCATATCCAACTGCTTTCTTAATATATGCTTGAAAGTACCATATTAATATCCAAATGAGTATGTTCTAAGAAAAAATATTTGATCCCTGAGTCAACCTCTTCACTTCTCCATTTCAAACCAATGATCTTTCTGGTTTCCTCTTCTCAGAGGGAAACATTTGCTGCTTTCCATCTCTCCTATCCTCCTGAGTCACAAAATCCATGATTTATATCCTAAACTTCCTCAAATATATCCTAAACATCTCTCATCTAGTCCCCTGTGTCAATGTCCTCTCTTGCCTGATGCACTAATACATCTACCTAATTTTAGTACTCTTTCCTTCACTCAAACTCATTAATATATAGTAACTTGAATCATATGTAGTAAATATATCTCACTATGTCAGCCTAGTATAACAACATTTAAAAATGTTTATTTTTGAGAGATAAAGAGAAAGAGAGAGGGAGAACACACATGTGTGAGCAGAGGAGGGTCAGGGAGGGAGGAGTAGACAATTCCAAACAGTCTCCATGCCACCAGCACAGAGTCCAATATTGGGCTCGAACCCATAGACCATGAGATCACAGCCTCATCAGGTATCAGGAGTCAGAAGCTCAACCAACTGAGCCACCCAGGCACTCCCATTATGTCAGTCCACTAAATAAAATGTTTTCATGGCTTTATTTTGCATTTGAAATGAAATAAAACTCTCCTGTCATGACATATATGGTCCTACATATGCCAGGAGCCACACTGGCCTCTATGGATGGCAGTCACAGCAAGGAAATGGCAGTGTTTGCACAGCTCCTGCCATGAGAAATGAAAACTGGTATCTCCTGCTACTACTGGCTCATGTTGTGCTGGTATTGACCAGGCCTCACAATATTCCATATCAGACCAATATTCTGAACACAGATACCTCATAAGGAAAAGCATATTCCTGCCTTTGCAAGACAGATTTTAGATGAAAGCTCAATGGATAATTGTCAAAAGGCTCTTCCTATGGGCCTTGCAGATCCAAGACTTAGGGGGTTAAGAACACAAGAATTACAATTGAGCCTGACCCCAAGACAAAGAGCCTAATTTAGAGTTAAGGTACAGATAAGGGCAGAATTTAAGTTAATACTTACACCTTCTCCTAATTGGTGATATGTGGCAGTCCCTTCCCCAAGGCCTACTTTCTGCAAACACCCTCCCTTACAGGTGGCTGGGATGAGGACAGATAAGAGTAGCTAAAACATTACCCACAAACAAAAAGGCTGACACATTTAGGGCCTCCATGGTGTTCACACATTCAGCATCAAATAGGTTTCCACAAACAACTTATTAACCAACTCAAAAACATTCATTTGAGAGCCAGACAGAATGACTCTTAGCCCATCTATACACTTAACCTATGACCTAACCTTAGTGTTATTAACTTAGAACAAATATGTATCCTGTCTTTTACTAAGAATACCCTGCTAAATCTTTAGTTATAAGATTTACTTAACCTCACTATAATTGGAATAGTTCTGCAAGAATATTTCTGTAAAACCTGCTTCTGTACACTTTCCAAAACATCTTATCACAAAGAGTTATCCATTGTAAAAATTCCTTTTTCTGATGTCATGTTATCATTTAACCTATAAATAGAGACACCAAAACAGACAGGACAGAGATGCCTGCCTGGTGATCAGAAAGAATCTCGGGGCTCTCTCACTCTTTCTCCCCGACACCGTCCATCCTTCAGGGACCCCTGGACCTGCTGGAGCCGGCTTGGCCTCCAGCACTACATAATTTCACCCTGCACACAATTCTGATCTCATTCAGTCCCATTTGGTAGCTTACTATATCATCCAGCCACATTGGGATTCTTTCAGTTTCTGGAACACTTCAGGGCATTTGCACAAGCTCTTCTACAGACTTTGAAACCCTTATCCGAAAGTTAACACTGCTGGCTTATTAACATCCTTTGGAGCTCAGTTTCAAAAAGGAGTTCTTCATAGATTCATTTCCTGACCAGTCTATATAAAATTCTTCAGATTAACCACAGTCACGGCCTTCTATTCATTTTCTTCAAAGCAGTTACCATAAATGTAACTTAGTTAATTGTTTATTTGTTTCTATTCTACTTCTCCAGCCTCCTTTAGATCCTAAGTGCCAAGGAACTCTGTCTTATTCATCACTTGTTAGCCAATACCTAATGGAGTACTGACTAACATCGTATCTACAATACAGTTCCTAGGAAATATATCAGAACATTGCAGGCAGTCCATGATGTTGATAAGATCATAGAACTTTATATCTGGAACGTGTTGAGTCCTAACTCTAGAACATGTTTAATTCTCTAGAACATCTTTTCTTTATTTCCAAGAGAAATTTTTCTGAAAGCTTCATTTATTTAAAAAATGCTATATGATCTTATATGGTACTATAGACATGTTCTGCAATGATTTCTTTCCTCATAACATTGAACTAATATTACCTACTTTATTGACTCAGAGGGAGAATAAAATGATCATTTACTTTGAATTGAGTTGGATAGTAACTGCACAAAATGAACATTCAATAAATATGCATCAATGATGATGATGATGATGGACGATAATGATGATGATATTTTTAGGATGAATATAACGAGTT
This sequence comes from Hyaena hyaena, assembly GCF_003009895.1. Classification (NCBI taxonomy): domain Eukaryota; kingdom Metazoa; phylum Chordata; class Mammalia; order Carnivora; family Hyaenidae; genus Hyaena; species Hyaena hyaena. The sequence continues at coordinate 878,316 of NW_024081105.1, read as the reverse complement.
CTGGTAACTTCTCTCAAAGTAAGTTGTAGGCATCAGGGTCTGCTTCATGGATGTGTCATTTACTGAATCATGCAGAGCGCTGCCCTTAGAATGGTCATCACTGATATAATGTACTGTTATCACTGTCTTGAAATAAATAATTTCTACACATAATTTTGACCCTGAATTTTTATTTTGCATTGTGCCTCACAAATTGTTTCGTCAATCTTCATGGGTGTAAATTCCAACTCAAAAACATTGTTTCTTTCTTTTATTTTCCAAAGACATTGTTTCTTTGGAAAATTGTTTCTAATTGCTAAATTAGAATTAATTTAGAAACATTGTTTCTAATTGCTAAAGTGCAAGGGATAGGCATGCCACAATGAAGACAGTATAAATCATATAAATCATCACTGTGTTTCTTTGCAGCTGATAGCTGATAGCTGATAGCACTGATAGCTATGAAGCTCATACCCAAGTCCATCACTTAGCTTTTACAATTGTGCTGGCATTTTAAATAATACATTTCTATGTGCTAATTTCACCATAAGCCTTTTCTTATTCTTCGATTATCTTCACATTGACTTTTTTATATTATATGTTTTTATTAAAGCTTTCTTTAAAGCTCTCAGGAAGAGGCAATTGAAAAACAAACATTGATTATATATATATATATGTATATGTATAGAGAGAGAGAGAGAGAGAGAGAGAGAGAGAGAGACTTCCTCTCTCCTCCAAATTTTTTTACCATATTTCAAATAATCTAATTGTTCAAAGATATAAATCAAATAAGTCCATAGAAATATTCCAATTAATTAGACTAAAGGTAAATCTGTGCTCCAGTGTTGAGCAGTACCCCAAATAGTCCATGGCTTGAATGACAAAAGAAAACAAAACAAAAATAAAACAAGCAAAAAAAAAAAAAAAAAAACAAGTAAATATATTTTCTTTTAATCAGGTCATCAATTTGTTGACAATAAATGGAGATGAATGAAACTTGAGACTTACACCCCTCCTCCCCCTTCTAGGACAGCTACTTTTCTTTTTTTTAACTTTATTGACTAAGTACATCCAATGGAAGAGCCTTTGCTAGAATTCCCATAGGAGCCATCTAGCTCTAACTCACTAGTGAAGCCCGTGAATCTTAATCTTTTCTCAGAAAAGCATTACTGTATAACAAAATAATATTTGGCTTATGTATCATTCTAAAAGATATTATTACAACCTAGTATTTTTTAAAGCAAGGATCAGCAAACTTTTTTCTGTAAAACTTTAGATAGTAAATATTTTAGAATTCGTTCCACAGACTACATATGTCTCAACTACTCAGCCCTGCTATTGAGGACAAAAGCCCCCATACACAATATATGAATGAAAGGAAATAACCATTTCCCAATAAAACTTTATTTATAAAAACAGATGCCTGAAAAATCAGTCCTCGTTTGCAATGAACGATCAACTAATCAATCCCTCTACTAAAGGATTTGTATGAAAATGCAAGGCAAGAATATAAAATAATGAATATATCAAAGGCAATTAGAATGTAGCATTTTGGTGTTTTTGACATTAGTCATTTGAGTAGGATACATGTCTATTTTCACGATAGCCATAGCTCAGACCAAATTTGGGACTCCTAATTTGGAATTGAAAATCGAATCAATTTGTGAACCACTCAAGAAAATTCATTTCATTCCTTTATAGTAAAGCTACATTTGGGGCAGAAAATACTATTACCCAACTTAATGACACATCTCATTATCCAAAATTGGCTAGAATAAATTTGTCCAATTTCAAAAATCAACTCTACCATGGAAAGATAAAGACTGATTACTATTGAATCTCCAAAGAGAAGTTTCGGGTTAAAATCAATCCAATGTAATTGAGACACATCTTGTTTATTCCTTATTTGCATGTATTCAATTGGAACAGTAGTAGTACATTCACAGCTATTTTCATGGCAGAGTAGTTGCATAGGTCATGAGAAATAATGCCAAGGCATAGAGAGTAAGTGCAATTTTAACATTTTTTTTTCTTATGAAGAAGGTTTAGGGGCGCCTGGGTGGCTTAGTCGGTTAAGTGTCCGACTTTCGCTTAGGTCATGATCTCGCGGTTCGTGGGTTCGAGCCCCACGTCGGGCTCTGTGCTGACTGCCAGCTCAGAGCCTGGAGCCTGTTTCAGTCTATGACTCCCTCTCTCTCTGACCCTCCCCTGCTCACGCTGTCTCTCTCTCTCTCCTAGAAATAAATAAAAAAAAACATTAAAAAAAATTAAAAAAAAAAAAAAAAGAAGGTTTAAGTTTGGTATGGCTCCATGTCTGAACTGGCAAATAAAGGAATTGACAAGATTTTTAAAATATTTCAAAAGACAGAAATAACAGAAGACTATGTGGAAAACAAGGGACAGTGGACAGTGAGCATATGAAGCAGAGTTGTTTAGATTATGTCAAAATTGATGTTTACTAAATGACTTTATTTCAAAAGAAAGCAATTGGCTTATGAGTGGCCAATTACCCTAAAATTGTTTTCTAAATCTTTTCTGTTTCAATTATTTAAAGAAATGACCTGATTCTTAGCAAGCTTTTCTGGACAAAAACATTCTTCCAACTTGCCAGATGTATAACATATTTTAATTAGTGGTTTTATTTTTTATTAATGTTTATTGTTGGGAGAGAGGGAGAGACAGAGCATGAGCAGGGAAGGGGCAGAAAGAGATAGAGAGAGATGTAGAATCCCAAGCACTCTCCAGACTCTGAGCTGTCAGCCCAGAGCCCGATGTGGGGCTCAATCTCATGAACTGTAAGATCATGACCTGAGCTAAAGTAGGACACTTAACTGACTGAGCCACCCAGGTGCCTCTGAATTAATGGCTTTTATTCAGGAATAAATATCCTCGTCCTTATTGTTGCTTCCAAAAGAGGTGTATGTGTGGCTGGGGTTGGGGAGGATACTTGGGGATGAAGAGAGAAGTAGGAAAAAATTCTAAAGACAATGGAGAAAATAAATGATTTTTCAGATCCTAGTAGCATAATCTCAGCATTTATATCTGTCGCTTTAATTTTACTCCGTAGATATTCCGAGTGACTTTAAGATTGACATGTTCTCCTTCACTGAAACTCACACCAGGTATCTACTGAACAACACACATTGGAAAACAAATTTTTATTGACTCTAAATAACAACAACAAAAACCAAACAAACAAACAAACAAAATAAAAATTAAAAAAACCACCTGGTAACTTTCTTTAATAGAAAAATGTATGTTTAAAAGTAAAACTCCAAATTCTGTTCCTCAGGCATGAGAACCCAAAATAAGTCTCAGAATTTTCTCTCCTTCTGTGCTCCATTTCAGTAGAGTTTTACTCCGCCAGCAAAATCTCTGCAGTTTTTTTTTTAATTTCTTTTTCCTTAGTGGTCTCTAGTCAAAGACATTCCACTCAGAATATTCTATGAATTCACACTCTGGTTCCAAACGTTTTTCTACAATATGACTGAATTTCAAGGCCTTGATGGACCCCGCATTCATAATCCCAATTCTGTGACTACATGCTTAGGTTTTATATTCAACAGACTGTAGTTATAAGGCTATCATTTGTTTCATTCATTAACATAAATCCTTCCCAGTGATCTCATGTCTTTTCAATATTTTCGGGTTTCTCCTCTATATTGTACTATTATTTATAACCTATTCCAGAAAACCAGCTGATAGGGAGGAAGAATTTTAAACAAATACTTCATATCACTGAAAATTTATGGTGAAATGGAAGCATTTTTTACCATTATTCAATTAAATAGAATTTATATTTCTGCATGTTTGAAACAGAAAAACAACCAATCATCTTTGTTTTTTAACTCATCTGCTAAATATGTTCCTTGCATTTCCTTCTGATAACATCTATTTACTTAGATCAAACAGGCAGTTTCGCTTACTAAAAAACAGTAAGATGAGAGTGTGTGTGTGTGTGTGTGTGTGTGTGTGTTTGTCTGTGTGTCTGTGTGTGTGCTGGGGTTTGTATGTGTGTTTACACAAAATGGTCTACGATATGCAATGGTAACTTATTTCCTGATGAGGCAAGCATTAATGTTTGTCATTTAAATCTTGACCTGCCCTGTTTGTGATTGAGAGTTAAAAAATTTTTTGCAAGATAAGACAGTAATACCATCTTACTACGTTAAAGACACCTATTAGTCATGTCCCAGGCAAATTGGGATTTATGACTCAAGCATAATTCTTCCAAATATGCCTGCTGTTCATAAAAAGGCAGAGATATATGACTCAAAAATAACACCAAGACGGAAATAATTTTGCACTTCGCTTTGCCACATTGACTTTCCTCTGGAATGTATGGCAAAATCTCCACGTTTTATGAATAGGCTCTTTTCGATACTACAGATGGATATTTCCAACTTCTAAATCAAGCAAATCTCTGAGACAAATAAAACAAATGATCAGCTCCAGCACAGGCAAGGGGAGATGTATATATAAGAACTATGCATTAAAGATTGTTGGGGACCCATACATACTTTTAAATATCCCACTGATGATGTTGACTGTGCTTTGAAGAGAAGGTTAAGAACGTCATGTATCACTTTAAAATGATTAAGTTGTTTTAGTCATCGGACAGAGTCTCATTCAATGTGATCAACTGTTGAGGGGCACATTAAATTTTTCAGGGGAGGTGGAGAAGATCTGGACAGAATATAGCACAGATCATATAAATATCTTCTCCTCAAATCTGTGCAAATATTGCCAAGAGCATGGCAACTTATCAGGCTTTGTGTACACTGATTGCTGCAGGTAACATGTAAAGATACCGAACTTCATTAAGAATGGCAGCAAGGCAATCCTCCTCTGTAGACTATCAGATCTTTCAACTTAAATATTTTGGGATGTTAGCAGGCATCAAAGATGCAAATGAAATATTGCCTCTAAGATACATTTTTGCCCTTGAAGAATAATCAAAGTTCTACTTATGTTTATAAATTAAAATCAAATAGATTCTCTAAACTCCAGTGGCAATAATTCTATCATCTTTGTGGTCCTGTCTTTTTAAATCATCTATAAAAATCATATATATCCATTTTCCCACAGTGAAACATAAGCATTGTATCCAGTGAATATTAAAATATGGATCTTAAAAGGCACACATCTTATTGTAACAATATGCCAGGAATTGTCCAAAAGGGATTATTCTGTTAAAAAGAAAAACAACACACACTTAGAATGTGGCTGAAGACCATCATCAGTTTTTAATTAGGCATTTTAATATCATACTCTGATTACATTTCAAAGTCAAAGATTTCTTCTTATTCCAAGAGTCCTAGGAAAGAATCCATGTTAAAAAAAAAAGAATACCATTTGTTCTCTGAACACTCTTCCCTCCCATGTTATGATGGATAGCCTCAAATAGTTGTGTTTTGTCATTAATTTCCTTCGTAAATTTTCCCAAAGGATTTAAAAGTGGGGTCAGATAAACAATCAGGCATATGACAGAATGTTTTACTCTGTGTAAGGGAAGTAGACACCGATTCGGTTCCCTGCTATTTGCTGTACAGTATCCACCTTGCCTCCGTCAAAGTGTGGATTGAAATTTAATTTGATTGTAATAATGGATATCATATTGGAAGTATGATTGCTGCCTGATAGTTATTCCCCACTGTTCTTGCTCACAGATCCCTAATTTTGTCTGAGCTCACTGAGTGCCTAAGCCACGGCCTGAGCCACGTATGGTAAATATGGTATCATGTGTCTCCAACCAAAATGACAGAACTCTCAATCACCTGCCTGTTCTTTAATTTACCCAACTCCTCTGTAGCTTGGACGGGAACCCAGCTATGGTGTATGAGATCAGGGGGAATCCTGTTGGGGACATTTTAGAAAAAACTATTTTTCTAGTTGAAAAGGGGAGATGATAATTGGTGATATTCCTTCTCCTCTTTTTTTCTGTCTGGGGCCTGATCATGATGCTTGGAGCTGCAGGGCTGATATTTTGACTATGAGGTCACATGAATTAGATCAAAACACATGTGGAAGAATCAGTAGCTGGAAAAGAAAATTGTTTGTGCCCTGACGACAATCTCAGCAGCTATACTGTGAAAAGCAGCCATGATCTCTAGGTTTCTTTTACAGTGACAGAAATAACCTTTTACTAATTGAAGCCCATTACATACATTTTCAGTACTTTGCTATTATAAGCATTCCCAACGCTAGAGTCTTTAGTTAGAAACTGAAACAAAATGAACTTTATATAAAAACATAGTTGTCTGAGGATGAAAGATCACGGCGATCTTTAGCATAGGTATGACAACTTTATATAATATTCTTTTGGATTCCTGACACCTCCCAGTGTTTCCACACAAAACCAATCAATTATCGGGTACCAGTAGGGTATCAGTTTTGACATTATCTACCTGAAGATAGCATAGACACCCCCCCCCCCAGGTGAAGGTTTCTTTCTTACAAACTGGCCCACCCAACCTTCATTTGCCAGTCAGAAGCCCAGATTTTTCCCTGACTCTGGAATGACTGGTTATAAATCTGAGGTTCCCCCTACCTCTTCCTTGGATTCAATTCATTTGCTACAGCAGCTCTGGGAACTCAGAGACCGGTTTAGTTTACTAGATTACCAGTGTGATATACAAGGATATAACTCAGGAGCAGTCAGATGGAAGACACGCATATGGTGAAGTATGGAGAAAGGGTCCGAAGCTTCCTGTCCCCTCCAGGTGTGCCAATGTCCCCCAGATCTCCCCATGTTCCTCACAAAAGCTCTCTCTCCACACCTGGTCCTTTTGGATTGTGTGGAGGCTTCATTCATTAGGCTTAGTTGATTAAATCATTGGCCTTTGGTGATTGATTCGACCTCCAGTCTTTCTCCCACCCACCAGAGAGAGAACAAGGAGTGCGTTGGGAGCCATTCTGAGCCCGCTAGTCGAGAAAACTCCTGGTGAGGTTAAAGCAAGTTTGCACGCTCTCTTGCCAATCAGATGATGACCGATATCAATTATTTCTGCTTGAGCACTGACCCCTAGGGTACCTTGTTGATCAATATAGGGAGTGACGTGTCCCCTTATTCTGGCCCTGGTATGATGATTGCACCTTGTGAAGGAACTTATTGTGGGAACTTCTTTTGATTATGGGAACAGACATCGTGTCTCCAGAAGGTCCTGTTTCCCTCCATACTTTCCCTTGAGCTATGAAAAGGCTAATGATCCCTAGTTATAAAAGATTGACTTTTACATGTGCAATTCTGTTTCTACTGTTGTGTTAGTCCAAGATGTTCATACAGTTCAACATGCAAATCAACTAACCAAAAATGTCTCTCATGCCCTAGCTATTCAAGAAATCATAAAAGTAGACACAAAGGTAAATGCCCTTGAAGAGGCTATTCTATGTATTGGAAATGAGCTAAACTCTTTAAAGGTATGGTTGGCTCTCCAATGCAATAAAGCATATAACTGGAAAACCAAGTCTTGCCCGGAGACAAAGAGCCTAACTCAGCAAGAAAGAACAGATAAGGGCAGAAGATAAGTTACTACATATACCTTTGCTAACTGGTGATGTACAGCAGCCCCTTCCCTAAGGCCTACTTTCCACAAACACCTTCCCTTACCCTGGCAGCTGTGATGAGGATGGATAAGAGTATCTACAAACCTATGACTTAATCTTAGCGTTATTAAAATGTGAACACCTTGCTATTTTCTTAGTTACTCAACCTCACCATAATTGGGGCAGTTCTGCAAGAAGACTTCTGTAAAACCTGTTTCTGTACATTTTAAAACACCTTATCACAAAGAGCTATCCATTGTAAAAATTCCATTTCCTGATGCCATGTTAACTTTTGACCTATAAATAAAGACACCAAAACTGACAGGACAGAGATGCCTGCCTGGTGATCAGAAAGGATCTCGGGGCTCTCTCACTCTCTCTTGCCTACACCGTCCACCCTTCAGGGACCCTTGGACCTGCTGGAGCCGGCACGGCCTCCGACAGGAGTGGAACCCTTGATCCCATGGTTTGTTCCACTTGTATCCAGTCCCCACCTTTAGGTGCTTTCCAAAGCTCACCTCATTAATATAATAAAAGGATATTTGTAACACTCTCTTCCCTTAAGAAATTCTAAGGTTGTTTGGGAGTTGTAAGCCAGGAACCTTGGAGGAAGACCAAATGTATATTTGCATATATGCACATTTATGATCAAATATATATATGTATATATATACACATATATATTTATTATAAATCACAACATTGCACATATGAATAAGAAAAATATGTTTTGCAAGTAGTCACCTGAATCAGATATTAAATCATGATATGCAAAATAACAGTTTAAAACAAAAATAAGTTATATCATTAATGTGTCAAGAATATATTTGTAGGGATTATAAATGAGGTAAGATAGGATATAAGAATGAGAGTCTTTCAGTGCTTATTACACACAATTAAGTTGTTTGAAGAGCTAATTTTGCATTCATCGCTTTTTTGTGTGTGCTTTCTAAGTTAGTTTTATTTATTGAAATTCCTTGATTGCTTGATAGCATTTTATTTTCACAAATAACTCACTATAGAACAGAAGCAACAGACAAATCAGATTCACCCAAGGGAAGCTGTAGAATGTTTTCACATTTTCTCTAATTTATATTAGAAAATGATGTAGGGTCTGTTGTACTGAATAACGTGATTGTGTGTGTGCCTTAGAAGACATGACTAAATGACGTATCAATTTGAGAGAGGATTTAAACACAAGCTTTATGTTGGGATGCAGTCTTTTTAATCCAGAACAAACATACTTGCTTTTTAAATCGTTCTAGTTCCAGGATTATTGCTCTGAAGAAAGAAACTCCAAGGGCAGAGAAATGGATAATGAACAGAAGGCAGTTAGGAACAGGTAACAAGTATTAAATTATCATCGTATATAATTTCCAGGAAACTCAGGATGTATTAATAAATTAAATGTTAACCTCATACCTTTAGTTCCCACAAGGTCATGAGTAGAAAAGAAGCTAGCAGAAGCCTGTCTTGGAGATTCTAACCATGTTGTCATCCTTCATAGCAAATTTATTTTGTGTGTGTGTGTGTGTGTGTGTGTGTGTGTGTTTCTTGAGAGAGAGAGAGAGTGCCTGTGCAAGTGGGGGGGAGGGGCTGAGGAAGAGAGAGAATCTTAAGCAAGTTCCATCCTCAGTGCAAAGTCTATGCAGGGCTAGATCCCAGGATCCCAGTCTGATGCTCAATGGACTGAGCCCTCCCAAGTGCCCCATACCTAATTTGTATTTTAACCCTTAGTTTTAGTTATCTTTCACCAGTACTTATCGCAAAGCATTTCCTAGTAGTAAAGAGAAAACTTTCCGGGAGACCAAAATACCCAAGCTATTTTCTGAGCTTATGATCACTAACAGAAAATCTTGATAATGTTTCCTGGATAAAATTTCACCCATACCTTCTGCTATGAGAAGCAGCATCTGTTAACTTAGTTGGGTCTGGCTGAGTAATTTTCTTTTCGGACACACTGAATAGTGAGATAAATACAAAAGAAAAAAAAAAAACAAAAATACAAAAACAGTGTAACACTTGGTTTATCTTGACCTCCAATGAGAGCAAAGATACCATTAGTATCTCATTAGTTCTGAGTTTTAATAATCAGCTAGAAACTTTTTCTATATAAATAGAAAGTGAAAAAAAGAAAAGAATATTGGCTATATTATATTTTACATAAGATAAACAAGTGCACTATGGTATTTTTCTATTTTTCCAGAATTTTGGGGGGGGATGGAAATGAACACAATTCAACTTTGCTTTTTTTTCCCTAAAATAAACTACTTTCATGTAGATATACTACATTATAGACCAGACTCAGTTTGTAATTATAAGTTATCAATGTACAGCCATAATGCGCTATCTCTGTCAAAACAAAAATTCTAAAAATAAACATCAGATCAGTAAATGACTGGTATAAAGCCAGAAACAATACAACACATGCACTAGTAAATAACTACTATATCATGTTTGTGGTATGAGAAAAAATATGTTTTTTGCCATATTTTCATGCAGTACGTTTATGCTCAACAAAAATATCATTTAAACTTGGTACAAATCAAGGTATCAAAGTTTCTTAACTGTTGTATAGTTGTACTGAGGGGTCATCAAGACCACCCCTAGATTTGATGATTTGATAAGAAGACTCAGTACTCAGTTGAGTATTGTTGAACTCATGGCTATGATAAATACAATAAAAAATAAAAAGTAAAAAGAGCAAAGCAGAAAATCACATGGGGTGAGGTCCAGAAGAAATCAGTCATAAGCTTCCAAAGATCATCTCCCAGTCAAGTCACACAAGACGATCTTAATTTCCCCAGCAAGGACAATGAAAAGGAGCAGTGACAATAGGTGTAAAATGTCATTAACAGGGACACGCACCAAGGCTCAGTGCTCAGGGTTTTCACTCATGGTTGCTCACATGTACCAGGTATGTGCCAACATTCCAAACTCCCAGCAGGAAAGCAAATATTTAGTATCATCCACAATGTTTGTATAAACAGTTTAGCCATAGTGAGACACTATAGGAATGGGAATGATAGAACCCTCAGAAATTCAAGTCCCCAGAAGCCAGCCAAGGACCAAACGTATAAGTAGGTCAATCAAAGAAGAACAATCAAACCAGCTATGTTAAATCTTTTCTGTACAATAAATCAAATATATACTTCAGAAAGTTTATTCTAAGCCATTAATTTTAAAAGAAATTCCAATGTCGTTTCATATATGTAATAAATCATGTATATATATTTTAAAATTTTAATGTTTATTTTTGAGAGACAGAGAGAGACAGAGCATGAGCAGGGGAGGAGCAGAGAGGCAGGGAGACAGAGTCTGAAGCAGGCTCCAGGCTCTGATCCATCAGCACAGAGCCCGACGCAGGGCTCGAACTCACGAACTGTGAGATGGTGACCTGACCCAAAGTCAAACGCTTTACCGACTCAGCCACTCAGGCACCCCAAACCATGTATAATTTGAATATTAGGACAGCATTCTCCAAAAAACCAAATCAATACCAATAGTACCATGTATCCAGTCACTATTACGGAAGTTTTACTCTTTATCGTAAAAACCCAGACAGTTGTCATCTTCAAAACCATATAAGTGATTATCTTTAATATCTAGAATTCAAAATTACTCACTTGCTACTATCCTGATAATATTTTTCATTGCTCTTTGGTAACTCTACGTATTAATACTTGTGTTGAGTTATAACCATACATTTCACTGAGTCAATTAAAGTCATAAATATTATCTGTTATTTGACAAATTTTCTTTTGTGTTATTTTCTAAAACACTTTTATTGAGAAATATAATTTACATATATACCTCTGACCCATTTAAACTGTAGAATTCAGTGGATTTTAATATATTTATAGTATTATGAACCATTGCCACAGTCATTTTTAAATATTTCATCACCCTCAAAAGATTCCCATGCCAGTTAGCAGCCTTTACCCATTGTTTCCCCAGTCTCCCAATGCCTAGACAACCAGCAATTACAAATCTACTTTCTGTTTTCACAAATTTACCTATTTTGCACATCTCATGTAAACTGTATCATACAATGTGGTATCTTTTGTAATTGGCTTCTTTCCTTTAGTATAATGTTTTTATGGTTCAGATGCAGAAGTACTCCACTCCTTTGTAATGCTACATAATATTCCATTGTAAGAATATACTACATTTTGCTTATCTAATCATAAGTTGATAGAAATGGGGTTGTTTTAACTTTTTGGTTAGTATCATTGATGCTGCTATGGATATTTATGTGATGATGCATTTTCTGATGGTGTGTGCTTTCATTTCCCTTGAGCATTTCTGGGTCATATGGGAACTTTATTAAAGATATCCAAGGAACTATCAAATTGTGTTACAAAGCAGCTGAACCACCTTACATTCCCACCGTTTATGTATGAAGTGTGAAAGTTCTCTCCATTGTCACCCTTATTTGTTATATGTCTTTTGATTACAGCTCTCCTAGTGGGTGTAAAACATTATTTCACTGGGCTTTGGCTTGCATTTTCCTGATGGCTAATGATGTTGGACTATTTTTCATATTTTTATTGGCTATTTTGTTTTCAACCTTGGAGAAATCTTTTTTCACATTCCATGAGTTGTCCTTTGACTTTCTTGGTGGTATCCTTTCAAGTACAAAAATTTTAATTTTGATACTTCTTTTTCGCCCTTATTTTACAGGTAATTTTGGTGTCATCTCTAATAAGCCTTTTCCTGACCCAAGATCACAAAAAAATCAATCCAGTGTTTTCTTCTAAGAGCTTTACTGTTTTGTGCTTTACTTGGGGTATGTATCTATTTTAAGTTTATTTTTGTATATGTTGTGAGATAATTTTTGTATGTCCATCAACCTTCTTTTGCATATGGATATCCACATATCCCAGTATCACTCATTGAAGTCTATTCTTATTCCATTGAATTGTGGCATATCCTTGTCAAAAATTAATTTAAAGTACATATAAGGTTTATTTCTAGACTCTCAATTCTACCTTTTGATCTCTATTTTCATATCAGCACCAAACTGTTTTAAATACTGTTGTGTTGCCATGAAGTTTGAAGTCAGCAAAGTGCATGTTTTACAACTTTGTTCTTTTTCTAAACTGTTTTGGCTATTCAGGACATCCTGCATGTCCCTAGCATTATTAGGACCTATTTGTTGAATTCTACAAAAAAAAAAAAAATGCCAGCAATAATTTTGATGGGCTGTGCATTTCATCTGTAGATCAGTTGGAAGAGTATTACTACCTTAACAATAAATCCATGAACATGGCACACCTTTCCATTAATTTAGGAATTTTTGAATTTATTTCAACAATGATTTAAATCATGTTCAGAATACAAGTTTTGTCTGGTTTTGGGGTAAATTTCTTCTAGCTATAGAATTCTTTTTGATGCTGTTTTAAATCAAATTGTTTCCTTAGTTTCATTTTTGGACTATTCATTGCTATGGTATAAAACAAAAGAATGATTTTAATATATTGAGCTTGTACCATGCAATCTGATTGAATTCATTTATTAGTTGAAATAGTTTTATAGTGGATTCCTTAGGATTTTCTATATGCAAGATCATGTCATCTGAAAACAGAGATAAATTTGCATCCTCCTTTCCAATTTGGATTCCTTTACTACTTTGTCTTGCCTGGTTGCCCTGGTTATGACCCTCAATACAGTGTTGATTAGAAGTGGTGAGAGTGGCCATCTTTGTCCTTATTGCTGTATTTAGAGGGAAAACATCTAAGATTTCCTATTGAATGTAGTATTAGTATGTTTTTCATAAATTTCCTTTGGTAAGTTGAGGAAATTTTCTTCTATTTCCAATTGTGTTTCAATCATAAAGAGCTGTGATATTTTGTCGGATGCTTTTCCTTCACCCCTTCTCCCTTTATTTTATTGAGATTGTATATTACATTATTGATTTTCAGATATTAAAGCAACCTTTAATTCTTCAGATAAATCCCATTTGGTATATAATCCATTTCATTTGCAAGCATTTTGTTGAGTGTTTTTGTGTCCATATTCATAACAGACAGTCTGTACATCTGTTTCATGTTCATTTGTCTGGTTTGGAATGGGTCATACTGGGTATATAGAATGAGTTAGAAGCATGATCCCTTCATATATATTTTTTACAGATTTTGGGAAATAATATTAATTCTTGTTCAAAGATTTGGTAAAATTCACCAAAGAAACCATCTGGGCTTGGACGGTCTTTTATGGTCTTTCTAAAAATAATTACTAACTCAATCTGTTTATGTGTTTGAGGCCTGTTCATATTTTTTATGTTCTGCTCAGATTTTCCAATTCTTCTTGAATCAGTTTCAGTAGTGTGTATATATATGTAAATGAGTTTATGTCATTTAAGTTATCTAATTTGTTGGCATATGATTGGCATACAGTTGTCTGATTCTGCTATTATGATTTTTATTTAAATATTGTCAGTGGTAATGTCCCTCATTTCATTCTATCTAAAGATTTATAAACTTTGTCGAACCTTTGAAAACACCAATTTTTGGTCTTAATTTATTTTCTCTACTGTTTTCTTATTCTCTATTTCACTAATTTCTCATCTATTCTTAATAAGTGCGTTGCTTTTGCATGCATGGTGTTGCACATTATAGTGGCATGGTAATCTTAAAAGAGTTTGTTCCTTTTTTTCTTAGTTGTGTAAAGTGGAAGTTTGGGGAATTGATTTAAGACTTGTTCTTTAGTATAAATGGTTACAACTATTAATTTCTCTTTAAATGGTACTTTACCTGCATTCTCTTAGTTTTGATATTTTGTGTTTTCATTCTAACCCATCTCAAACTATTTTCTGATTTCTCTTATGATTTCCTTTTTGAGTCATTGTTTTTTAGAAGTGCATTGTTTAACTTCCACATATTTGTGAAATCTTCAAATTCCTCCTTGTTGTTACTTCTAATTGCATTCCATTATGGCCAGAGTACTCTACATGAATTTATAAAGGCTTGTTTTATCACTTTCCTGGAGAATTTTTTATGAGTGCTTGAGAAAACTGTGTTAGGCCATTGTATACGGGGCAACAAAGACCAAAATCAAAAGGTTTTTCTTCTAAACACAGAAGGGACAGAAGTAAGAACAATAGTTGAATTAAATTCCAGAAAAAGATATCATGAAAGGAAGAAAAAACGTTACTGGTCATTTGAAAGACTTTCCAGATGAGAGTTCTATGAACCTCAGATATAATCATGATTTATGATGATACTAATCTGTGTTTGCTGGGAAGGGTGATATGATGTCATTACTGGAGATATAGTTATTCTTGTGACTAGAGAAGCAGGTCAGTTGAATGGTTTTCCTGGAGACTTTGTTTGCCTGTGAAACATGTTTAACAACTGAATGGTGGAACCACTGGAAAATCCCATCACCTGATTTGACTAGAGTGGGAAGCTTAGTCATTGGATTCATGATAAAAGAGGGGCCCACTGGCCAAAGATTTCTATTTCTATGTGGAATGTGTCAGGATCATATAATAGGGAACCAAATGGAGTTAATCTTTCAAAACCTAATAGAAAGGAGTAGACTTTCTTGACTAACAGGAAACAGATCTATTGGCCTTTAGCAGGAAGTGGATCACTTTTTATGAGGTAACAAGGTGATTTTAATATCGATTTCCTTAAGTCTTTTTGTGTAACAATTTGGTGTATTCATATGAATTGGGGATAATATTGGATGTTCTGGACCTTGTTTACTAAATATCAGTAACCCCTGGATAATTGTGTGCCATTACTTTAAAATTTAACTATAAGAGCATGATATTCTCTATCAAAATAGTAAATGCTGGTATGCATTGTTATGGTAATCCATCACCCAGAAGAAATTCATTCTAGACCACCAATAACTACAAATCCATAACCTTCTTACTTTACTTTATACTTGTAATGTATTGAGCCCAGGCTCCTGGATTCCCTGGAGTTTTCTAGCCATTTCCTTATGGTTTGACTCTAAACTAATATAACTAAAATTAACAAGGCTTTTGGTATGGGGGAAGGGAGGGCTCAGAATTCTTCATGGGAAGTTGCATTAGACTTTGAAGGCTGATCTATTTCTTTTTTTCTTAAATTTTTTGAGAATAGCTGACAAACAATGTTATATTAGTTTTAGGTGTACAACAGAGTGATTTGACAAGTTTATACATTATGATATGCACATCCCAAGTGTAGTTACCATTTGTCCCCATGCAATGCTATTATAATATCATAGATTATATTCTTTATGTTGTGACTTTCATTCCTGTGACTTATTCATTCATAACTGGAAGCCTGTATCTCCCACTCTTTACCCAGTTTGTCCATCCCTTGATTCCCATTCTCTTCTTTATATGTCTGATTCTGCTTTCTGTTTATTCATTTATTTTTAGATTCCACATATGAGCGAAATCATATGACATATATGTGTTTCAGTCTGACTTTTTTCACTTAGCCTAGCACTTACTAAGTCTACCTGTGTTCTTGCAGATTGCATCCTTTTTATAGCTATGTGATATTCCAGTGTGTGTGTGTGTGTGTGTGTGTGTGTGTGTGTGTGTGTGTGTATTCTTTATCTAGTCCTCTATTGATGGACACTTAGATTGCTTCCATATCTTGGCTATTGCATACTGCCACACAAATAAATATAGGAGTGCATATATCTTTTTCATTTTAAAAAAATTTTAATTTTTGTTTATTTTAAAGAGAGTGGGTGGGGAAAGGAGTAGAGCCAACGAGCAAGAGAGAGAGGGAGAGAGAGAGAGCACGAATGAGAATTCCAAGCAGGCTCCACACTCAGTGCAGCGTCCACTCCAGGGCTCAGTCCCAGCATGCTGGGATCATGATCTGAGCTGAAATCAAGAGTTAGATGCTCAACCAATGAGCCAACCAGGTGCACCAGGAGTGCATACATCTTTTTGAATTAGTGTTTTTGTTTTCTTTGAGTAAATGCTTAGTAGTGAAATTATTGTATCATATGATATTTCTGGTTTTTTTAAGTTTACTTGTTTATTTTGAGAAAGGGGTGGTGGGGGGAGGGACAGAGAGAGAAGGAGAGAGATTGAATCCCAAGACTCCTCACAGAGTTGGACACGGACTCAAACTCACAAACCCTGAGAACAAGAGCTGAGCTGACATCGAGTCAGATGCTTAACCAACTGAGCCACCCTGGTATTTCTATTTTTAATTTTTTGAGTAACCTCCAAACTGTTTTCCACAGTGACCGTATTAATTTGCATTCCCACTAATAATGTACAAGTGTTCCTTTTTCACATTATCATCAACACTTCTGTATTCTTTGTTTTTAGTTGTTTAGCCATTCTGACAGGTGTAAGGTGACATTTCATTGTGCTTTTGATTTGTATTTCCCTGATGCTTCATGAGTTTAAGCATCTTTTTCTTTTGTCAGCCATGTGTAAGTCTTTGGAAAAATGTCTATTCGGGCCCTGTGACTGAAAAGAAAACAAACTTCCCCTTCTTTTTTCCTTCCTTCCTTCCTTCCTTCCTTCCTTCCTTCCTTCCTTCCTTCTCTCTCTCTCTCTCTTCTCTCTCTCTCTCTCTCTCTCTCTCTCTCTCATATTCCTGGGGCAAAAATTCATGGGAAAAAGCTCATCCAGGTTCATGATTTCAGGCATATTGTATCCAAGTCTTTGGTAAGTGGAGTTAGCCCAGTCTAAGAATTTAAGTATAATTTAGGTCCAGGCCAGGTCCAGGTACATAAGCTTGCAGGTAGAAAACTTCAGTGATTCTAGTTGAATAGGGTGAGAAAAAGGAAGTTTGATATGGATTATCTCTTCAGTTTGCAGCAAAAAATTATTTAAGTGTATTTAAGTGTTTTTGTTAATTCTGATTTTATTTAAGTTCCATATTCCTCCTAAATTAAGCAAATATAATATCTAAGCAACACAAGGAATGCTATCTGATAGTGAGCTCTCTTTAAGAGAGTCACTTGAGCGCACTTGGGATGTCAGTGAAATGCAATCAGTTTGCTAAGTTTGGTGCATTATTTGTTATACTTATGAAAATCTGCTGTTTTCTTAGGGCATGAAATATCTCCCCTGCATTTTTCTTTATTTATTTCATTGTTTACAGTACCTTGTAAGGTTACTTCTCCAAGAAGTTCCATAAGAAATACTATGTGTGGGTTTGATAGGTATGTTAGTCTGTTCAGGCTGACATAACAGAATAGCACTGATTGGATGGGCAGCTTAAATGATATAAATTTACCTTCTCATAGTTTTTTTTAATGTTTATTTATTTTTAAGAGACACAGCGATGGAGGCACAGAGCCCAAGAGGCGGCTTGAACCCATGAGCTATGAGGCCACGACCTGAGCTGAAGTCGGACACTTAACCGACTCAGCCACCCCGGCGCCCCACATCCTCTCACAGTTCTGAAGACTGGAAGTCCAAGATCAAGTAGCAGCCAGGTTGATTTCTTATGAGGCCTCTCTTTCTGGTTTGCAATAGACTCCTTTTCACAGTATCTTCACATAGCCTCGTTTCTGTGTACTCTCAGAGGAGCTGTGGGGGAAGAGGGAGCTCTGATATCCTTTTCTCTTCTTTTAAAGACACTAGGGCTATTGCATTAGGGACCTACCCTTATGACCTCACTTAACTGTAATCACCTTGTGCAAGGCCTTATCTCTAAATACAGTCACATGGTGGTTCAGCTTCAACATATGAGTATTGCGGGGGTGGGGGGAGCACATAATTCAGCTTCTAATAGAATAGAATTGATATTATATAGTAGTATAGATAGAAGCTTCACTGTAATTCAAGGGCTACAATATTTCTCAATGCCAGGGGAATGTCAGATTCCTGATAAAATCTGGTGGAAGGAATGGAACAGATATAGGGAAGAGTAAAACCTACAAATATATACTAACCTGGTGAAACAGTTAAACTGGTAAATTTCTAAAATCCAAGTCATGAATATTTAAGAAATATTTAACTTTAAATTAGGTAATCTCAGTTGTACTAAAATTATATATGTAAAGTGGAAGTGGTATAAACTTAAGAGTTCTTAAGGGTATGCAAACCTCAATTTGAGAGAGCAGAATGACATAAATGCTAAAAATTAGTCAGTGCAGAACTAGTGGGAAAAAATGATTTCCAGATCACAGGAGATTGATCTCTTTATTTGGACTTAATTTGGAATATTTGTTCAAGTCTAGGGGAACTAAGGACTGCAAGCTTCAGTCTCTTGGATGGCACTGGTGGCTAGGTGGCATTTAGTGGAAATCTGGGTCATAAGACTGAGCTAGTCTCCTAGAACGTGGCAAAGTCTCTCAGCTGAGTCCAGCAATGCTGATAATGTGAAGCTCTTTAGCTAGTCTCCAATCAAAAAGGCAATCCCTTGGATCAGAAAACACCCCTTTTTCCAGAGTTAATGGTGATTCTCTGAATTAATGCCAACTTCCACATAAAACTGCTCTGTCGGAGTGCTTTTTGTTATGTGCTTGACCCAGGCTTTCCTTTTTGTGGGTCATTGAGAGCTTGGGTAATGGTGTTCTTTTCAATGTTTCCCTACTCCTGAGATGTTCACAGTAAATCCAATTGCTACTGGTATATTGTCCTGCCTTTTGTATGTCAAGTACAAACTAGACTGTATCCAGACTAGGAAGGAGTGTAGTAGAATGACTAAAGAAAAGAAAATGAAAAGGATGCATGGATTGTCTAATGTGAATTACAGGAAGGAAAACGGGCATGATAGCTTTAAATATGGAAGGGCTAGCATTTGCAGGGAACAACTGCTTTATAAAGCAGAGCTGGGAACAGGAGTTGGAAATGAAGAAGAGGCAGTTTGCAGCTCAATCAGGGAGGAACTTTCCAATGTTAGAGTTGTTCATTAATTTAATGATCTGCTTGAAGAGTTCCTGATGTGGGATATTCTCGAGCAAAGGCTGGATGACAATTTGATAGGGAAATTTAGAAGAGACTCGTGGTGGATTGGAGTTTTAGCTAATGGTCTTTAAGATTCATTTCTGCTTATTCTGTCTACTTACAGTGACTCAAAGAAAGCTAACATGTTGCATGAAAATGGCCATAGGGAACTAATTAATCTAATCATTCATTGAATACTGTGTTCTAAAAGTACAGGGAGTGTATGGTAGACTATAAAGGATTCTTTTCATGTATTTTATTAATAGGTTACATATAAAAATGTTTGCAACCAACTTGAAGCTTGAAAGTAGTGGTTTATCTCTATATATTTTAAAATTCACATGATCAATTTAATTAATATGAGATTTATAATTTTTCTGAAGAAATATACACTAAGCAAAGATAAAAATCAGTTCAGCCCTTCTCTAAAACTATACAAATACTGCATAATTATGCATTGCATTCATAGGCTTAGTTTTCCATTTTAGTTGAGAATCTTTAAAAGCAGGAACATATCTCTATTCTTTCTGTACTTTTAGCGCCCAGGCTTTTAATCAATGCTCAAGAAATGTCCCTTGAATTGAACTGAATTGATACATAATCTGTGGTGTCTCTTTAGCAGATATAACTTGTTATATCAATATTATTAACAAACATAAGGACAGATAATCAGACCTACAAACATTGCATACTTGAATAGTAAAAGTTTTTCATGTCATACAGCTGGTTAAATTTAGGCTGACCTATGCCAACACCATTATTAATTCTCCAGGTACTGAAAAGAGCTGCTGGCTACAAAAATTAATTTACTCTGAAAAACAATCAGGGAAATTTCAAAAAGATTATGAAGAAAGGAGGGAATTTAGCTCAAAACCAAGCCAACAGTGGACCCACGGAATTACAGAACAAATATCTGAAAGCAGAATAGACCTTATTACTTATTCTTTGCTAATTTTTATTTGGCTGCATTGTGCTTCTTATGATGTGTGCATATGTGTGGTAACACATCCTGATTATTAGTAGTAATATCTTTCCTGCTTTCATAAACCGTCAAATAATTTAGCTGTCCCTCCTGCTGAGCTGTTGCTGAGTGCAGGAAGTTTTCCATAATATTCAGTTACCATCACAATAGAATTTTGAGCTTGGATCTTTGCTAAATCTTTAGCACCCCCAGGACAACATATTTGGTTGAAGCACCACAGGTATATTTTTAGCAAAATAAAATAGTTCAGTGATCATGAATATTGTTCTTTTTTCATTGCTTCATTTTTTAAAGTTAAAAATTCAAAAAAAATCCACAGCTTACATTATAATTGAAGCATAGAGCTATATTAGGAGACAGAAAAATAAACCTCTCATGAAATGTAGCTTAAAATAAATATTTGATCATTACTCAGTTCTTAAACTCCTGATGAGATGTGGGAATTTATTTAGAGTCGGTAAAAAAATGCAAGTAAAAACTCTTATTTCAGAAGCTAAGATAAAGTTACAAAAAGTAACAAAGCTCGTTTTTGTTTTCTTAACACCTATTTCCTCCACAAACGAGAAAGATTGTTCTTGGCATTATTTTTCTTTCCACATTCCTTCTAATTTTTAGCTAAGAAAATCTCTAGTAGCCAGGCAACTGTATGCTGGCCAGGTTGGACTGTACATATTCCTTCACAGGGCCTTTAAGGAAATTGGAGCATGTAGATTTCCCATTGGTTAAGTGTATTATTTCCTAGGGCTGCCATAACAAAATACCACAGAAGACGTATGTTAAACAACAGAAGTTTTCTTCTCACTGTTCTGAAGATGAGAAGGTTAAGATCAAGGTGTCAACAAGTTTGATTCCTTGTTGAGGTCTCTCTCCTTTGCCTGCAGATGCCCACATTCTCATTGTGTCTCACATGGTCTTTTCTCTGTGCACTGGTCTCTCCCCTGTATCTGGGCATCCACATTTCCTCTTGTAAGGACACCAGTCCGTTAGATTAGGGTCCACCCCAAAGATTTCAATTTAACTTAATCATCTCTTTAAAGGCTCTATATCCAATGCAGTCACATGCAGAGGTAGTGGGGCATTAGGGCTTCAATATATATCAATTTTGTAGGGACATAGTTCAGCCTATAACAGTGAGCTACCATATTTAAGCAGGAGATATCTGGTTAATCATTATAGCCAGATATCTAGTTTCTATAAACATAAAATTGTACGCTTTGGGCTGTGAGCTGTAGAAAGTCTCCAGGATTATGACGACCAAAGATAAAAAGCTAAAATAACAATTTGGAGAATATCCTGAAAGTGATAAATGGAGAAGAAAGTGTATCTTTACCATTCAGATATCATGAATCAGGTGTAGTATATTAGACAGAATGGGATTTGTGTGATGTTACATTTTTAGATACTTTATACTGTCTCTTTGACTTAGTTTTGTTATATGATGTTTTCATTATTAAAACTTTTTTTCAAACAATTCAGACATCTAATAAGAGAGTAAGGTATACAATGCCCAATACATCTAATGTCCCCAGACTTTTAAAGAAGACAGTACGTACAAAACATCTAAGAAATTAAAATCAATTACTTGAAAAGTATAAGAAAGACATGGTTAGAGGGCATTATTAAATCAAGCCTACCATGTTTATATCAGGAATTCCAATCAGATAAGAAAGTCACAAAGGTGTGTTCCAAAAAAGGTAAAACCTAAGACTGTTAGAAGATAAGAAAAAGGTTTTATATTTCAGAATCCAATAGACTCTATCCCAGTTGCTGGCTGCTTTATTCTCCTTTGAATATGATAGGAATTCTCCAACGTGGGGAACAAAGCATTCATGTCATTTTTGTCCCATACTAGGAATACATGAATAGAATGTCAAAAGCGATGAGAAGGAAAATGACACAACATGCCCCTTATGAATACCTATAAAAATGCCCAGTGTTTTGTAGCACACTTAAGTGAAATATAATGAGTAGGGATAGACAATACATATGTAATCTCATGAATATGCCATTTGGGGAGGTAGAAAGGCTTTCTCAGCTGGAAACGACATTGCCCTGACCTTGCTTCCCCTCAAGCCATGGGTCTATTTCTTCTCTACCATATGTGATAGAATTTCATATTTGTAAATATGTGATGTACACCCACTATCTCTGTTTTAAAAATGCTTATTTTGCAAAAGTCATTATTTTACATGTCTATATACAAAGAAATATTATTCAAATAATATAGCACTGCATCATAGACAAAATCTAAACTTCCTACCTTCCTTCCCTTTAGAGGAAATTTTCCACATTTTAAAATCTATTATATATTTATCTAGATAGTTCTAAATAATCTCCTTATAACCTGATTTCTTAATATGGCAAATTTGCAGAAAATATATTGGCTTACTCTGAAAGGAAAGAAATATAGCACACTTCCATTACCTATGACAGTTTTACCTAGGGAATATAACTTATGTTTTGGGGGACCCAGAGTTGGACAAATTAAGTATACATTTTTAAAAATTTGATGTTGGAGCAAATCCTCTACTGCACATAGACTTGTGGGAAAATTAGGTAAAGTTTTCCAACCCACGCAACTGCTGTAAGATTAATCATCTAGTCTATGAAACTGAGTAGTAACACTTTCTCACACTTGCTCTTAGTTTATATTGACTCAGTCAATCTGAAGAAGGGAGGAATTGAGAGATATATAACATGATAATGCTTCAGTATGAAAAATGAACAGCTCACATAACCACTTCAACTTTCTCTTCTGTAAACTCTCAGCTATTATATCTGTCATTATATCTGCCATTCATCCTTCAGTAATCCATCTAAATCTTTCTCTGCCAATATCGAACCTCCTTCCTGTCCTCAGTGCCTTGCTTTTGAGTAAGTTTTTGCATTTAAGGAAGGGAGGAGAGAAAATGTGTGTATTCACTCTGCCATTTTTTCTTAGAGTAACATTCTCTACTTAACTCTTGGTCATCTGGACTCTATCCACAGGACTCTACAATGCCTCACTCTAGTTTTATATTGCCTTTGCGGGTCTCATTCTACTTGATTTCTCACCAGAGTGGTGAATAAGAAACGTCTCTTCACTGTTCAAAAATAATTACCCCCACAAACTCTACCACTCTGGAAATGGGATGATCTTCAAATGGGATAATCTTATTAGCTTTTGCCTAATCATAAATTGCATTTGTTTATCATAAATTGCATTTCTCTGGATGTTGAACTTGAATTCTGTTGGTACCTTCTTCAATTAAAGAAGGATCTCTCAGTATATAGAGTAATGTATCTCTGTTCCTTTGCTGAAGCCTAAAAACCCATGCCTGTTCTCATTCTCTTGGTGCTTCTCTAAGATGAAAAAACACATGGTAAGACATAAGGAGATTTAGTAAAAAGACTATATACTGAGTTGTGACCATCTCAGTCCCTACTTCCAATAGAGAGTCCCAAACATAGAACAGTTTGGCAATTTAACACTTGACTCTGAAGGAAAGTTCAGGTTGTTTATCTTAAAAAATAATTCAAATAATTTTCTGTGAGAGACTAGAAAAACTAATTTGAGCTTATCTATAAAAAAAACCTGGTTGTCATTCTGTATCTAAGCATAGTGGTCAGCATCTTAGACTGTCATCCTAAAGGGAACTCTGAAAGTTGACAAAATCTAATGACATATATGGAATATAGTCAATCTCTCTTCATTCTTAAAAGTAAATGAGTTTATGATAATTGCTGAATATTTGAGAAATTTCAAAATATAAAATTAAAATAAAATACTAAGATAAACAAGGGAGAAATGCCTTTGAAACAATATACAGAAGAGTACATATAAATAATTTTTAAAAAGCACATGTTACATGTTAGAAGAAAGTTTCCTGAGTTGAAGAAAAACACAAGGCTTCAAATGGAAAGGACCCGGTAAGGATTAGACGCAATGAGAAAGAATATAGATAGGTTATCCCCAGGTGAAATTTACATAGAAATCCAAAAGGCTTCTAGAAAGTAAACAAGTTTACCAACAAATCAATATGTATCAGACTGACATCAGAGACAGTAAACATGCTTGATGGGTGAAAACAATGAAGCAACACCTTCCAAGGTATGAAGGAACATGAGTCATAATTAGTCAAAATAGTAACCAAACATGGAGAAGGAAAAAAGACTTTTATTTCACTTGACATATTCATAAAATTTACCCACAGCTTACTAAGAGAGTAAATGAGTAAGACACATGTAGTAAGGAAGTAAGGAAGTAAATAAATAAATAAATAAGAGCATAAACCAGGAAGATGACCTAGTATCTAGAAACAGTATAAACAACCCAGCAAGCCAGTCAAAGGAAAGCCCAGAGTAACAACTCCACTGAAAGCCTTGAGCAGGAGTTTATATATTTAAGTAAGCAGATTGCCAGAAATCAATGAGGATCTTAAAATAGTGTTCCAGACAGTTTGCTTCGCTTGAGGCTATGAACTACTATGCATAGACTATAAGAATACTAGGCTGACTCTAGGACATAGTAAGATAAAAACAGATATTGTCCAAATATGAAAAAGTTGGTCCAAATTTGTATATGAAATAAGCATGCTACTAAGAAATATAGTCATAGTGATGCTATTCAATGCATGAACCAATAATAAGCTGGAAGGCATTGTAACTATGACAAATAAATGTATATCTTCTCCCAATATTAAAAGTAAAAGAAAAAGTTTCGTAAGAGTATACAAACTGTATTGTTCACGGTGATTGACCACTAGCCACATTTCATTATTTAAATATATATAATTAACCTGAAGAAAATACAATTTAAAATTTAGCTCATCGGCTTCCCTAGCCACATTTCAAAATTTCAGGGAACAGATGTGACTAGTGGCTACTATACGAGACAGTGAAAATATAGAACATTTTTATTATCGCAAAAATTCTATTGAACAGTGCTATACCACTTAAATAAAATTTTAGATATGCAAATCAAACTGTATATTTTAGGTATATTCCTTAGCTTAGGCTGGGCTGCTGTAACAAAATACCATTAACTTAGTGGCTTAAATGACAGACATTTATTTCTTGCTTCTGAAGGCTTGGAAATCCAAGATCAAGGCATGAGTAGATTCTGATGAAAACCCTCTTCCAGGTTATGGATGGCTTTTTGCAGTATTCTCATGTGGCAGAGAGGAAAGGAGGACTCTTGTCTCTTTCTTGTCTTAGAAGGACACTATCTCATCGGGAGACTCAATTTCCTGATGGTATCTAAAACAAATTATTTCTCAAAGGCTCTCCCTCCAAATACCATCACAATAGAGATTAAGGCTTCAGCATATAAATTTGGGGGAACACATTCAGTCCATAGCATTCTACCCCTGACTCTCCCCCAACAAGTTACATCCTTTTTGCCTGCAATATACATTCATTCTGCCCCAACTCCCCCTCTCCCCATCTTAACTTGTTCCAGCATGAACTCAATTCCAAATCTCAATTCCAAATCTCAACTGAACATCATCTAAACCAGATCTGGGAAATTCATAGTGAGGCTAGCCCAGCCCTCAAGTGTTCGGTCAGAGTCCACTTGGCCTTTTAACGGAGGCAGTGGCCCTGATCATCTCAGAACCACCTTGGGGGTCCACTCTCTCTTTTCTTGAAGAATGGTACAAGTTACAGCAGAACAGAATAGTTTATCTTCAGGTCCTGCTGAGTCTGCTTCCCACAGTCTTCCTTCAGTCCGTAAAATGTCTGCCCCCTTCAATTCAAAACCTGGCAGGTTCCTGACGAACTGGCTGACTCAGTCCCTGGTTCACACCCATACTAACCTCCTTATCAGATGGTTACTAGCCCACATCCAAGTGTTCTCCTAAGAGCACACTTTCTCTCTCTCTCTCTCTCTCTCTCTCTGTCTCTCTCTCTCTTTCTCTCTCTCCCCGCCCCCGTGCGTGTGTGTGTGTGTGTGTGTGTGTGTGTGTGTGTGTGATAGGATAGGCTGAAATTTTTCCAAGTCTTTAAGTTCTGGTTCCTTTTTCCTGAAAAATTCCTTCTTCAGTTCATTTGTCTCTTCTGTCATTTTATACTAAGCAATCAGGGGACCAAGCACCTCCTTCAAAACTTTGCTTAGAATTCTTCTCAGTAAAATATTCATTTCCATCACTTGCAAAATCTCTCTTCCATAAAACACTAATACACAATTAAGCCAAACTCTTTGCCACTTTATGGTTAGGATTGACTTTTATCCATTGTTTTATAACATGTTCCTCAGGTCCATCTGAGATCTCAGCAAGATCACCCATAAGGTCCCTATTTCTACCAACATTCTGTACATGGTTATTTACACGTTCTCTCTAGAAGATGGGAGTTTTCTCCACAGCTCCCCTCTTTTCTTTCTGAGATCTCACTGGAATTGGCAGTCCCTTCATGGCAACCTCAGTTTTTTCTAGCACGTACCATGAGACTCTGCAAGCCTCTACTCCTTATCCAGCTAGGAAGCCATTTTCACATTTTTGGGTATTTGTTACAGTAACACCTCACTTCTCAGTGCCAACTTCTATATTTGTCAGTTTGGGCTGTTATTTCAAAATACCATAGACTGGGTGGCCTAAACAACAAACATTCATTTCTCACAGTTTTGAAGGCTAGAAAGTCCAAGATCAAAGTAGATTCTTGGACAGAAGTCATCTGTCTTCTGTCCTCATCTGACTTTTCCTTAGGGAGTGCGTGAGAGAAATAGAAAGCTCTGGTCTCTTTCTCTTCTTGTAAGGATATTAATCCCACAGAGGGGCCCCATCCTCATGACCTCATCTGAACTTAATAATCTTCCAAATGGCCTACCCTCAGCACCATCATGTTGGAGATTAAGGCTTCAACATAGGAAGTTTGAGGAAACACAAATATTCTATCCATAGTGATATATCTATATCTAAATCTATAAAGTATAAAGAAATGCATGGGGCTGCTATTCACAAATTCACTATGTCAATTTATGTTCTTATGCCGTCATACAAATATGTCTTTATATTTAGATGCACACCCATTGTCTTTGGTTCAGCTGGGCTTTTATTAACAAATGATTTACTGAAACCTTTTGTTTTATTAAGCTTTTACTATTTAAAAAGCTATTTGCTAAAGAGTCCTCAATTCTTACGTTTTTTAATCATTATCTTGGAGCCATCTTCATTCTGGTTCTGATGTTTAAAATGGAGACATTTTTGCTAGATCCTCAATTCCAGTGCCCAAAACCTGGTGGTTCCTGTTGAGGACTTTCTCCTCTCTGTTTGACTCAGTCCATGATCCCACTCACGACATTCTCCCTGGGCTCCGACTTGAGATGTTGCTGTGATTCCAGCTTGTCAGTGTTTGGGATGAAGAATTGTCAGTATTTCTTGTGACAAACTGACCTAAGATTCAAGTCCTGTATTTCATCCAAATTAAAGCAGTTATCCTAATTCATTCTTAATTGGGCTCTAGATCTTCCATCTCTCCCACATTCAGCAAACTTTGTACATTCCTCAGGTCATTTTTTTCTATGAAAATTAACTGATTAGAGGACACCTAGGTAGCTCAATCAGTTAAGAGTCCGACTTTGGCTCGGGTCATGATCTCATGGCTCATGAGTTCAAGCCCCACATCAGGCTCTGTGCTGACAGCTCAGAGCCTAGAGCCTGCTTCAGATTCTGTGTCTCCCTCTCTCTTTGCCCCTATCCTGCCCACATTCTCTCTCTCTCTCAAAAATAAATAAATATTTTTTTTAAAAAAATCAACTGTTTAGATTTATTTCCATGAGAAAAATGAAAAAAACAAAAAAAACGTTGTAAATTCATCCCTATGTGGTTAAAGTCCATAAAAAAAACTATTTTGGGATCCTTCTCCAATCAAGCTGATCAGAATCTTTGTTTTAGTTCATGTTTCTTCAATCTGACACTTATTTCTCCTTCTATTGAATACCATTTTTCTCTCAGTATCTTCAATATTATTTTCTTCTGTAATGAAAGGTGTTCATACAAACTTTACACATAACATTTAGCGAAATGCCTGAAAATACTGTGGGCTTTCAGTAAATGTTTACTGAAAGACTGATGAGATTCTTGTGACAACAATAAGGAGGCAAAACAACACAATCCCCCCTCCTGTGTCTTCATAATATTCTGTTTGTTGCATAAGCTTTGTGCCACAATATTGTGGATATCTCCCCCAAAGACTTGCTGCTCATTGAATATAGGCACTGTCTCTTTTGTGTATGTCATGGCGATTGGCATGTAGAAAATAAGTAAGATGGAGATAACAGAATTTTATAAAAATAGGGTAAAAATTTGGAAATAAGCTATAAACAGAAAACTTTCTAACAAATATGACATTATTTACTAGGCAACTGTATTTTTCCATTTGTCTTTTAATATGATCCAAGAGCATAGTAACATTTTTTTTTCATTAATTATCAGAAGAAAATTCTTAGCCTATCCATGCCATTT
Source organism: Hyaena hyaena (assembly GCF_003009895.1). Classification (NCBI taxonomy): domain Eukaryota; kingdom Metazoa; phylum Chordata; class Mammalia; order Carnivora; family Hyaenidae; genus Hyaena; species Hyaena hyaena. The sequence continues at coordinate 849,497 of NW_024081105.1, read as the reverse complement.
GATGGCAAGGGGATATTACTAAAACCTGTTGAATATTTGTTGGAATACTTTTACCCTGGCATGTAAAGGCATGAGACAAGTGGTCAGTGAATGAACATCATATAATATGGAGAGACTGAAATAGATTAAAATCCAATAGGTACTCAGCACTCACCATGAGCAAAGCACTCTGTCTGTCCTTATTGGACATCACAAGATCAAGAAAAGATACATTTGATTCCCCTGCCTTAATTCCACCACACTGGCTGAGATTGTCATCACTGCCTCTGATGAAGCTCCATGCAGCATCTTAATGGCTAAGATCAAATAAATGTCTTCTTCTGCTCAGTTATTCATTCTTTATGCTGGCCTAACATACATACATACATGAAACAAATATTAGATTGTGTGTGTGTGTGTGTGTGTGTGTGTGCGTGTGTGTGTAAGAGAGAGAGAGAGAGAGAGACATTCTCACTCTTCCCATGTATCATAGTATTTAAATTTGACTCATTTTTTAAAATTTATTAGAAAGATAAACAGTATCCTGTTCAGTGTATAGCAGCTTCCACCTTAATCACAAATTCGGACATATCTTGTTCAGTTTGCTGAAAGCACCATCTCGCCATAAAAGTGGCGCTTTTACTCATTCATGTGAACACATGAATGGATAAGTAATAGTAATGGAGAAAGATGAAAGAAGAAATAAACAGTTGATTAAACAAATATGTAAAATTTAACAATGAATACTATAGCCCCAAAGAAGTGGGGAAAGGATTAGGGGTGCACAATATTATTCCTTCCAGAGAAAGAAACAAAAACAGACATCCCCTTCCCTCTTCCACTCTTTTCTCAAGTTTGCAATCATGAGCCTGTGATGGGGAGAATAGAAAATAAAGTTTTAGAACTTTTGGAGCCAGTAAACTGTTTTTGTTTCTATTTCTAGTTTTGTTTTAACCAGTGAGCATTTTGGTGGTGTCGTGAAGAGTATATCCACTTTATTTATTTTAACTTTTTTTTCATGCCAGACTTTCTATATCCCTCTTCTAATACTATGTGTTTAAGGATGGAAAAAAAAAGTAAAGAGAAAGGAAGAAAGAGAGGAAGAGAGGCAAGTAGAGAGGGAGAGGGGAAGGAAGGAAAGAAGGAAGGAAGGAAGAAGGAAGGAAGGAACCTTATTGCCTCCAGAGAAAGAAAAGAGTCAAATGTTAAAATTGTCCAGGGATTTGCATTGGCTTTAACTTGAAGGTGCAAAAGGGAAATTTTATGCTTCCTTCTAGGTTAACCATCCTAATTTCAAAGGTTTAATAAATCAGCTTAGCTGTAATAAGGCCTTCTTAAAACATATTTCTCTTCCACTGCTGCAAATACTTTTGTATCTGATTTCAATTTTTATAGTGATTTGTACCTTTATTAATACCATATTTTACTGAAACTAGCTTTATATAAACAAAAATTAGAATACATGGAGGAATTAGATTTTCAGCATTTAATGAGGCAGTATCAAGGCATGTAAATGCAAAAAAAAAGTTTTGTCAATTTAAACAACACATACTTAACCTCTGAATGGCTCATTAGCCCACATACTGCAATTATGAGTTGCAATGGAGAAATTATAATATACTTCTCTGTAAAGTCTATCTTACCAATTATCTCAGTATGGCTTGTGCTTAAGTTTAGGACATCAAATAAATCCTCCACAGGCAACAGTCCTGGGGGAGATAATGATGATCGTACCAAGTTTTTTATACTTGGGAAATACTAGAATCCAGAAAAATACATAGACAACAATGTGGTGAATAATTATTGACATATATCCCATTTAGTTTTAAGTGATTAATTACATAGTCTTAAGACTGCAGAAGTTAGTGCCATGTTGATTCAACTATTGCCATTTTTTATCTGTCTTTGTTCTCATTAGACAATAAAACAAAACAAATCAAGACAAAACAAAAGTATAGCGTTGTAGCTAGAAACACTGGTTTTGGAAATTTAGACCAGAGGTTGAATCCTTGTTCCACTGTTTTCTAGTTTTGTAAACTTAACGAAGTTACTAAGCTTTCCATGCATTTAGTTTCCACAATCCTTATGTCATTGTCATCATGATCATCATCATCATCCTTAATAGGTAAGTATAGCATATAATATGTATACCTTTGACCTATGGCATATTTCAGTTCCACTTGTGGTTGAGAGTTCCTAATCTTTCCACTAGTGTTTCACATCATGGGGATGCTGAGACTTTCAACTTTCCTGCCTCTGTGCTTTTCCTTATGAAAGGAAGCTTACTAAGATGTGCCACCCTCAAGGAAGATTTGAGGAAAAGGTATGGGGTGAGTATAAGAGTAGAGAGGTTAGCCTATGGTGCAACTCCATCTTTCTTACACAGTTCCTTGCAGGGGTCACAGTGGGATTGAGCCTCAGTTGACCACAGTTCAGTATAACATCTGCTATCATCCTTCCTCCCTCTTTATCTCATCATCTCTCCTTCTAACCTATTTCTGCATCCTTACTCTTACTTTTTCTTAAATAATCTACCTGTATCCAATACTTGTATAGCTTCTGGTAGACTCAAACTAGAGAGTTGTATTTTATTATCATGGTAGTCATCACCCACATTGTCATGATCATTGTCGCCATCATCATCCTCCTCATCCTCATTCTCACCCCGTCCTCATCCACATCAGGATTGTTTGATGTTTATTTCCATGTTTCCCACATTATTATAGGAAACTATTAATTATTTTCAATGAATAAAGATGTCCATGACTGATGTATTTATTTGACACTTTGGAATGCAAAATAAGCAAATAAAATAATTGTAAGGGATGTATAGTGCTTCTGTTGTTTCTTATGTGCCATTTAATTGAATAATATTAATCAGAATTTACATATTGTAGATTTTATAATGACTTGGTGAACTATTATATTTTTTTCTTTCCTTAATTTAAGCTTATTACAATGATGAATCATATCAAATGGTTTATGCCAAAAGTATTTTTCCAAGTATGGAAATGGGGAAAGTGATTTTCAAACCATTAAATTTCAAAGATATTAAAGCACATTGGAAACCCATATTTTTATAAAACCAGTTGGTCTGATAATTTTTATCTACTCATCAAGTATCCATAAGCAGTTGACATCAATAAAAATATTTATTCCAGAAGATAATACAATTATAGGGTATAAAGTATAATATAACTTGAAATGCTTATTAACTCAGATCAGTCTTCCCCAGAATTCTTATGTTTTATTTACACAGTATATAGTGACCTTCATCTTCATTCTCATTGTTTTAAAGCATATTATCAATCCAAGTTATATTTAAATTCAATTCTGTTCAATAAGGAAAATTGTTTTCACAAAGCCATGTTATAATTTTTAAAAAATCATCAAAGCTTAATAATTTCAATTGAATCCTATGATTTAAGAGATGAAAAACCACATGACAGTAATAGCCTTGTGATAAGTCAAGTTTTGACACACATAAAATCATTTGGTGTATAATAAGAATATATATTCATTGCTAATGATTATTGTAAAGAACACAAACCACTTAAAATGGTACTGCTATCTACGCAATAATTTCTTACACAAGGTACCTATAGTGTAGCAGTACTAACCTACATTCTGTGAATTGAAGGTGAATAAGATAGAATCACTTTATTTTAGCAGGTTGTAATTTAGTAGGGAAATAAATAAAAACAGATAGCTATAAGTACATTTGATAAATTCTCTTATATATATATAGAGAGAGAGAGAGAGAGAGTTATATACAAAACTTTATATACAAAACTATAACATTATAATAACTGGTGACGATCATGCAAATGTCATGAGAAGATTGCATTTGACCTGGATCTTGAAAGGTAAGAAGGCAGTTTTTCAGTAAGGGGTTTTTGAGGAGTAAATCCCAGGTATTGTAGTATCGTGGACAGAAGATATGCAATGTTAAAAAGGAATACCATTATAAGGCATTATCCAGTTTAGTGGAATATGGTGTAAAATCCTAGAAACATTGATTGGGATGTGTTATCATGGATATTATATTTTACAATTATATATTTGAAGTTCACTAGGCAGTTAATGAAGAAGCCATTTGCAAATTATGGACAAACATTGCCTTCTATATTTAACATCTCACTTTTAGAGTTCTCAAGAAGTTCTCAGGAAAATTCTTTGTTTCCTTTTCTCATCTAAGATCTATCCTGGGGCAATGATTACATAGTGACTATCTATTTGTGGATAACTGTGAATTTTACATTATCACTGCAATATTTTTTTCCTGAAAGACGGATAGACATGGTACATATCATGTAGACTTCCACAGAAATCTAAGAGGGATCTTAAAATACATATGTTCAGAACTAACTCATTGGCTTTATTCCTAAAATATTTTATCACTGATATTCCCCATTTCAAGAAACTACCACCAATACACACACACACATACACACACACACTTACACACACACACACACACACACTCAAAGGAACTATCCTTAGTTACTTTCTTTCTCCAACACCTTATACACCTTCCAGTCTACCAACAGGTCCTAATTTCACCATTAAAATGATCATAATCTCTTCTCTACTTTATTTCCACCCTTATACACTTATCCCCATGACCACCCTGTCTTCTGGACCAGTGGAAGAGCCTCTGAACTGGCCTCCCTGCTTTCACACTTGGCTTCCTCTAATCAGTTCTTCACACAAAAGCCAAAGGGATCTTTTAAAAATGTGTTGCAGGGGTGCCTGGGTGGCTCAGTCATTTTAATGTCCAACTTTGGCTCAAGTCATGATCTCGTGGTTTGTGAATTCGAGTGCTGTGTCAGGCAGCTCAGAGCCTGGAGCCTGCTTCAGCTTCTGTGTCTCCTCTCTCTCTCTGCCCCTCCCCTATGCGCTCTCTCCTTCTCTCTCTTTCTCTCTCTCTACAAAATAATGGATAGGTATTTTAAAAGTTTAAAAAATATATAAATGTGTTGCAGTTTTTTGTATACCACTTTTTATCTTATTTAATATGGACAGGCCATACCATCTCCCTGGCTATTTCTTGGGCTCTAATTCTCTGCCTAAGTCATTTTCCTGAATATCTCTTTCTCATGAATGAAGTTTTTTCTTACTTCTCGAGAAAGGCCTAAAATGTCCTGCCAATTATTTTTTTTTTGTACATAGTCTTTCTCTGTTTTACTGATAATTTTTCCATTGTTTTTCTTCAACATATTATTTATAATTAGCTTATATTATCTTTTTTTACTATATTTTTATTTGCCAATTATCTTCCACCAAGTCCTCATTAAAAAATAAAAAACCAAAGTGGAATGTTGACCCTATGACAATAAAACTTATGTCTGTATTATTTCACTGCTATACCTCCAGCACCAAAGAACCACAAAATTAACTGTAGTATAAAAAAATATATATTTTATATGAGTAACCCCAGCATCAGTGCTGCTCCAGTCAAACTTGAAGCATGAGCTTCAGTGAAAGATATTGTAGCATAGTCTTCATTTCATTGGCCAAATGTCTGTAACAACTGCTGACCCATAGAAGGCATTCCATAATATTTGTGAAAAGATTGAGTAACCTATGCCTGAGAAAAAAAAGATACAGAGATAATATATTTCCATAAACAACCATATGGTGTGGTAAAATTCAAAATGCCTTTGTTCCCAGACAGCAAATGTAGGTGGCAGCTGAATCTTGAGAGTCGATAGGTATCACCAAATGACTTCCATTGTAAGGATAAAAGTGATCCTATAAAAGAGGCCGTAAAGTAAACAGCATGTACTATGGCTTCAGGCAAAACAAAGATACTAATGAAGGAACCAGAGAGAACTCTAGCAAAGCACAAAGACCAATACTCTAATGTTAGGCCACTGTGACACTCTCAATGCAGAAACACATGCTTTCTCTCTTAAACACGCAGTCTAGACAAATAGAAATGAACATTTGCCACAATCAAAGGAAAGTTAAAATATTTGACACTAAATACTTGTGTGATTTTCTGGATTAAAAAAAATTAATGGAATAGTTGAATGATGACAATAATAATTGAAAGCAAATGCCTTATTCTTATATATATCAGCAACCAAATTTTTTCTCTTATCTTTACATCTAACACATATTTAAGATGTTCTACAGATTTTGTAAGAAAAATAAGAGAGCACAATCTAGCTGTCAAAAGTCATCCAGGAGCATATACGACAGCAATAACTCTGTCTTGGCTTCAATTAGAAATAAAACCAGTCATTAAGCATTAAAACCACTCACTTGCCTTAATTGCTGTACTTACATGATTTCTCATTATGTTTGACTATCTAGAGACATTTGCTGATGGAGAAGGACTTTCCTCTTTATGTCTGTTCATCACCTGCTCTGAAATTAATTTGGATTCATAGGTGAAAAAAATGGCAGTTTTTACAGCCTGATTCCCACCCAGTGAAGTTCACAAGATTATTACCAAATGTATTTTCAAAAACTTGCACAATTGAACATTTTCAAAACTTTATACTAATCTGAAGAATGGAGTGCAAGATTTTTGTTTACTTAATGATGTGGTCATAAACATCGCTAATATTTAAGTATAGACAAAACCTTACTGTGGGATGTGAACTTACATGGAAAATACCTATCTAGGGGCTATATATGCATGCTAAGAGAAAGCTAACTTTGTGTCAGTAGAAATATAAGTGAGTGTATCTGAAGTCTAAGGTTAGTGTCAAGCTCTTTTTGACAATGTTGAAAAATGAATCCCCTAAGAGAAAATAACACCTAGCCCCTCTGGCCAAGGATCAGAATTGCAGGAACAGGGATGATGGTCAAATTAGACAGTAATTGTTAAACTGATGATGTTAAGGTATGCTAGCTATTTTCTGTAATGTAAAATAGTCTCTGGAGAGATTACAATATTTGAGATTTGAGATAGTCCCTCCGTTCCTCTATGGAATGTATTTATTTTAATGCTGTTCTTTTTTTTTTTTTTTTTCCGAAGACTTGACAAAATGTTTACTTTTTGTATTGACCCACTTAGGCCAACTTGCCTATGATAATCATCTGGCCGCTTAGTTACAAAGATTGACCCACGCAGTAAGAATAGAGGCAGCAAGATCTCAGAGTGGATATTGAAAGGGTCTAATTCAAGAATTAGACCATATGACATTTTTAGGGGTGGTGCAGTCATAGTAATTACAGGAGAATAAGGGAACTATGATGGGATTTAAAAATATGTATTGAATTCTGGGACACCTGGATAGCTCAGTTGGTTAAGCGTCTGACTCCTGATTTTGGCTCAGGTCACCATCTCACAGCTCGTGGGTTTGAGTCCTGCATTGGACTCTGTGATGACAGTGTGAAGCCTGCTTGGGATTCTCTCTTCTCTTTGTCTCTCTGTCTCTCCCCCAGTAGTTCTCTCTCTCTCTCAAAATAAGCAAACATAAGTAAATAAATAAATAAATAAATAAATATAAATGATTGAGTTTAAATATTTACTGTGTTTGTTTTATGAGCCTTAATACCTTGATTATTTAATGCTTTAAATAATCCATGCATATTAGATAATCCAAAACCTACAGAACTCGATAGAAATTTACTCAGAGACATTAGTGGAGCTAGGATTTCATTCTAGAGTTATCCGATTCTAATTGTCATTCTTTTTTCAATATTCAACACTAACTGTTGCCAATAGCAATCACACATGGTCAGGAAAGAAGTCATAAATTTGAAGTAAAATAACATTATTTAGCCATGTGAGATGTGGTATTATAGAAATAATAGAAGGAGACTTTCTGGAATCAGAGGGTATTGAACAGTGTATTTTGTTCCAGGGAGCACTAAAGGATTATTGATTACACTGACTTCTGAAACATTTTGATTACAAATTTGTGACAGATCGCTATCATTTATTTCCCCCAGGAAAGTCTTTCTAGAACTGCTATAGACAATTTCAAGTGAACCTTCAAGGAACACTATTTCAATTTTTTTGAGATTTTTTTCAGCAATTAATATCTTTTAGGGACAGTAATAAATGAAATCCATATGCTAATGTTACAAATTCAGAACATATTATATTGAACAGAAAACTTTATTTGAAATAAGTTGAGAAGTATGTGGGTGGCTCAGTTGGTTGAGTATCTAACTCCTGTTTTCAGCTCAGGTCATGATCCCACTTTGTGAGATCAAGCCCTGAACTGGGCTCTGTGTACTGACATGGGATCTTGCTTGGGATTCTCTCTCTCTCTCTCTCTCTCTCTTTCTAAATACATAAGTAAACATAAAAAAAATGAAACTTTACTTAAAACAAAAAAAGAAAGAAACTGAAACCATAAACTTTACATAGAAAATTCTAAAGCATTAATGGAATGACTTCAAATGTTCCATACATGTCAATTCATGGCTTTGTCCTCAACAAGGTTGCTACTCTCTAGTCAAACAAAGAATTTTATTGAATTTTAATCCAACCTGACTAATGTACATGGGCAACCAATGTAGCAAGTCTGAACTAAACCCGTATTAATTCCAATGTGACTGAAACAACTGGGCAGCTGAGATATTAACCAATAGTTTTCAGGAGAAAAAATCTTGACTGCATGGCCTGAGGTTGCATTTCAATGAGGTATGTAAACTGGGTCATGATATTAATAAATGATAAACTCGGCAGTTTTAGAAGTACCTAATGAGTAACTCACTTTTAGTTGTCAAATGAATGTGACCAGTACTGGCTCCTACGAAATACTTTCGATCGTTATATGAAATCAAAAGCATCAGGGGCGCCTGGGTGGCTTAGTCGGTTAAGCGTCCGACTTTCGCTTAGGTCATGATCTCTCGGTTTGTGGGTTCGAGCCCCGCGTCGGGCTCTATGCTGACTGCCAGCTCAGAGCCTGGAGCCTGTTTCAGTCTGTGACTCACTCTCTCTCTGACCCTCACCTGCTCACACTCTTTCTCTCTCCTAGAAATAAATAAAAATATTTTTTAAAAATTCTTTATAAAAAAAAGAAATCAAAAGCATCACATATAGGTAGCATTGATATAAATATAACCACAGAACCATCTAAGCCTTCTTATAGGTTTGTATTTTTCATTTTCAGACAAATACCTCCACATTGCGTCATAAAAGGAGAAAGTACTTGCTGTGTAATAAACTACAGGATGGGAGTGAGCCAGTTACAGTCACTAGAGTTAGCCAATTAACATCAGTGCTGCATAGGTTTTCTCATGCAAATTATCAACAAAAGGAAACAAAATCGCTTCAGTATATGAACCTCATCATAGAAAAGTCATTTAAAAGGAAATATAATCAACAAGGAAAGGAAATGGCATTTAAATGATACTGCTTCATGGAATGTAACACATTTCAAAAGCAAGGAATGTCTTCACTTTTGGAACAAACTCTATAAACACTGACAGTAGAAGAATGGAGAAAACAACCTTGAATATTGCAGGAAATATGAAGTTAGGACACTGTAACCATTGGAATATCTAGACTGAATTATGTGTCTAATTTAAGAAAAGAAATAACTTATCTCCAGGACTAATAGTAATAATTTTGATGGGAAAAAGCATATTCATAGTCAATAAGTCAAACATAAAGAGAAAAAGGAGTGATTAGGAAAAAGATATAGATGAATGAAGTCCTAACACTTTTGAGATTTTCAAATATATAAATATTGAGTAGGCGTATATCATTATAAAGGGTTTTCATCATCAAGTAAAGGAAAATAACTGTAATTAGTATGGGGTTATTGACATTATCATCATTGACATTGATGATTACATGAGGAACGTCGTTTTCCAACCCTTTCTTTAAAAAAGTCAGAGCATTTGTCATTTGATATGCACAATCATAACTCTCAACATCACAGCAGTAATTAAAACGAAGTTTTAAAAAATGCATTCTGGAAATCTAAGAGTCTGTTTTTCTCCCCATATCCTTCTGTCCCACAGTCTTTTGATGTATACGTGTATACTTCAGGTACTTCAGGAAAGAATAACTAACTTTTTCCTTTTTGCCAAATTAGTGACATGTTCTAGTACGCCTCCCTTCTTTTCCCCATAGATGTCATACACTTATTTTTATGAAATACACAAAAACAAAACAAACCAAGCCTATGAAATTTTTCTAGCTAACTCATTTATTACCTTGGGATAAAGTGAGTGGAGGGAGAGCAGAAAACATTGTTCTATGACTTGTTTAAATAATAAACATATTTTCCTTAATTATTTTATTTATACTTTTTAAATCCTAAGTAGGCTTCACAACAACCTATGTGAGCCTTGGACTCGCTACCCTGAGATCAAGAGTCACACACTCTACTGACTGAGCCAGCCAGGCACCTCCATTTTCTGTAGTGTGGCACAAACAGGAAGATGGAACAGACTTTGTAGGTTTGAAGAGACCACAGTGTGAATCCCAGCTCTGCCTCTTTTCAACTATAGGGTGGAGTCAGACTCACAGCCTGCAAAGGACATAACCTTTCCTGTGAGTGATTGATAGTATTGTCAACAATCTCCTAACAATTACAATTTCACGTTACTTTCTGTGAAACTGGGAAAACAACAGCTACTTTTCATTTTTGCCATTCTGAAGAAATAATAATTTGGCTATGTTTTATAATCTATGACATGAGAACAGGAAATTGAGAAGAAATTCTTTTCTATTTTTTAAGGTTTTTTTTTTTTTATTTTTGAGAGAGAGAGAGAGAAAGAGAAAGAGAGAGAGAGAAGGAAAGGGGCAGAGTGAGAGGGAGACACAGAATCCGAAGCAGGCTCCAGGCTCTGAGCCATCAGCACAGAACCTGACCCCAGGCTTGAACTCACAAACTGGGAGATCATGACATGAGCCTGAATTAACACTTTCCTGACTGAGCCACCGAGGTACCCCTTACGAGAAATTCTGAATGTGCCAGTGTTGCTTTTGTGGTTGTGGTTTATATCTTGGGTCATAGAAATCAGCAAGAGTGATCACCGAAAGTGTAGAATCATTTCTACTGTGCAGGAAGCATATATCCATGGTTTAAACAGCCTTAACATTATTGTTCGGTGCTTGAGATATTGGTGTTTCTGCAGTGCAAGTTCTTTGACAATTTAACTTCATTATTTTCCACCATATAATAATTTAAATTAGGTTTGGTGGGTTTTTTTAGTTTATTTTAAAAATTTGATACAGCAGTGTAATCCTTATTTCAAAATTATCTACATATAATTCAATAAAGTGATGTATAACTAGTTAAATTTTCTCTACTTTTGGATGTATTTTTCATTTATAAATTTGTATAATTAGTTTTTTAACTTGTCTCATTTTTCTTGAATATATTGGCTTCTGGTATGTTTTTCAGAGAATCAGCTCCTATTTATTTATCAATGCTCTTATTTGTCAGAAAATCATGATTTTTAGTATTATTTTCTAATATTTTAGTTCAAATTTGGCTTTGTTACTTAACACTTTTAATTTTCTTTCTTATTCTGTTTATTTTTTTAAGTTTATTTATTAATTTTGAGAGAGAGAGAGAGAGAGCAGGGGAGGGACAGAGAGAGAGGGTCACACAGAATCTGAAGCAGGCTCCAGGCTCTGAGCTGTCAGCACAGACTCTGACGCAAAACTTGATCTCAGAACTTGAGATCCTGACCTGAGCCGAAATCAAGAGTCAGATGCTCAACCTGCTGGGCTACCCAAGTGCCTCTAATCCTGTTTATTCTTTAATTGCTTCATTGATAATGTCATTCCACATTTTTCCTTCTGTCTTTCCTTCCTTCCTCTTGCTTTTCTTTCTTCGTCTTCTGTTCATTTGTTCATTCAAATGTTCATTCATTCTTCCTTCCTTCCTTCCTTTCTCTCTTTCTCTTTCTTTCTTCTTTTAGAAGGTAAAGATATAAATGATGCATCTTGTTTTTAATATCTCTTATATTATTTCTCAGTGATTGAGGAATTTGGTTTGCACTCTTACTATATTAGGGTACCTGTGAGTCGTTCCACTTAAAAATAACCCATGAATGTGGAGTGTGTGTGAGAACAGGAGTGTGTATATATTGAGGTTTATGTCATTATCTTATATAACTTGTTCTTTTGTTTCTTTTGAACTAAAAATTTCCTAAGTTAAGATAGATACTATTATGGGGTGTCTGGGTGGCTCAGTCAGTTAAGCATATGACTTCAGCTCAGGTCATGACCTCATGTTTCTGAGTTCGAGCTCCAGGTCAGGCTCTGTGCTGACAGCTCAGAGCCTTGAGCCTGCTTCAGATTCTGTGTCTCCCTCTCTCTCTGCCATTCCCTGCTCATGCTGTCTCTCTTTCTCAAAAGTAAATAAAAATTTTTTAAAAATTTTAAATGATATATACACTTACTCATACTACTATATTGTGTTTCTTTTAATACATTATTACATTTTGTGAGATTTTGCTTCATAGATTTTGATAAATTTGATACTCTACCAATGCAATATTATTAGCAGCATTGTGATATTCTGCAGATCTTCCTTGTGCATTTTCTCTGCAGCAAAATACCATTTCTTTGCACTACTTGATGGTTTCAACCTTGATTTGATTTTATCAGCTATTCATTTCAAAAGTGGCTCACTTTTTTTAAATTTGCCTACTTTGCCATTGTTCATCACTTAACTTCCAACATTTATTTATTACTCTAAGTTATTTGTCTTCTATAGTTATCCAAAGGTGGTAGATCAAGATTTTATATATATGATTATATATAGATTTATCTCTATATATGATTGTACGGATTTATCTATTAGATGATTTTATAATCATCTCATTAAAATCCAGAGAGAGAATATATATTAAATATGTAATTATGAAAGTAAGAAAAACTCTTTCAAGCCTTCCAAATTTATAAAAGAAAACTATATATATCTATGCTTATACACATTCAGAAAGAAGAAAACTCTGAATCAAAATTTAATAAAAATATCATTTAAAATGCTCAGTGTGCAGTGGAAGAATATAATAATGTATACTTGTTTCTCAACAACTGTGAATTAGTTAAATGATAATACATTAACTATGAATGAATTTCTGTCTAAATGTGTTGAAGTCTGTGCCTTGGGTACACATCCCTACACCCTTTCTCAACTTTGCCTTTTTGCCCCTATAGGGGCAGGAGATCAGACTGGCTTGTAGTAATAACCTATTTTCTCAAAGTTTTTATGGTGCCTGAATATATATTTGTCCCCACTGAGCTCCCTCTGTGTGCAGCCATTGGGATGCGTGCTATTTCTTTTTTCTTTTCCCCTTTTAGTCTATGCCTCTCTTATTTAAGATTACAGACAATAAAGATGACATCTTTGTGCTATCTCCTCTGTGCATGAGAAAGTGGACACTGACAGGGAAATTTTTTCTACTTATGGCTCTTTCATATCACTGAGCTTCTTCTATGTGACATTAATGCATTTGGAAGATTACTAATATTTTGGAGGTGTGGCATCTGCTAGTTTATGAGGGAAGTTTACCTCCATTTTTATTCTTCTCGATTTTAATATCCTCTTCAAAGAAAAATCTGCAGAACTCATGAATTTAGTAGCGCACATAATGATGATTGACATAGGGATGTATCCACTGATTACCTATACGCTATTCTTCATACCATCATTTTTAACCAAATATCCCACTCATGGAGATTAGTGTCCTTCCTTATAAAGTGCACAGAATAATAGACTGACAGAAGGGGATCCACTGTCCTATATGATGTTTAGAAGGAGGAAAATGATTATCTTTCCATACATCATAAGTCTGGATATGAAAGGAATGTTAGGCACATGACATGCAAGCATTTCAAAAGTGGCCCAAGGAATAATTTTTAATTTATGTTTTAATTATTTTTAGTTATTTAAAAAATGTAGAGTTTAAGCTTCTCCAAGTGTATCAAGAGAACTCACCCAACTTTATCTGTGTGCCTCTACTTACCACATTCATGAACTGGGTACATAATAAATGAACATATAAATGAATAAACTGATAATTATGAAAATCTTATTATTACTCTATCACTTCAGTTTGACGAGATTGGTTATTTTAGTGTGGTAGAGACATATTCCAAGTGCTGCTTTAAATATTGCCTTCTTGGGGTTCCTGGGTACCTCTGTCAGTTAAGCATATGACTATGATTTCTGCACAGGTCAAGATCTCATAGCTCATGGGTTCAAGCCCCGCATCAGTCTCTACACTGGCAGTATGGAGCCTGCTTGGATTTTCTCTCTCTCTCTCCTCTTTCTGCTTTTCCCCCACTGTGTCTCTCAAAATAAATAAACTTAAAAAAAATTTAAATATTGATTTCTTGCAAACATAGAAAAACTTAAATCGCACTTACTAAAATTTAGTTCATTGAATACAATTTCACTTTTTTTGTAGAATAAATGTTAAGGCCAAACTTGGGAATTGCTGGATTAAATGTTTTCTCCTTTGTCACTATTGCGTTAGGGCTTTAAAAAACTGCATAACATCCCAATAATGAATTCAAATTTCATCACTCAGTGAGCTTTTGGTTTATCATCTGAAATTATTTTCACTCACTTGGTTGATAATCATAAATTAGCAGAATTGTGGGGAAATTTGGTAGGTTTTTTTTCTTTTAGCATAAATTATATGTCATTATTTCTCATTAGGTATTTATAGCCAATAGCCTAAAGAAATATTCCTTCCATACTATAATGAGAGAAACTGATAATACATAAGAAAGGACATTTATGAAAGCAATGTCATGAATTTTAAATATTTATTGTAGAGTATAATGTGTCATTTTATATTTTGGTAGATATTTAATGCTTGTATGAAAATTACAAACTATAATAAAAGTATAAATTGCTACCTCATCATTAGATAGTCTGCCAAAATACCTGAAAAAATAGAGGGTTAACCCATAATGTACCAATAAAAGTGGTCATTACCAGTTGCCATCCTGAGCCAATGGACCCTTATAATTTTTTAATATCTAAGTCATATTATTATTACAATTTAGAAGTAATGATAAGTATAATGAAACACAATTAAAAACATAGTGATAAACATAACAAAAAATGATGAAAACTTTTCATAAAGAAATAGGGGAAATCTTTGCCTCAAGTAAAGGTAAACCTGATAAACCTTTGCCTCAGATCTCTGTGCAACATCAAAAAGATGAAAGAATACGGTCAGGGTCTCTTTAGCAAAACCAGGTGTTTCATTCAGGTTCTTCTAATGAATTATTAACTAAATAAGAATATCATATGTAATTTTCTCCTTAGAAACATATAGTTAAATCAACATTTCAGTTTTAGAAAATTCATGGAGATAGTATTCATCTGAAGAGTCATAGTTTGAGAATTTACTTTCTGATCAAGTTAACCATTATTTTTAGTTTTGAATTGAACTATTGCTATAGCCAATTGTCATATGTAGCTACTTAAGTTTTAAATAAAGATGGATACATTTAAGAATTTAGTTCCTCATTATACAAGCCACAAGCTTGAGGGCTCTATAGCCTCATATGACAGGTAGATATTATATGCAATGGCACAAACATGAAATATTCCCATTACTGCAGAAAGTTCCATTGGACGGTGCTTGTACAGAGTACTATTATCTCTTTTTTTCATCTTCTAAGCTGCATAATAATTATGAAATTTCTTCTGTTAATTTTTCCCCCTTTGCCATTTAGGTTGACAAATAAATGAAGAAATCTTTACTCTCAGTTTTGCTTGGTAAAAGCCAAAGCAGATTGGAAAGATGGCCTATTCATTCTAATCCTTCATATTATTCTAACTCTCTTTTCCTTTTTAATTCAAAAAATTTTTTTGGAATATTATGTAATTTTGGAGTGCTGACTTAGGTTTTTTCCCTCTGTTCCTACCATATCTTTTGATGGCACTTTTATAATGTAATTATAATGTTAGATGTAGTTATTTTTGTATGAGTTTTATTATATCTTAATATTCTCAAGTATGTTTCTTTTTATATCTCAAGCACAATGTCTTACTTAGGAATGTTAAATAAATTTTGGAAGGAAATGCATGAGAGAGAACAGAAAGTAAAAGACAAAGAAAGGGAAACAAATAAAAATAACATTTTTAAAGAAGTCTTTTGGATATAGCAACAATCTGCAAAAATTACAGGAATTTCAATATGAATGTGTATAACCACCTGTTTTGCAAAAGAAGAGATCTGTGTTAAAGATGCTAAGTAATTTGCCAAAGGTCATATATTAGTTTCGTATTACAGCTACCGCAAATTAACTCAATCTTATAGTTCTATAGGTCAAATCCCAAAATGGGTCCTAAAGGGCTAAAATCAAGGTTTTGGCAGTTTCTTTTTGAGTCTTAGAGCAGAATCCATTTCATTGAACTTTCTAGCATCTACCAGTTATTAGATGCCTTCCATCCTGTTTGTTTGTTTGTTTGTTGTGGTTGCTCTAGAGTTTGCAACATACATTTATAACTAATTGAAATCCAAAATAACACCATTGCACTTCACAAGCACTGCATGTACCTCTTAAGAGAGTATTCCCAATTCTTCCTTTCAGTCCCTTACAATGTTGTCATTCCTTTTACTTTCTCTCTCTCAAATATATTTTTGCTATTATTTTTCAAATAAATTGTCTGTTAGATTAAAAATATCTTATAATTTAGCTTCTTTTTTCTTTCTTTTCTTTTTTTTTAATGTTTATTTTTGAGAGAGAGAGAGAGAGAAAGAGAGGAAGAGAGACAGAATGTGAGCAGGGGAGGGGCAGAGAGAGAAGGAGACACAGAATCTGAAGCAGGCTCCAGGCTTTCAGCTGTCGGCAAAGAGCCTGACGCAGGGCTCAAACTCATGAACCACAAGATCATGACCGGAGCAGAAGTCAGAAGCTTAACCGATTGAGCCACCAAGGCACCCCTATAATTTAGCTTTTAAAATTTTCTCTTTTTTTTTTCTTTATTGAGATCCAATTTTCTCACCTATAATTTCCTCTTTCACTCTGAAGAAGTCCTTTTAACACTGTTTACAAGCTAGGGCTACTGGAAATAAATTTCCTCAGTATTTGTCAGAGAAAATTTTTATTTCTTTTTCTCTTCTCTGAATATAATTTCACTGACTACAGAAATATAAGTTAGTGTGTGTGCTTTTTTTTTCTTCTTTCATAGTCTGGTATCTCACTTGCATGTTTTCTGAAAATGGCTCCAGTGTAACTCCTTGTTCATATGTAGGTAAAGTGTGCGTTTTTCCCTCTGGGTTCTTCCAAGATTTTCTCCCATCTTAGTTTTTTTGCAGTTCAAAAGGATATGCCTTGGTCTGGATATGTTGTTATTTATTCTGCTTGTTGCCCTCTCTGCTTCTTGCATCCATGGCTTCTTGACTCTCATTAATTTTGGAAAACGCTCAGCCATTAATAATCTAAATATTCTTTCCACTTATTCCTCTCTTTTGTTATTCCCATTACACATATGTTACACTGTTTATTATTTCCTACAGTTCTTGGATGTGCTGTGGTTATTTTCATTCATTGTTTCCTGCTTTTCAGTTTAATAAGGTTTTTTTTTTTGACATTTCATCTAGCTCACTCTTTCTAGGCTATTGATCTCAACCATTTCTAGACTATTCATCAGATGTGTGTGTGTTTGGGGGGGGGGGTGCATTTCATAATCCTAAGGTTAGCTGAGGATTCTAAGGTTAGGTCAGTCTTCTCAGGCCTCAGGGTTCCAGGGCTGTGACCTTCACAAGTGATGCTCAGCATTTTTTTTTTTTTTCACCTGTTTGTGAGACAGGAAGGCTAGACTGAGGGACATTTCCCTTTCCTAAAGTTGGTAAATTCTGGTAAGATACTTTCTTTTGAAAGTAGCCCTTTATAAGGAGAAGAGAATGTTCTGGAGAGTTTAAAAATGATTACTTTTCTTCTCCCTCTGGAAGAAGCACAGCGGGTTCTTTCTCCGATCTTTACCTTGAGAACCTGGTAGGAGTCACGAATGTGTGCCTTGTCCCCGGAACTTGGCCCCTGGTATTTTTAAAGCTCAAGTTCGTCTACATTCAACCCTCCGTAGTTTGCTACTAGCAGTTTAAGCAGTGCTCTGGTTCCGGCTCTGGGTTTGTGCTCCTGGTTCTGGTTTCTGAAATCTGTGATTTTGGTGTTCACCTCTTTCTATATAGCATTCAAGACAGTGCTTTATCCTTGACCTCAGTCTTGTTATATATCTAAGAAAAGCTGTTGATCTGCAGTTTCTTTAGCTTTTTCTTTGTTTTGAGGAGTGAGTGAGAACCTTCACGCTATTACAGGTCAAGCCAGAAACTGGAAGTACAGACTCCTTTTCTTTCAAAACTAGGGAATGGCTGGTGGCATCTTTCTCTGGGATTAGCATATTAGCATCTTGAGGGAGGCATTTTTCTGACTACCACAGGCTCCAAGCTCATAGGTCGGAGAAGAAGCCTATCACATTGGTTCCCTTCATTCCAGGCCATCTCTTTAAGTACCTCTTATACTCATTATTAAAAAATCTCTCTCTCTGTCTCACTCACTCTCGGCCTCTCTCTTCTTCCTCTTTCTTCCTCGCCTGCTTTCTTTTTCTCCATCTTTCCTTCCCAGCCTCTCTTTCTCAAAACCTTCTACTTTGCAATTATTTCACTAAATCACGTAGCATTTTCTCTTGCATAGGACACTATTCCTACCGAAACTATACAAATATGGTTTCAGTTTGAAATTTAGTCTCTCTGTCTAAGATGATCCTTGATGAAAAGTGCCTCAAAATTATACCTAGCACTTAGCATCAAAGTTCATATGGTACACACTTACCTGAACACTATCCTTAATATTTTACAAATTGGTTCCCCCTTGAAGTCACCAAACTCTGTGAAATTAAAAACAAACTCACATAATATTGAATAATAAACTATTATTATGAATATTATAGAGATGTGAAGATAATAGAAATAAGTAATGGATATATTTTTTAAAGAAACATTTTATCAGTACTTTGATGCCTCTGTGTATATAAACCTGAATTCAGATGTGCGAGTGTGCTATGGATGTAGTACCAACAAGTCAAGTAGCCCTGGTTAGTTTCAGTGATTCCTATATGGAAACAAAGTCTCAATACACAATCGAATATCATGTATAAAAGGGAAGATCGCAAGTTGTAAAATAAACTCCTTCAAAATAACATCAATATAACCTGGAAATACAGAACATGTTAAAAAATTTGGAAAAATAGGGCTGAATTTGTCTAAATTGTTAATACACATTGAAAATTTTGTCTTTGGCATGAGGCCCAATTCTAGGTCAATTGGGTATTCAATTCAAGTTGCCATCTGCTAGATATTTTTGAAACCGATGCAGTATAAATTTATATTTAAATACGTTTTAGTCCTCAAAATGTTCATACACAAAATCACCATTTTGACTGGCATTAATTAAAATCTTTGTCTAGCTGTCTCGGCGGAAAGACCAAGAATTGCATATAGTAACAATGCAACAATGCAACTAAATTAATGGCCTACTGTGATGGACATCTAGGGCCAATATTGAAAGGACATCTACTACTTCTCCTTCTAGGATGGCAGGTTCAAGCTATTCATTTTTTAAAAAAAATTTTTTTTTTAATCTATTTATAATTGAGAGACAGAGAGAGGCAGAGCATGAACGGGGGAGGGGCAGAGAGAGAAGGAGACACAGAATGCCAAGCAGGCTCCGGGCTCTGAGCAAAGCTGTCAGCACTGAGCCCGACGCTGGTCCAGAACCCATGAACTGTGAGTTCCTGACCTGAGCTGAAGTCTGACACTCAACAGACTGAGCCACCCAGGCACCCCTCAAATGATTAGTTTCAAATAATACATGCATTGGATGTTTTTGTTTCAACAGAACAAAAGAACATGTTTTCAGAAGTAAGCGGGTTGTTTTCAGAAGTAAGAGGGTTGAAGGAAGTTATCTGACTGTGGCTAAATTTAATGCCATTAACTACGCAAATCAAAAGGCTTCCTCCAGTGGTTCTGGTATGCAAATCTGATTTTCTGCAAGAATTTTATGTTTGAGTGTAGTAAAACTACAAACAGAGAGATTACAAAATCTATTATTTTAAAGAATAAATTTAATTGCACGTACTCTGTATTTTTAGAAAGATGCCATAAAAGTAAACAGAAAGTACAAGGATATTTTATTCTATGCTATTCCATAGGTTTTTCACATAAAACAAAGCTTAAATATGATGTGAAGTATATAAAAATTTATAAATTTTGAACTAATGCACTTATACGAAGAAGATATTGTATCACAATTAAACTCTTATAAATAATGTGATAAATCATGTTTTTTGGGACACATTTTAGATATGCAGTTTGGGAGACAATAAGGAAAAAATCAGTACACTTTCAGGAGTCAGACAATTATTTAAATTGTCTTAGAGGGACTCCTGGGTGGCTCAGTCAGTTGAGCATCCGATTTGGCTCAGGTCATGATTTCACTGTTCGAGAGTTCGAGACCCACATGGGTCTGGCTGCTGACAGCCTGTCAGTGCAGAACCCCTGCACTGTCCCCCTCTCTCTCTCTGCCCCTCCCCCACTTATGCTCTCTCTTTCAAAAAGTAAATAAAACTTTAAAAGAACTTTAAAAAAAAGGACGCCTAGGAGGCTCAGTTGGTTACGTGTCCGACTTCCGCTCAGGTCATGATCTTGTGGTTTGTGAGTTCGAGCCCAATGTCAGGCTCTCTACTGACAACTCAGAGCCTGGAGCCTGCTTCAGAGTCTGTGTCTCCCTCTCTGTCTGCCCCTCCCCTGTTCATGCTCTGTCTCTCAATAATAAATAAACACTAAAAAATAAGAGGAAAAAAACTCTTTAAAAATATATGAAATGTCTTAGAAAATGTTATAAAATCTGTATTATAAAATATTTTATAATCTAAAAATAAAGTAATAAGATTAAGATGGATTATTCAGTACATTCTCAGTTATGAGGAGGGATAGACTACAAACCTTCACTGTGGTTTTCTTTGGACATATACTTTTTTTAAATTTAATTTTTATGTTTTTACAATACATATATGGCAAATGCATATCCTGTTAAGAGATGATTAAATAAATATGTTACTGACTTATTTTGTCCTTGATGTAAACACTGACAATTTTTGTTTTGAATTTCAGTGGCAGATACAGGACTTACGATATCAAAATATTAAAGGATTCCTCTGAATGCTTCTTCTAAGTGGTATTAAATATTTTATAGCCAGTCTAATGTAAATGAAATCATTTGGCATGAGGATTCTATGTCAACCTGACAAAATTCTTTATCATCTATTTCATTCTCTCTAAATATATTTTAATTATTTATCCACAGAACTGTGAGGTTGGTATGAAGGACAAATAAGAACACATAAGTGAGGGAGACTTGAATACTGGCTTTTGAGAAGGTTTATAGCCTGATCTCAACCTATATCCCTGCAGTTATATTTACCATTCTTAAGGTAATTTGTTCTAAATTGTGACCTTAATGTTGTCCAATAAAAAATATAGGAAACTCCATTAAATTTGAATTTCAAATGAACAATGAATACTTCTTTCAGTAGAAAGTTATTTCAAATATTACATGGGGCATGCTTATATTAAAAGATATTAATGAGGTGCCTGGGTGGCTCCGTCAGTTAAGTGTCCGACCTCAGCTCAGGTCATGATCTCATGGTTTCTGAGTTAGAACCCTGCATTGGACTTTGTGCTGACAGCTCAGAGCCTAGAGTCCACTTCAGAGTCTGTGTCTCCCTCTCTCTCTGCCCCTCTCTTTCTTACTTTCTATCAAAAATAAACAAATATTGAAAAAAGTTTAATATATTAAATAGAGTAGGGGCACTGGGTGGCTCAGTGGGTTGCGTCAAACTTCGTTCAGCTTAGATCATGATCTCACAGTTTGTGAGTTCAAGCCCCTTCATTGGACTCTGTGCTGACAGCTCAGAGCCTGGAGCCTCCTTAGGGTTTTGTGTCTGCCTGTCTCTCTCTTCCTTCACTCCATCCCAAGAGAATAAAGTTGAATGGAGTAAAGCACAAGATATTATTATATTAATCTCATGCAATACTTGGGATATATTTATATGAAAAATAATTGTTTATAGAAAATGCAAACTTAGGTGTCCTATACTTTTATTTATTATATCCAGTAACCTTAGCCATTGCTAATTTGGTTAAGCTTGGAACTATGTTTCCCAGAGCTTCTTTCACTGCATATAGAATCGATCTAAAAAGAATTGGACTTTGAACATCATTTAAATGATGAAAACGAAGTGGCCACCCTAGAGGTCTTTGTGATCAGATATGGTAATGGATAGTGTCTGTTGGATTTCAGCTGAGTTTCATTTTCCTCAGTTCAGCCTCTAACTGCATCTTGACTGCTGATCTTGCATGAGCAAGAGTGGTGGCAGGAGCTTGATTGTGGCAAGCGTCTCCATCCACCTTTCGAAGAACGGACACGCTTAGATTCTCAGTTCTCCCCACAACAGCTCCAATTTGCCCATCTGTGTTACACCCCACCAAGACTTGTTAGTCTATCTTTGTGTCTGCTCATCCAACTGATCTTAACTTCCGAGCTCCTCAATTATGGAAGACCTAATTCCTATAATATTGATGACTTTCATAGTACTCATCATGGTTCTTTATCTCTGACTAACTACAGATAATTATGGACAATGAAAGTACCAATGATCTTATCTGGCTAGTTTCGTTCAATGTAATTTGGTAAATGTTGCAATTTGCTTAGTGTGTATGCCACCTCCTTATGGGTCACATTTTGTAACTAAGTAAGCCTGCCAAGAGTTGAATCTACTTATAGTTTAGAAGCATCATTATTTCCCTGTAAGAAAATTTTGCTTATGATATTTCTAAATGCTCATATTTTTCCAAATTCTTTAGCAAGTCTGACAAGCCCATCATCTATGAACATACAATATGCCTTATTCGGCAGCATGGTACTCTCGACAGCATTACTACTGATTAGGATATTTAATTTACAGTAAAAGAAGAATAGAAATTTCCTTTTGCTTGTGGAATTTCCTATTCCTAACCTTTGATCTTAACCACCTGTTTTCAGCTATCACTGGCCTGAAGAAATGATGGAGAAGGCACCGGATAATACCTTGTAAGTTTGGGGTAATGTTTTCCAGGGTGTGATATATGCTCTGAATCAGTAACCATTATATGATCCTATTTCTCTCATAATCTATATTCATGAATATGAAAGTTAAGGGAATAAAATGAGAGTGATTCCTTACCCTTAGTAAGGAATAAGTGACTGCTATTACCCTTAGCAATCCAACAGCAAAAGGTTTGTTTCCTATCATGAAATGTTGGCTTGTGTTTTAGAGATATTCATTCCCAATGGAAGAAAGATTAATGGAAAAGTGAAGTCTTCCTTGAACTGGTGGTTAAGACTATGTTGACCATGTTGGAATTTTCATGCCATTTAACTAGCAGACAAAGAAGTGAGTTAACATACTGTTTGGAGTGACTTGTTCTGAAATCCTGGAGGAATCTGGGTTTGTAATGGAAGAAGTGCAGATAATGTCTGATTCGCGAGATTCTAGGGTGCCTCTTAGAAATCCTTTGTGCTAAAATAAAAACTAAAGGAAAATTTTAACAATTCAGCACAGGCATAACTGTGAGTTGCTCAGACACTAAAAGAACAAGGATTTCACCCTACTAAGCAAAGAACCATTGGCTAGCTGAGTAGTTTCTGAGATCAAAGGGAATATGGAATTGGAAATAGAAGAAAGTTATAAATACCAGCGATAGGCACATGACCTGTTGTAGAATTGGGGATTTTACTAATTAGGGATATTTATTCCTTGCTTTAGTGTGAGTCTATTCTTATCTTCACTAAGCAGTTCCTTTTCTTTTCCACTATCATATTTCTAACCCAACATAAGATATAATGATCATAGTAAACCTATATATCAGTATTTGATTTCTAGGATATCTTATTTATAGGATAACTTAGGTGTCTTTTAGAATGGCTAGTGAATTTTCAGCCATATGAAGTATGATTGCCTTATGTTGTATGGAAGCAGGTAATTGCTATTTTCTATACTTTGAAGTGAACATAGTTATGACAGGTGTTATGGATGCCAAAATGTGCTACCGTCATCTTGGTTAAGCTGGGAATTACGGAATTCAAAACGTATTCCCTGCATAGCTGAGGGATAGAGTTGGTCCATAGAGACACTTGATATTTCCACCACAGAAAATGATGTGTTCAATTTTTCAGATTTTTCTGCAAGCCCCAACTTCTTCCTCTGCCCCTGTGCTTTGGAAGAATTTATTATGAATGTTTTCTCTGTATCTTCTACTCTTCCATCCAAATAATCACTTTCCAAGCTGTAGAAGCTGTAACTCCTCCAAAAAGAATCCTAATCCATGTGGCAGACACATCCGCAGTTGATTCTCAGTAATCTGCCCCCTGATCGTCATGTCTTAGTGTCATCCCCTCTCCTTGAGTGTAGGTGGAAACTATGATTTGCTTTGAATCAATAGAATGTGGCCAAGTCACTGTGCTATCATTCTCTTGGTTATATTACATTATATAAGACTCTCTTAGCACAGTATAGATAGACCCTCTCCCTCTGGTGTTGAAGAAGCAAGATGTTATGACATGAATTGCCTAAGGAGGGAACAACTTGGAAGCAAACTCTGCACAGCCTCTAGAAGCTGAGGACTCATTTTTACATCTGCAAGGGATTGAATCCTGCCAATAACCACATGTGCTTGGAAGAAAACACACGTTTTAGAAATGAACGTAAGCTGGCTGATACCTTGACTACAGCTTTGTGAGACCCTGCACAGAGAAACCAGCTAAACAGTATGGAGACTCTTCACTCACAGAAACTCTGAGATAATGAATATGTGTTGCTATAAACTGATAATTTTGTGGCAATTTGTTATTATACTACTAGAAAACTAATGTACCCCATAATTCTCAAAATGATTCTGTGTTCCCACTGAAACTTGACTGAGTCACAGTACATACTACAACCAGACTTTTTTATATTTTCCCCCATTTTTATTTAGATATAATTGACATATAACATACAGTGTAAGGTGCACAGCATAATGATATGATATATATTTGATATTCATATATATATTGCAAATTATTACCACAATAAGATTAGCTGACATCTGTCTCCTCACAAAGTTATGTTTTTTAAAATTCTTTTATTATTTTTTTATTATTTATTTATTTTTTTTTTTTAATATTTTCTTTATGTCTGAGAGAGAAAGAGACAACGTGAGCAGGGGAGGGTCAAAGAGAGAGGAAGATACAGAATCTGAAACAGGTTCCAGGCTCCGAGCCGTCAGCACAGAGCCCGACACGGGGCTGGAACCCACGAACTGTGAGATCATGACCTGAGCCGAAGTCGGACGCTCAACCGACTGAGCTGCCCAGGCGCCCCCGGAGTTATGTTTTATTTTCTTGTGATGAGAACTTTAAGATACATTCTCTTAGCAAAGTTTTAAAAAATGTATTTCTTTATTTTTAGAGAGAGAGGGGAGGGGCAGAGAGAATGGGAGAGAGAGAGTCCCAGACAGGCTCCATGCTGTCAGTGCAGAGTCTGGTGCGGGGCTCAGACTCATGAACTGTGAGATCATCTCACTGTGTGACTCTTGTTTCAAATCAAGAGTCAGACGCTTAACCAACTAAGCCACTCAAGAGTCCTTAGCATCTTTCAAATATACAGCACAGTTTTGTTAACTACCGTCATCATGTTGTTACATTACAACCCCAGAGCTTATTTATCTTCTAAATAGAAGATTGTACTTTTGGACAATCCTCACCTGATATCTTCATTGACAACCACAAATCTGGCCTCTTTTTTTACGAGTTTTTTTTTTAATTCTACATATAAGTGAGATTATATAGTATTTATCTTTCCCTGTGTCACTTACTTTTTAAATCTCATATCTGTTTTTTCTCACTAAACTGCAGACCCCATGAAGGAGTTTCTTCTCTGACATCTCCAATGCCAGAATACACAAGATACCTAATGTATAGTTGTAGAATGATCATGACTGGTTGGTCAACCCAATGAAGTAATGAACAAATTATGATCCATATTATATTTTGTTTGGAAAATAAGAATGAACCACAGTAGCTTTCATATTAGAGTTTGTTTGGAGAATAAGAATGAACCATGGTAGCTAAACTTGTCTTCATTCTATGTCAGGATTGTGAATTACAAAAATTTCAAATCACTAGTGTAGAGTTGCTTAGATAGAAGCGAAATAAAATATCTTGGTTCTCCTATTACAATAGTCACTGTGATTTACAGTGTTTCACATCAGAGTCACCCAAGGAACTCATTTAAAAATGCAGATTTATGGACCCTAAGTCAGATACAATGGGTAAGATTTCTCAGAGTGAGTCTTCAGAATATGCATTTTATACAGACTTCTCAGGTGATGTTCACTCACACAAACATTTGACAACTATTTCTTGAGAAGCATGGCTTTCTTTTTACATTTTTTTAAAAATCTGTTTTCACATAAAGTAGTTGCTTCACTGTGCAAATTAGAAAATCAAAATCTTCTATGCCCAAAAATAGGTGATGGCACTAAGTTCATATATTATTGTTTAAAGTCAGAAGACAAATTATAGAAATGAAAGATTCAGAGTAAGGCATATATGCCAATGATTGAAAAGGATCATCGACTTGTCATGTAGAACTGCAATTTCATAATTATATTTTATGTATTATGTGTTAAAAATAATACTCTGATTCACTTACTTTTTGAAATGTTAAAATGGAGAAAACAATCTCTTTTTTTAAAACTTAACTGCGAGCATAGTGTCAGATTGTTAGTATGTTTCCATAATTTTAAAAAGAAACCCTGATTCTATTTCTGTTAATAAGATCTCAGGTTTATAAAAGGAATTTTGGTATTTATTTCTTGGTCCTTGTCGAAGGGAAGATATTCTGTTACATTTTCATTAGTAAAATGATATATGGTCTTTAAAATCTATTCATCAATAAGCCCTGATAATAGCCATTTACTTTAAATCAGCAATCAAGAAATTTTGGCGGGGCGCCTGGGTGGCTTAGTCGGTTAAGCGTCCGACTTTTGCTTAGGTCATGATCTCGCGGTTCGTGGGTTCGGGCCCCGCGTCGGGCTCTGTGCTGACTGCCAGCTCAGAGCCTGGAGCCTGTTTCAGAGTCTGTGTCTCCCTCTCTCTCTGACCCTCTCCTGCTCACGCTGTCTCTCTCTCTCTCTCCTAGAAATAAATAAAAAAATATTTTAAAAAAAGAAATTTTGGCATGCATTATACAAAGATCAATAATATATTTTTATAGAAAATATTCTAATGAACTTTTAATCAAGAATATATTTATATGATACTTTGTAGTGTAAAACAATTACAATTTCTAGAATTGAGAAAGCTTGAGAATGCTGTTTCCTGGTACAAAAGTAGATACTTTACAATAGTTTGTATGGTAGTGGCAATTGATTTGTAATAAAGTAGTGATATATTTATTTCACTGTTAAAATACCAAACACTAACTTGCTTTTAAAACATGTGATTAGATTAAAGTACATCTTGTTTCTTACTAGCTCATCTACCCACTTTTTCCCCCTATACAGAACAAAGCTCTGAACATCTCGATGTATTTTGGAAAGTGATATGACATGAGTTAATTTTTAGCGGTATCATGGGACTAAGCATGCCATAAATAAATATGACTTGGTTACCAAAATTATAATATAATAAAAGGCTTGATAATTGCATTTTTAATAGTATATGCCTAATAACTTTTGAAAAATCCACTTCTTGAATGTATTTATGGAAGTATTCAATTATGACCTTCTCAATACCAGAATTTTCTGATTGAAAAAAACCCAGGGGCACCTGGCTGGCTCAGTCAGTTGAGCATCTGACTTTGGCTCAGGTCATGATCTCACAGTTTGTGAGTTTGAGCCCTGCATTAGTCTCTGTGCTGACAGCTCAGAGCCTTCAGCCTACTTCGGATTCTGTGTCTCCCTCTCTCTCTGCCCATTCTCTGCTCAGGCTCTGTCTGTCTCTCAAAATAAATAAACATTAAAGAATTTTAAAAAACAACAACTGAAAAATAGCCCTCCTAAATTTTGAAATTGGGAAGCTTTATATAAACTGAAAAAATGGAAGACTCTTGAAAAATCCTGTAAACCCAATCAAGCAAAGTGGTTCAAATATGGAAAATATCTTTTATTAACATATTATTAAAATGTGGTTGTTTTTTAAGAGTTTTAAGGTCTTAATAAATATGATGACATTTAGAATTTAGACAGCCACCAGTAATAAACGTGTTAATGACAATCATGTTATTCCAAAATTAATTTTAAATTGAGCCTTCAATATCACATAAGCTTTAAACTTCTGATACTCTATGCATTTCTGTCTACTAAAGAGGAATATCCTTTTTTCTCTCTGTTCTAATGTGTATGTGTGTGTGATTGTATATAAAATGTGTTTATACATGTATGCGTATCTGTTTTGTAAATATTTAAATATAGTATTAGATTAATGTATAATAATAATAATATATTAATCGGCCTAGTTTGATTCTGGCTTATCCCAAAAATTATGAGGAAGGGCAGAGTTTTGCAGCTGTGTTACAACCAAAGACTTGCAGGGGGAAGAAGAACTTTCAGAACAAAAAGGTACTGTTACAAATGATGGCAGGACAGACCAAAGATCAGGGGACAAATGCCACATATATGTTTTGAAAACAGAGCATGAGTTGGTAAAAAGCATAAGAGAAGTCTAGAGAGAAAGCAGAGGCCAAATCACAGGAGTCTCTATGTGCTAAGGAAGTTGGGTCTTATGAAACTCAATTTTGGAACTGTGTAACTTGGTATGGATTTTGCCCAGTGAGGCTAAGTGCATAGAGATTGAGGAAAGGAAATAAGCCTTGTTTCTGTCTTGGATAATTGGACATGTAAGCTGTTTTTGGTAGACAATGGGGTAGAGAAAAAAAAAAATTTAAAGGATAAGGAGACAGAAGAAACTCTATAG
The DNA here is from genome assembly GCF_003009895.1 of Hyaena hyaena. Classification (NCBI taxonomy): domain Eukaryota; kingdom Metazoa; phylum Chordata; class Mammalia; order Carnivora; family Hyaenidae; genus Hyaena; species Hyaena hyaena. The sequence goes on along the minus strand of NW_024081105.1, from coordinate 820,555 downwards.
CAATTAACTTTGTATATATAGAACCAAAACTGTATTGTTTTCAAGAAGGATACATATTTTACTAAAAGTAAATAAAAGTGAAACTATTTAACATGTCATAGAAAATATTTATAATGGACTGATCTCCTATTATTTTCAAATTATTATCAGGATAATTTTAGAGATTTACATTTTTCAAAAAGAGTCCAGCACTAACAATAGAATTATTTCATTCCCGCTTTGAAAACTTATTTCATCATTTAAGAATAACAATAGTAGGGGCGCCTGGGTGGCTTAGTCGGTTAAGCTTCCGACTTTCGCTTAGGTCATGATCTCGCGGTTCGTGAGTTCGAGCCCCGCGTCGGGCTCTGTGCTGACTGCCAGCTCGGAGCCTGGAGCCTATTTCAGAGTCTGTGTCTCCCTCTCTCTCTGACCCTCCCCTGCTCATGCTGTCTCTCTCTCTCCTAGAAATAAATAAAACATTTAAAAAAAAAAAAAGAATAACAATAGTAGACATGTAAACGAAGAGAAGATTTAAGTGATGGGGTAAAAAGAAAACAGTTTCTTGCTGTTAATTATTTTAACAAAATTCAAGACACATAAAAGTGTGAAATATGATGACTATAGGTTTATTATTAAAACTACAATGTTAATTTAAGAAATTTTATTTGATGAATTTTTTTGAAACAGAGATAGTTGTTTTCTCTACAAATATTGACCTCCTAAAAGAAGAAAAAAATAGCTGGAAAAAAATTACTGTTTTTCTTGCTCTAAGGAAATCACTTTGGTTAGTATATGTGTGTGTGTGCATGTGTGCAGGGCTCAGAGTCATTTCTTTATCAAAAAGTAAGTTCTTTCTTCTGAAACACCCAATACTAATATTTATTTTTAATAATATTTAGCCATTTTAAACTTTCTATAAACTGACAACCGTATTTTTAAGTTAGAGCTGACCAAATTTTATATAACCTTGTTTGTTACTCACAAACTTATGCACTTCATGCATATATGTTACTTTATTCTATGAAATAGGATTTATGTAGAATGTAGGGTAACAGCAATGTTCCAAACAAAGAAATACTGATTTCACTTTTTTGTGCAATGATTTGATTCCATTTGATTCTCTCTCTTAGCATATCATTTATACTTCTTTTTAAGTTTCTTTTAGTGGTTGCCATTCAGTTCTCAAAACATGTTTTTTCGGTTTTTTGTTTTGTTTTGCTTTTGGCTTTTCTAAAGACAGAGAAAAAGAGGCAGAGAGGGAAGGAGAGAGAGAGAGAGAGACAGAGAGAGAATCACAAGCTGACTCCACGCCCAGCACAGAGCCTAATGTGGGGATCGATTTCACAACCAAGAGAACATGAATGACCTGGGCCAAAATCGACTCAGACACTTAAGTGACTGAGCCACAGATTTATAACTCATCTAAGTCCTTCCAAATAACACTGTGTGCTTCATGTGTCATGCAGGTAGTTTACACCAGAATATTCTTAATTCTTCCTTCCTATCCCTTATGACATTGTTGTCATTCTTTTCATTATTCCAAATTATATAATCACCCAATATATTGTTATTGATATTTTAAGCAAAAATTATCCTTCAGTAGCTTAAAAATAGAAAAATAGAAGATTGTATTTTACCTTCATTTATTTCTTCTCTAATACTCTACCTTTCTATATACAGATCTGAATTTCTCATCTATATCATTTTCCTTATCCTAAATATATGGCATTTTGCTTTGTATTGTTTTGTTTTGTTTTTTAACATTTCTTGTGGGGCAGGTCTGGTTCATGAGCATTAATTCTTTCTGTTTCTCTAGAAACTTATCATTTCTCCTCTTTTGAAAACCAATTTTTCTGGATTTGAAATGCTAAGCTTTTTTACCCCAGCATTTTATTTTTTAATAGTTTATTGTCAAGTTGGTTTCCATATAACACCCAGTGCTCATCCCCACAAGTGCCCTCCTCCATGCCCATCACCCTCCCCTCCCCCTCACCCCCATCAGTCCTCAGTCTGTTCTCAGCATTCAAGAGTCTCTCATGGTTTGCCTCCCTCCCTCTCCCCCAACTATTTTTCCCTTCTTCTCCCCTATGGCCCTCCGTTAAGTTCTTCCTAATCCTCCTATATGTGCAAACATATGGTATCTGTCCTTCTCTGCCTGACTTATTTCGCTCAGCATAATACCCTCAAGGTCCATCCATGTTGCTACACATGGCCAGATTTCATTCTTTCTCATTGCCAAGTAGTATTCTTCCATTGTATAGATAAACCACATCTTCTTGATCCATTCGTCCGTTGATGGACACTTGGGCTCTTTCCATGTTTCGGCTATTGTGGAGAGTGCTGCTATGAACATTGGGGTACATGTGTCCCTATGCAACAGCACTGTATCTCTTTACCCCAGAACTTCAAATATTTCATTCCACTATCTTATTTGTGTGGTTGCTGATGAGTAATATTAATTTTGAGACATTTTTGGCCATTATACTTCAAATATTAGTTATAATTTCTTCCTCTGTTGTTTCTTCCCCTTCTGGAACACCAATATGCTGATGTAAAGGTTTTGAAATTGACCTATAATTCTTGGAGAGATAAAGTCTCTGTGAAGTTGTTTTCAAGTCTCTGCTGTGTCACATTTACTTACATCCATTTGTCAAAACAATGTTCATGGCTGAGCCCAGAATCTAACAGTGGGCAAGATAGCTTTCCCATGCAGGAAGGACACAGCAATGTTGTGATGTAAAGACAATGAATTCAGAAGAGGGTAAGGAAATGATGCCATGATTCTGATCTATCACATAATCTATTCTTCCTGATAGCATTCACTTTAGAGTCTACTGATATGTCATGTAATTTGGATTTGTTATTTTCTAAGTGTGCCATGAACAGACTCATGGACCAGTTTCACACTGTCTCGTATCCTTCCTGTCTATCTCTCTTGTTTTGCACCATCAGTTTTTCAGATTAAACCCAGAGTAGTCCTTAAAAACATAAATGCATTTTTATTTTCATTCTTGTGTGATAATTTGGATTCATACATAATATTGCTTTGTAAATATTTTTTCTTTGAATTCAAAGTGATCTTTCATCTTTGAATGATGAAACTTCCAAGTTTCTGATAAAAAGTCTAATGTTATAATTCATTTCCTTGTGTAGATGAACTGATTCATTCTCTTGAAGTCCTCAGGCCATTTTCAGAATCTTGTAGTTTTCAAATATTACCAAGATGCACTAAGTGCAGATTTTCCTTTTTTTAATCTTGTCTTTTTAAAAATCTGTTTGTTCACTTGTTTTAACACTTACATTGATATTTACATTTTTCTTTTCAGAAACAACTGTAGTATGCTACAGTTCTCCCTCTTTATCCAAAGTTCACCTCTTCAATTTTGTTTTATGTATTCATTTTTTCTCAATATTTTTATTTAGTTGGCTTTTTATCAGATGCCCAGAGCAATAGTCTTGATATTTTTCTAACAGCTGTATTGCCATATTTTTCCTAATTTTTAAAAGCTTTTTTCTATTGCTTAGGTTTTCTATATGTTCATTTTTCCCTAGGATTTTGTTTTACTTTGTAGATAAAATATTATTTAATTTCAGGACACTATAGTGAATTTTAAGGAAATTATTATGTTTTGCTCTCTGACTTAGCCCATTAAATATTTCGATAAATATTTATTGATATTTTACAGTAAATTTTTGTTTTCTTTCTCCGGAGTATTGTGACTCTTGATTGTCCATGTATCTTTAAAATGAGGGACTTTCTTAATTTTACCTGAGTAGCTGATTGGGTTTTCTTTGTTATTATATATTTGCTATTATACTCTCTTTCTCTCTCTCTCTCTACATATATATACATATATATATACACACATATGTATATATATATATATATATCTACACATATATACACACATATGTATGTATATATATCTACATATATATATACATACATATGTGTGTATATATATACATATATATGTAGATATGTAGATATGTATATATACATACATATGTATGTATATATGTGTGTGTACATATGTATATATATACATATATATGTATATATATACATATGTGTGTATATATATGTATATATGTGTGTGTATACATATGTATATATGTATATATATTCCCACTAATTGTTACCCTCAAGTAGGAAAATAAAATAATTGAAAACTCTTTATTGTATATTGGTTATGGCAATTAGTCTATTGCACTATAGGGTTGGTAAAGGGGAGAGAAACTTATCCATAGGGTTTACCGAGGGCTACTTTGATCCATGTCTCAATCTTAAGGGAATAATGCTCAGATATTTCTCTAGTTATAAGATCAAGCTGTACACAGGTGTTCAGGGATAGAGTTAGCATAGTTTTTGCATAGCCAGGCATGTAGCAAGCCTGCTATTTCTAGTCTTCCTTTTACTTCCTGCCCTCACTGCTTACATTGTGTTCAAAGTTTTCCTAGCATTCTATACGGCCAATGAGTTTTCTTCTCTTGGTTTCATTTACGTTAGACTCTGAATTGATTCCCTCTGACTCAGTGGCTATCATCCTCCACTCTCAGGATACCTTCCATAAGTTTGCTGTTATCTTTTGTCTGCTCTCATTTTCTTTTCTTTTTGATTTTAATCTGGTTACTTTTTTCTCATTTAAATAAGGTCTTAGAAGGAAGGCAAAATAAAAGCTGGATGGATGCTAGCTGTATAGAACTGGAAGAACTATATAGACCTGGAAGTCAATGCAGTTTCTTAATTTTCAATATATTACAGAACTTGTTACAACTTAAGGATTTAATTGTTCATTACAACTGCCATATTGGCATTGTCATCAATTTAACATGGCATTATATTTTTTTACTCACTCAGTGATTTTGAGTCACTGCCTAATTAGATACATAGAATGTAACAGAGGAATGTTGTTTCTCTTCCCATTCAATAGCCATTTATGTAGTAACTGGTCTGCTTATAGCACAGGGCTATATCTGATGACATGCAAAAGCAGTAGAATATTTATTTATCACTTATTTGTAGAAGGCACTAAGTAAAGCAATTTACTAATAAGTCTTTATTTAATCATCATATCACCCTTTTGGAGCAGGTATTATTATTTCTTTTTTCTACAAGAGGTGTCTAACATTCACCCAGTTGATTCACCCATAAATGACAGAACAAGAAAAGGACACACTGGTTTTTCTTGCACCCAAGACTGTTGTTGGTCAGTGTCACATTGTTCAGGCACTGCTCTCAAACAGCACCGAGGCTAGAGGAAGAAAAGGATAAGCAACGAATCATGTAACATGAATGATGTTCATTCTTCTGTCTTCTCTGATTTCTGCCTCTTTACTGATGCTCTTTTATTTCTTAAAGGAATAGAGAAAGGTGTTTGGGTTCCCAAATGCAAAGAGCATCCTTGTTTCTGATCTTAGTGAAGTTGCTTAATTAGGAGAGGTGGAACCAGAGAAAAAGTCATCATGCACCATTTTCTTGAAGGTAGGTTTGTACATGAACTTCACCTCAGAAATTAGCACGTTATTTCAAAAGAGGAACACATTTGGTCACATTGCAATCAAAATAAGCTTCGATCTTTCCCGAAGATAAGTTCAATATCAAAAATGGGAGGGACATTATCAGACCAGATAATTTGAGGAGATGAAGTGATTGGCATTCAAAGCAGAGGTAGTCAAGGAAGCTTCAGCACAGAGCATTCATAGGAGATGTGTGTAAAACATACAGGACTAGGGAAAGAAAACATTTGAATGAGGTGCCAGCCATTTTGCTTTGTCCCTTTATGCTAATCTCCACACCATGCTCACAAACACATAAATCTTTGTCAAACTCCTCTGCTGGGGTGCCTGGGTGGATCAGTCAGTTAAGCATCCAACTTTGACCCAGGTCATGATCTGATGATTTATGGGTTAGAGCCACCCATCAGGTTCTTTGCTGAGCCTGCATTGGATTCTGTGTCTCCATTTCTCTGTCCCTCCCCCACTCATGCTTTGTCCCTTGCTCTCTCTCTCTAAAATAAATAAAAACATTGAACAAAACAAACAAATAGACAAACAAACAAAAATTTCTGGCTGGGCAGAGACCTGCTGCCTAAATATATTAGCACAACTAGTGAAGAAATCCACATGGTGCCTGATGTTAAACACTTTATTTACTTATTTATTTACTTACTTACTTACTCATTTTAGAGAAAGAGAGAGAGCACAAGTGGGGGGAGAGAGTCATTGAGGAGAAAGAGAGAGAGAGAGAGAGAGAGAGAGAGAGAATCTTAAATACAGAGCTTGATCCCATGACCCTAGGACCATGACCTGAGCTGAAATCTAAAGTCAGAAGCTCAGCCCAGCCAAGTAAGCCACCCAGGTTCCACTTGATGTTAAACACTTCAATATTAATTCATAAATACGGATTGGCAAACAAGAATTACAAGATATTTCAGGATAATAAAAGCACAAATTCAGAAACAAAACAACTCAAATGAAACATACAAAATGACTTCGTGATGCAGAACCAAATCAGGAAATAGAAAAGAATTTAAAGGAATTCTAATTACTAGCTTCAGAGAGACTCAGGAAGATATTGGATACATAAAGTTGGAATATGCTGTTATAAAAAGGAGAAATGAAAGCTGGTGAATGAGTTCTTAGATATTGAAAATATGATTGCTTAAATAAAATATTTAATAGAAAGGCTAGAAGAAAAGAATGAGGAAATCTCCCAAATATAGAATAAAAAAGAAACAGAGATAAGTAATACGAAGGAAATGTTGAAAGACATGAATCATTAATTTAGGAAGTTTAGCATTCATCTAAAAAGAATTTTAGAAAAGGAGAATGGTTGAAATGGAAAGGAGAAATTTATCAACAAAATGATAAAAGCAAATTTCCCAGGGGTGAGACACGACTTGAAATTGCAAGAACTCACCTACTGTCTAGCATGAAATATCAGAAAAAGACATAGACAGGGAGACCAACTCCTGCATCCTGAGAAAGCTTGGCAAATTTCAGAATTATAGAAGTATCCTAAACTTTTCTTTATTTCATTCACTTATTTATTCATTTGTTCAACCATCATTACTGAATGGCATATGTTGGCTATAAAAATGGTGAATAAAACAGGAAAAGTAACTGCATATTAAAGATTATATCAGTAAGAAAATGCTGTAAACAAAAGTATTATTGTATTAATCTGCTAAAGCTGCCATAACAGAGCACAATGGAGCTTAAACAACCAAAATTTATGATCTCAGAGTTCTGAGGCCTAGAATATGAAGATGAAGGTGCTGGCACGTTTGTTTTCCAGTGAGTGTCTTGTTCCTGGCTTGTAGATGGCTGCATTTGCATTGTGTCCCACATGGCCCACTGCTGTGTGCTCAACCCTATCATCTCCTTTTCTTCTTATAGAAGTCCTGTTGGATTGGAGCCCCACCTTTACAACCTCATTTAACCTTTATTATCCCCTTAAAGACCCTATTACCAAATATAGTCACATTAGGACTCCAACATACAAATTTGGGGGGAACACAATTTGTAACGATAATAGTAGGTTTGATGAAGCAAAATAAAGCGTGGAATGGGAGGGAGAAAATGTGAGGGTAAACATTTTATGTAGTCGTAATTAAAACCCTCTATGATGAGGGGATATTTGAGTGAGAGTGAATGAAGTGAGATAGATGAAGATGCAAGGGAAAGAGTGTTCCACATGGAAAAAGCTATAGGCACAAAGGCTAGGGAAGAGTGAGCTTGGAGCTTAGATTTTGGAAGAAGGAGATGGAGCCACACGGTTTGAAGTAAGGACTGAGTGTAGTAGTGACCTGTGGGTGCTGTGGCCAAGAGTAACATCAAGAAGGGATATTTTTTTAAGTTTGAATTTTAATTCCAGTTAGTAACATACAGTATTCTATTAGTTTCAGATATACACTACAACACTTCCATACATCACTTTATGCTCATCACAAGCACCCTTCTTAATCTCCACCACTTACTTCACCCATTCCCCCACCCATTTCCCCTCTGGTAACCATCAGTTTGTTCTCTATAGTTTAGAGTCTGTATCTTGATTTCTCTCTCCCTCTCTCTCTCCTTCTATTTTTTCCTCTTTGCTTGTTTGGTTTCTTTAATTCTACATAGATATGAGTGAAATCATATGGTGTTTCTCTGTCTCTGACTGACCTATTTCACTTAGTTCCATCCATGTCATTGCAAATGGCAAGATTTTATTCCTTTTATAGCTGAATTATATATATGTGTATATATATATGCATATGTATATGTATAATCACATTTCTCAATTGTAAAAGAAGGGGAGGGATGTATCACATAGTAGTCATTGTTCCAGAATGTATACCGTGTCTAGCTGGTTAGAAGTAGAAGAATATTTATGACACCAAGGAATTTTATCTACCTTTATACACTTTGTCTTATGGTAGATAATTTTTTTCTGTTCTTATATTGTTTGGCTTGGTTCAGTTTGGTGAACCTGGCTATAAATATACATTCCTATTTTCTCTGATTTATCTCAAGGAGGTTTGTGGGGGTTTTGTTTTGTTTTTCTGTTTTGTATTTGTTTGTTTTGTTAAGTGGTGATTCATATTCTTGAAGATCTTAGCTTATTTCCTGTTGACTTTACTTTTGGAAATTCCATTTGTCAGGAGCCAAATGCAGGAACACTGTGAGGTCATTCTGGTCAAATCCTCAGGTCTGCTTAAGAGAAGTGTATGGATAAGGCTGTTCTTTCATGGCATCTATTTCTTAATAATTCTGTTTATTTGACTACTACTCAGTTTACTCCTAAAGTATTAAGCAGCATTTTGGAAAACCTTTATTTTACAAAGGAATATTTTAAGCCCTGTGAGGTGTATTACAATTGTATATAGATAATCAGGGCTATATATAGATCTAACTAGTTACATTTGACTTTAGGACTATATTCTGGTATTTGTATCAGAGGAACTTCATATTACACTATGCTGGTCTGTTGATATTCCTTCTAAAATACCATGTTATCACTTTGGGGAAATTTAAAATATTTTTATTTATTTTTAGGAGAGAGAGAGAGAGAGAGAGACAGCGTGAGCAGGGGAGGGTCAGAGAGAGAGGGAGACACAGACTCTGAAATAGGCTCCAGGCTCTGAGCTGGCAGTCAGCACAGAGCCCAACGCGGGGCTCGAACCCACGAACCGTGAGATCATGACCTAAGCAAGAGTCGGACGCTTAACCGACTAAGCCACCCAGGCGCCCCTACTTTGGGGAAATTTAAATGGAAAACCTCAGAGTGTCTTCACCATGACAAAGAGAGAAGACTGTTCTTGATTGGTCGTGAGGTTTGAATGTAGACAATATGGAAAAGTCCAGATCATAGCACACTCAATACACGATGTAAAGTAATAAGATGGATTCAAAGATTAATACCCAGAGTCTAATTTTATCCAGTAAGAGGGGCACGCTTAGTAGATATCTGTGATAAGAGTCAGAAATAAAAAGATCTCAAAAAAGTCAAGCAAATTTGGGGAGGGGTGATATCACATAATTTCAACCTGAAAAATCTGGGAACAAGTGTCATTAGGAGGAAAACAAAATTCCTCCGTGGTTTAAAGTGGTTGGTTGTGACAAGATTGCTTTTTTTTTTTTTTTTTTTGGACTTGATACATTTATTTTTTATTTTTTTATATTTTAAAAATTTACGTACAAGTTAGTTAGCATATAGTACAACAATGATCAGGAGTAGATTCCTTAATGTTCCTTACCCATCTAGTCCATCCTCATTCCCACCTCTCCAGCAACTCTGTTCTCTATATTTAAGAGTCTTTTATGTTTTGTTCCTCTCTCTGTTTTTATATTATTTTTGTTTCCCTTCCCTAATGTTCATCTGTTTTGTATCCTAAAGTCTTCAGATGAGTGAAGTCATATGATATTTGTCTTTCTGACTGACCAATTTCACTCAGCATAATGCCATCTAGTTCCATCCATGTAGTTGCAAATGGCAAGATTTCATTCTTTTTTATTGCCGAGTAATACTCCCTTGTATATATATACCACATCTTCTTTATCCAATCATCCATTAGTGGACATTTGGGTTCCTTCCATACTTTGGCTATTGCTGATAGTGCTGCTATAAACTTTGGGGTGGATGTGCCCTTTCGAAACAGCATACCTGTATCTCTTGGATAAATACCTAGTAGTGCAATTGCTGGGTCACAGAGTACTTCTGTTTTTAATTTTTTGAGGACTCCATACTATTCTCCAGAGTGGCTGCACCAGTTTGCATTCCCACCAGCAGTGCAAAAGAGATCCTCTTTCTAGCATCTTCAAGATTGCTTTAAAAGTTAGGAAATGTTACTTTTTCCTTTTCTCAAAGTATTTCTTTATCATCAAAACATGTAATTGATAATAAGAAGTGCACAAAATATTGCCAACATATTTTACAAAATTGTAACAATATTTACTTCCACCAGCAGTCTATGAGAGTTCGGATTTCTCCTTATTTGCTATTTTTTTTTCCATTTTATCATTTCAGTGGTTGTGCAGTCATATTTTGTGTGAATTTAAATTTGCATTTCCCGGATTCCTAATGCTTTTAAGCAATTTACATTGTCTATTTGGATCTCTGTTTCTAAAAAAATTATTTTTTAATTTTTATTTTGGAGAGAAAATGTGTGTGAGTGGGGAAGAGGAATAGAGGGAGAGAAAGAAAGAGAGAGAGAGAGAGAGAGAGAATCTTAAGCAGACTCTGTGCTCAGTGCAGAGGCCCACTGAGGGCGCAATCCCATAACCCTGGGTTCATGACCTGAGCCAAAGTCAAGAGTCAGATGCTCAATACACTGGGCCCTGAATATTTGGATCTCTTATTTCATTAATGGTAAGTTCAATTCTTTGGCTTATTTCCAGTAGCATCATCTATCTTTTTCTTACATATTTGTAGGAGATCTATGCACATTCTGGATATAATAAGTCTAATTTATTAATCCCTTCTTTTGTCCACTATGTATATTTTGTGTTCTTTTATAAGCCTTTGTCTCTTCTGCTCCAAGTTTATAAAGATAGTCTACTTTATAGGAGAGAAGCATTATTGGCTCAGCTTTTGCACTTGGGTCTAAAATCTAAAATCTGCCTTGTTTTTTTTTTTTGTTTGTTTGTTTGTTTGTCTTTTTGCTTTAAGGCGACATCATTATTAGTTATTAATTATTTATTTGTTTGTTCTCCTTTTAGGATATATAATCAAACTGAAATCATTTCTTTCAAAGTCTACTTAGTTTATATACCAGGAATCCTTCCTTTTAGAGAATTGGACCATATATTTGGTTCTCCAGCAACACAGGGCTATGAAAAATGCTGCTTAAGTTACTGCTTTCTACTTGGCTTTTGTGCTTCCTGCTCTTGACCCTACTGCTCATGATACTCTTTGGTTTAAAATATTAAGTCTTCTTTGGGAAAGTCAGTAGTATCTCTTCCACATACATTTCCCAAGCACAACTGAACTCTGATTAAAACTGCTGGGATACTTGATGCCCAGTGAAATCTGGGGGAAATGTCAATAAACTCAGTATATGAATATTATATAAAACTGCTACTAAGTTTAATTTCAATTTAATATTTTTGTTAATTCAACTCACTGTATTTGAAATCTCTCATATTAAAAAAAGTCTAAAAGTGTGTCATTAATTGCAACCTTAATGCCAGTGATTATATCATGTTTAAATGTTCCAGAAACACAGTAAGTAGGACCAAAAATATGAATTCAACACTATATTTAAAATGTTTAATTTTGCTATAGTCTGGATGTTTTTGCCCTCCCCAAATGCATGTGCTGAAATCCCAATCCCCAGAGTTGATGGTTTTAGAAGGTGGGGCCTTTGGGGAGGTGACTAGGTCATAAATGCACATGCCTCATGAAAGGAATTAATGCCCTCATAAAGAGACTCCAGAGAGATCGCTGGTCCCTTTCGCCATGTAAGGAAAGTGCCAGCTATGAACCAGGAAGAGGGCCCTTAGCAGAATGCAACCATGCCGGCACATTGATCTTGCACTTACAGCTCTCAGAACTGAGGAAGACATTTCCGTTGTTACAGTAGGCCGAATGGAGTAAGACACTTCTGAGCTATTAAGCAAATTGTTCTTGTTGCTCCAGGCAGACGTCCATAAAAGTGATTCTCATATTTCATTGAACAAAAGTATCACAGCCCATGCCTCTTTAAAATGTGATAAATGATACTATCCCTCCAAAAAATTGATTCAATATATCCGAGGAGATAAGAAGCCAGAAATTGGATTTGTTTTAAGATATATCCCTGGGAATTCTGATGTGTGTTACTCTGGGACTACAATTTGAATGGCCTAAGGAATTTGGGATGGTAGTTTGTTACAAAAGAAACCTGGTGAGAAAAATAGCAATGAGTATATATCAAAACCATTTCTCAAAAGCTAAACCTGTGTGTTTCATTCACAAATTTTTAATTTTGTCAAGTGTCATATGGACTATGCAAGAGAACATACCACATGCATTCAAGAAATACAGAAATATTTCAAATGACAATAGTTTTAAAAGCTTAAACATAATGTATTTGAGGCTATTTAGGAGCCTCACCCTGAAGTTGCCTTATTAGCATAAATTTAGGTATGATCAGAAAAGGCTCATTATGAATAACAAAATACTCCCATCACCTCTATCACCTGGGAAATTCCAAGGTTTTAGAAATCCTTGGTCAGGGAGGGGCACCTGGGTGGCTTAGTCGGTTAAGCGTCCGGCTTTCTCTTAGGTCATGATCTCGCGGTTCGTGGGTTCGAGCCCTGCGTCGGGCTCTGTGCTGACTGCCAGCTCAGAGCCTGGAGGCTATTGCAGAGTCTGTATCGCCCTCTCTCTCTCTGACCCTCCCCTGCTCATGCTGTCTCTCTCTCTCTCGTTCTCTCTCCTAGAAATAAAAAATAAAAATATATTTTTTAAAAAAGTTAAAAAAAAAAAGAAATCCTTGGTCAGGAAATGGTAAAAAATTAAATACAATAATAAAAGATGCTCTTACCACCCTTATCACAATGATTTTAGGAGCTGTGTCCCAGGACCTGGGATTAAAGACCGATATAAATTGATAGGTATTAATATATATTTAAATAGTATTTATTATATCACAAATCACAACTGCTATAACAAAATATCACCACTTGGATGGTTTAAGCAATAATAATTTATTTTCTTATAGTTTTGGAAGCTAGAAAGCCAAGATCAAGATGTTGTCGGGTTAGTTTCCAGGGAGAACCTTCCTGAGAAAGATAGCTGCTTTCTCTGTGTTCTCACGTGACCCTTCTTTTGTGAGTGTATGCCTGGAAGATAATTCCTGCTCTTCCAATAAGGACTCAGTATTATGGAAGTACGGCTGCACCTTTATGACCTCACTTAACCTCCATTACCTCTTTAAAGGTCTTATCTCTAAATACAGTCAGTCACATTGGGGGTTAGGCTTTTAACATGTCAATGGAGGGACACAACTGAGTTCATAACAGATGAGATTTGAATCTAGACACTATGGATAGACAGATTGAGCTACAAGCAGCCACAATACTCTTCTCTAGTTATTGCCCCCATATGATTCCAGACAAATTCTACCTTTTCTTACTTGGCAATGATTTTCTCCCATAGAATGAATGGTCCTTGAGTTATTCACTACTCCAACAGACTCTATATTAAAACAATGTGGCATGATTTTGGTACCTGCTGATGATCAACATCTTCCCCATTATCGTTCTGATGAGGGAGCATAAGGCACAATGAAGGCAAAGCACAAGTTAACAACCCTCTCCCCTACCCCCAGGTGGGATATGTGTGACATTCCTCAGGCATTCTTGGCTGTCCTAGAGATAAAAGAAGGATAAAACAAATGGCTAACTGATAAGATCACAATCGCTCAGGACAGGAGTGTCTGTCAATTTACAAACGTCTCAGTAAACTACAAGGAAAAGGTAATCTTAGCAATAGACTAATCTCCAAAAACCTATAGACTGAATTCCCTGGAGCCCGAACATCACCCTCCCTCCATAGTGATATGGGGAACAGAAACAAGAAGGAAATGGTAGGTAAATTAAATTTCCTTATAACCTGTAGCTCATTGACAAATACTTGAGATAAGCAGAGTATAACATTTCTCCAAGTGTTGTGCCCGGATTGCGAGTCCCCTAGACCTCCAAGGAGCCGACACTGATGCAAGTACATAAGGGTCTTTATTACAAGCTCGAGCAGGGGCTCACCCATCTACCGGCGCAGTGGCAGCAAAGTGAAGCCCCGAACAATTGCGAGCAGGGTTTTTATGGGGTAAGGGACGGGGGTGTTACAGTGCACACGTTGTACGTTTTGCATCATCACATAAGCACCAATTATAATTGTACAACACCCGTGGTTATAGTTTTGACCATTCAGTATCCGTGAGGCGTCCGTTACTTTTGGTGGGACCCAATCATGACCTTTGAGAATCCTTTGAAAATGACCAATTATAAGGTGAGCTCAAAGGGCCCACCTGGGGTTTAGGCAAGCGGTGAGTGATTGGTTAGTTTGTACAGAGTAACTACCGCAGTTCCCAGCCCCTGACTCAGACCACAGGAATGTTACACATTTCTTTTGATTGGCTGATCCGAGGGTGGTCCTGAGGGGGGCTTCAGCTGAAGCTTTTCCTGGAACTGGGGCTACGTGCAGCCCGAGGTTGCTCTTAATGCAGGACTTAATTTCAGGCCCTTCACAAGAACTCCTTACTGTCTTAATTGGAGTGCCTTATTAGAGGGAAATTAACCGTAGCTTGACAATAGCAAGGACTCTGGTATCTTTTGAGTCCTCTTTAGCATAAGAAAGTCCTTCTGGAAGCTCGCCTTTTCCCTTACCTCCTCTAACTCCACAGCATAATACCAGTCACTCTTCACAACTCCAGCGCAGCTCTTTCTGCACACGGGTCCTGTCTCCATGCTTTAAGAAAATCACCTTTTTGCACCAAAGATGTCTCAAGAATTCTTTCTTGGCTGTCAGCTCTAGGCCTCCACCACTCCAAAGCCCTATCAGTTCCATTAAACTGACACAAACACGGAATTGTAGCTGACATCTTGAAGACTTATAAAGTGCCAAGGAGATGTGTTGGCAATTTTATATATGTGATGGCAATAATATTCACCCCCCTCTAGGTATGATAACACCCAGGTTATAACTGTATAAGGAAATGTGGTTTGCTTTCTGATATTTGTAATATGTAATATATAATAAAGTATAACACTTACATAGTAGTCATACACACACACACACAGCATAGTAGATGTTCACTTTGTTTATTTATGTATTTATTTACGTATTTAGAGGGAGGGGGAGAAGGGACAGAGAGAGAAGGAGAGAGAGAGAGAATCCCAAGCAGGCTCTGCCAGTGCAGAACCAGATGCTGGGCTCACAGTGCCAGATACCGGGTTCCGTCTCATAACCATGAGATCATGACCTGAGCCAAGATCAAGTGTCTGCCACTTAATCGACTGAGTCATCCAGGCATCCCTGTAGAAGTTCACTTCTAATTGACTTATTCAGTTTTTGGTACCAGCTGAAAACCTTATTAGCGCCTGTGCTCCTCGTATTATTTTTGTTATTGTAGGGGATAGGAATCTTAGATATGTGTGTGACTTCTATTGTCACTAAACCAATCATTAGTAATACAAAAAGAAAGATATAGATCACAAAGGAATAAAAATAGTTAGAGAGATAGAAGTTAAAAATAGTGAATTGGCATAACTTTTCAGAAAATGGGTAGGGATGCAGCCATGCAAATAAAACAGATGGATTTTGTGTAGATAAAAATTAGACATTGTAAGTCAGAGCAACTTTATAGAAAATGAAATGAAATTTCATACCATTGAATTTGGAATACACTATAATAAGATTTATTTGGTAATATATTAGTATTTTTCTTCTTGCTTTCACATATTAACTTTCCCTCTTTTTAATCAGACATCACCTACATTGAAGAGGATTGAGGCTACAGTGTTAAAAAGTAAATTTAAACATTCCAATTTTACCTCCAAATCAATAATTGAATTTCTTTTCAATAGTTTTTAAAATGTCTATTACATGAAAATAAAAAATGTATGAGATATTATGTCTATAACATGCATCTAAGAACTATATCTTGTTCACTAATTCTTGAACTGTAAGTGTTCATCTGTGGACTTCAGACATTCTTCAGATTGTGCTTTCCCTGACTCAGGTTACCTGTTACACATATAAACATAGAGAGATACAAGGCTAGAGTCAGTGAAATAAAACTTACGTTCCTAAAATAGGATTAAGTTTTTTTTTTTTTTTTATTCTAATCTTCTGCCTTCTGGATTCTGATTTTGGACTGCTGTGGTTTCTTTCAATTAACCCTTTCTGGGGTTCCTGACTGTCTTGTGTCTGTAGTGTGGTAGGTTTAATCAATTTTAGAATTGGGAAGTTTGTTCTAAATTATATAGCAGCCAATTATGAGAAACAGAGTCCTACTGCTTGGTTCACAAGCTTCTTGGGAGCTTCTTGGGAGCTTCCTGGGTGTAATCTGAAACTAGCCCCTGGATACCAAGGACAAGGAGAGACTGAAGAAAAAGGTTAGCCTCTCCGGGCTGGTAAGTGGCAGGTTTAATAAGCAAGATAACTTACATATGAAGCTTGACATTAGTGGCTGCAAGATAAGTCAATCTCTGCAGCCACCCACAAAATCTTAAAGGTTTGCATAGAAGCTTTCGCTGGTGTCAGTCATGTACACTGTCCAGACGGCCTCAGTACCACGTCACTATCTCAAAGCTGTGTCCATGCGATAGCTTCTGAGACTAGGAAGGCAAGCAGAATCCACATTCCAAGGACATGTCAGGGGGTAAGGAACCTCTGTTCGCCGAAGTCCAGTTCGTAGGTCATCAGACACTCCAAACCTCTCAATGACTTCACTCAACACCCATTTGCCTTTATTTCTCGGAAGAAAAATTGTGTTCTGCAACAACTGATCTCATAGCTCCAAAATTGCTGCCTTATTCATGATCAGCCACATTTTTAGCTACCTCATCTTGCCTTCAGTATTCCAATTTTCTAAATAATTTTAACAATAATGAGAGTTGAAATTTGATTGTTCAAGTCCTATATATGTGTCTCTGATCTTGTTTTTCTAGTGCGTGTTACTCTAACTCCATTGCTGTTAAGTCTTGCTAATCTACTTCCTTTGTAGTGATGTGCCATTATCTTCCATTTTGCTTGTTCCATGACTGGTTCAGTTATTACCAGATGAATGATTTCTTAAACAGATGCTCTTACTTCATGAAATTAATATTCACCAGGAAGCCCTGGTTTTCTTTGTTTGCTTGTTTTTGGTATATTTTCCAGATGGTACTGGTGATTCACATAGAGAAATATCTCCCTGAGTGGTTTAGTTGAGAGAGAGGTACAAAGTAGTTTACTTACGTAATATCCCAGATCAATTCTTCTCATAGAAGAAGGAATAAATTATCTGTAGCATTTTAAAGAATAAACCAGCCATGCTCAACTTAGTCCTTTTAGTTCTCTTTCTTTTTGGAATAGGCCTTCCTTCATAAACCAAGTTTGGGGACATGCTTTCTAGAAAGTAATACAATGGACCTGCTTTTGCAGGCAAGACCTATGGTTTTCCAGCTCTGCTGTGACTGAGTAAAGAATCTGGTTAAGTTAATGGTGATGAATGATTAAATCCTCCAGATATAAAGCATGTTCATCAGTGAATTTTAATCACAATAAAACCTGACGATTTTGTGTTGAATTTTTGAACTGTGTCTAAATCTTGCATATTTTAAAGTTGGGTGAGGGACGCCTTGGTGGCTCAGTCGGTAAGCGTCTGACTTCGGCTCAGGTCATGATCTCGCAGTTCGTGGTGGGTTCGAGCCCTGCGTTGGGCTCTGTGCTGATGACTAGCTCAGAACCTGGAGCCTGCTTCAGATTCTGTATCTCCCTCTCTCTCTGACCCTCCCCTCCTCTCTCTCTCTCTCTCAGAATTAAATAAAAACATTAAAAAATTAAAGTTAGGTGAAAAAGAATAGACTGTCACATGGTTCCCTTAAAATATCAACACTTGGGTTATGACCTAGGAAGCTTGCGATATAGAAAATGAATCAAAGTGTGTGACTAAACCCAGTGTTTAAAGGACCTGAGACTTCAGGGAAGGCAGTACATTTCATGATTTGATGATACTTTGGATATGGTGCAGCTTCATACCCTGAGAGCCTGTTGACCATCTGTAATTCCGCTCTTTGCTTTTTCTACAAACCTTATCTTTGTACTACTTATGAAAGCACTAGGTTTGAGTAATATTCCCATCTGCTTCATCTTTGTTTTGTCATTTCTTTTCCTGTACTCCTGTTATTTTCAAAGAGGGTCAATCTATTTTCTACAGTTTTAGCTTAAAATTAATCACTCTTTTTTTTATAACACTTTTAAGATGAGAACTGGTAGCTGAACACTTCTTTTAATGTTTCTGTGCTGTGTGACGCAGACCTTTATATTTTTAACAAAATCTACATTTTGTCTTGTAAGTTCTTGTAGGGAGAAAGGATGTTGGTACATTATGGATTTTTAAGAAATATGTTAATGCTGAAACAACTCCTATAGCCACATGCAAAATACATACAGCCCAAAACGTATATTCACCAGATATTAATTTAAAATACATAAATAAAACATTGAAAGAACTTCAAGATTATAGTCGTATAAATTCCATTTGTCAGAACCCTTGAAATCCTTGGTTTCATATTTTGTTCTACAACAAAACTATGCATGTTGCCTTTGTCAGGATCTAGGGAATATTACAACTGTCAATCACGGGAAGTGATTAGCCTTAGTTTTGTTTGTAGTTATTCTTCATGTTCTCTCCCTATCTCTTCCTCTCTCTCTTTTTCACTCTCTGTATGTTTCTCTCTCTCTCTTAACGGTACTACAGATATAGGATAAATTCAGCCCTTAAATCTGCATGGTACCCAAACTTGCTGTATAGTATCAAGGACCATTTCCCCTTCCATCCTGAGCGGGGTTGAGATAAGTTTTTCCTGCTGTTTTATGAGGATTATTTCCACCTCTTTCAGGTTCACAATTTTATAGTCCTGTGGTGATATGGACGAGTGTGAGGTGTCTAGACAGCTTCTTCTCTTGTGCAGTTACCAAACTCTGCCTGTTGTCCCCAAAAAACTGTTCCAAAGAATCCCCTAAATTAACAGAAATCCTTATACTCCTCAGGGCAGTCTCTGGGTTAGGTAGTAGTCTATCTCTCTGGAGATGTGCTTATTTTTCTCCTGTGAGAATGGTTTCTTCATTTATTTCCTTTGCTCAACAGTGCCTTTACGTGTGTTTTATACTTTTTCATAAATATTTTTACACCTTTCCAAATAAGAAAGTTTCCTAGGGTATGTACATTACCTTGTTGTCAGATTCAGATGTCTTGAGTCAATATTGACACAAACTTATACAAGTGGATCAGCGTGGTGCTCCCTGAGAGGAAAAAATCTCCAGGTCTCTTTTCATCTCAGTCAAAATTATTAGACACCTGAGAAGGTGAACTCAAATTCCTTAATAAAACAAACTTAACTATCTTGCAATGATAACTCTGAATTGCTTAGAACAGTATTTTTTTTCTTTTTTGTTGTGTCATCAACCCTACCATGTTAATATATAGAAATACAATAAGGTTCATTAAATGCACATTGTTATTATCTTCATATTAAGTCAAGTGCAATTTACATATATAATTATTTAGTACACTTAATGTTTTGGGCAACTTGACAAATCAAGTAAAAATCTAATAGATTAATATTATATTTCCAGGCTAGAGAATTTAATTTATAGCAGTTACTAAATTTGTAGATGGCATGTGATTATGTCATTAATCTTAATGTCATTAAACGTAATATTCATAATATATAAAAAAGTTTATTAGATTCATATGAGTTAGTTAACAATTCTTAAGATTTGACTTTTAAGATGTTTTGAGATAAAATTGATAAGGTTTTCTGCTCTTAAAAAATAAAGCACACAATTAAATATACTAAAGAGGTTTAATGTCTCACAAAGGCAAGGTCATAAAGATTGGGTAAAACAGAAGAAATTACAATAAAAATTGTAAAATTGTCAGCTGACTTCAGATGCTGACAATGATGTGTGGTTTTTCTCTTTGGACCTGCAGCTCCAGGGTTACAATTTTTGTAATCCCAGACCACATATTATGAATAGAACCTCTATGATGATTTTCAGGAAACAAGTGGAGAAGACTATATGAGATTCCTCTTTCATGTACACATTAAAGACTTAAGAGAAGAAGCAGATTTGGTGCAGATTCCAACATTACTGGCTTACCTATTCTTGCCCTATCATATTTTAAGTGAATATCTTACACTCTGATATCCAGTATTTCAGTCTCCACTCAAGTTAAGCCTCATCTATATAGAGGCATGTGTTTGAATGGTTATTTTATTTTTAAAATATATTTATTTGAGATATTTTAAATACAAATTTAACAGTAAGGATATATAAGTCTTGGTGTTGTATCTGATTTTATTGATGTTACACATTAACTGTGATACTGCTATAAAAATAAAAGATTTTTCATCATCCATTTCAGGCTAGGCTGAAACATTGAATTGTGTTAAATGATGTGCTGCGCTTTCTCAGATGTTCATTATTGCCCTGTATGAATTTTGCTGAGATGAACAAACTCACTTGCAGAAAATCTTTATGTTAGGTTCATGTATTGAGCCAAAACTTGAGGTTATCTCTTTGAAGTGTGGGACACAGTTTCTTAAAAAGAAAAATAGCATTTTCTTCAAAATATTTAATGTATTAAGGTCTAAGTGCTCCAGAACACAGCTATTACTTATTCCTCAAAGGCATGGATCGAAGCAGTTTCTTTGTTAAAAATATCTTAATGCGCACCATAGAATATAATGCTAGGTTTTGCTATAAACCTGTTTTCAATACGCATTAGACTTGTAAAAGTTCTGCAGTTTTTACTTTTTTTAACTTTTTTTAAAAGTTTATTCATTTATTTTGAGATACATAGAGACAGTGTGAGCAGGAGATGGGCACAGAGAGAGGGAGAGAGAGAAGCCCAAGCAGGCTCCACACTGTCGGGGACTCAAACCCAGGCAACCATGAGATGTTGACCTGCGCCGAAACCGAGAGTCAGATGCTTAATGGACTGAGCCACCCAGGAGCCCCTCTAAAGTTTTTACTTAATTTCCTCTCTATGCTGTAGTATATATAATATTGAGTTAATGGAAATCTGCACAGAAAAACATCAGTAGAACAGAAACACACATATGCATGTATACATGATAGCATGTCTAGCGTTGGAATTATATTTATTCACCACTGAAAACTGCCATCGATTTTGGCAGGAATAACTACAATAAAAACACTCCCATATTTCAATATTGTGTTCCTGTATGACTGAAAACCATATAGATTATATTCTCAGAATATAAAGTTTGCTTATATTAATGAAAAATATTGATAGAACAGGAAACTTTGTCAGAGCTTGTGTTTCACCTAAGAGGTGGTACAGAGAGGCATTTGTTAAATACTCCAAACACAACTGCACAATACATGGTCCGAGAAGGAACACCTGATATGTTAATTTTGCTTCTGAAATATAAGCAGAAAAATTAAATCTCTCAGCAGTGTTCAATGTTGAAAAGCTACCTTAAGTGCCCTTTAAATTCTTTTTACTAGGTGAAATAAGTTAAAAAAACAAAACAAAAGACTTAATTTTAGTTTTTGGTTAGGTCCAGCAAGCAACCACAGATAATTGTAGACTTCATATTTCCTTCAAGGTCCAAAGTTTTTTTAATAGGGGGTTAGTATGTGGATCTTAAGACTCAGATAGTTACCATTCAACTCTTCAAACTAAATTTAAGTGCTTATTTGAAAAATGAACTGTTTAATAGTCATGGATGGGTTCATAGCAGAGGATTCAGTAGATTACATAAGAATTAGTATTTGGGGAAAAAGATACCTCCAACACTGGATGAAACCATCCAAATGTATAGCTATGAAACATGAAAGGAAAAAAAAAAGAAACAGTATAACAAAACTATCATACATCCCTTTATATTGTATTTTGCCTACTATGTAACTTAAAGTTCTTTATACTCATGTTAAGACTTTTAACATTTATTTGAGTTCAAATATCTCATTTTGTAAAAAAAAAAAAAATTGCAATGTAGTGGAACACTTCATGTAATAAATTAAAACTTACTTCAGTAGAAACCCTTTGTGCTCGTAAAACTTAAAAACCAAACAATAAAAACAAAGCTGGGTCCTAGGACTAATTTTATATCTGGGCTACAGCCATTTACTTAAATAACATTTCCATCTGTTCCAGGCTGAAAAAGTTGCTTGAGTTTAGCATTGACAATCCAACTCATTAACATGTTTTTAAATCTTCCTTAGATAGGTATCACTCAACCTGGTGGGCCCTCTTGTTACTGTCAAAGATTAATATTTTAACTTCAGGTTGCATTTTCCCATTTGAAATCTTCTTATTTTTTAAAAGATATTATGTCCATAAGGACTTTCAATTTGAAACATCACCTGGTAATTTAAATAATATCAGAGTCATAAATCCATTCAGAAACATGGAGAATAAAGAGAAATAAAGTCAGGTTCTGTTGAACCAGTACAGAATAAAATGAAAGTGATTCAACACATATCAACACTGTGGATTTCACCGGATGTCTAAGATAATTTTCTTTCTCTCGAGGGGCCAGTTTTCACTTTTCTCCTTACTACCCAGCTCTGCATTGCCTGCAGCAGAGAAAGGAGAGGAAGTGACAGTTATTTTGCAGCTGTTTTTACCTTGTGCCTTCTGGACTGTCAGGCAAACTGTTATCCATGTAATAAATCTATAAATGGCCTAATTAGATGAGAAACTGATGACAGATTCTCCTGTTACTGTATAGAGGGGCAAGATCTTATTTTCTGGTGTCCACTTGAAAAGTATAAATAGAAAATGAGAAATATCCATGCCAGTTTTTGTTTTTATACTAGTACTCATTCAAATTTTAAAATAGGTAAAGCACTTATTCTAATTTTGGAGGCATTTGGTTAAGTCAGCTTTGCATAGTCAAGTTCACAAATTCAGCTGGAGCCTTATTAGAGATCATTCATTGCTGACAACCCTAATTACAAATAACAGGGGAAAATGTGTCATGTGGAAAGTGAAACCACATTTAGCAATTGTGGGGGGAAAGCCCCAAATCAAAACATGTTAAAATTATTATGTGTCATGGGGCGCCTGGTGGCTCAGTCTCCTGAAAGTCTGACTCTTGATTTCAGTTCAGGTCATGATTTCACAGTTTGTGAGATCAAGCCCCATGTCTGGCTCTGTGCTGACAGTGTGGATCCTGCTTGGGATTCTCTCTCTCTCCTTCTCTCTCTCTCTCCCTTTCCTAGACTGGCATGCATGAGCATGCAGTCTCTCTCTCTCTCTCAAAATAAAGAAAAAACAGGAATCAAGATAAAAAAAGTAATCATATATTACTGCTAAAATTATAGCTGTGCAAATTTGAACCAATATTAACACATCTAATAAAATAATTTAATTACATTAATATTTTGATGACAGGATTCAAACTTTTCTTAGCTCCAAGTGATTATTCAGATTGTTCAAATAGTTGAGAAGTAAAATAATTATATCTGGTAGTTTATTTTTTGTTTTCTACTTATCACACTAATTTTAAAATATGCTTAATCAAAGAAACAAATATTAAATAGGGATGTTAAAGAAAGGAAAGAAGCTTAGATTAAAAAAAAAATGGCTAAAGAGATTTTGAAAAATTAGTGGACTTTACTTTAGGCAAAGATTTCAAATTGCATTAGATGATTTACACGTAGGCCTTTGTTTGCTAAAAGAAACTTTATCTTGGGGTGCCTGGGTGGCTCAGTTAGTTGTGTCCAACCTCTACTCAGGTCATGATCTCATGGTTTGTGACTTCAAGACTCACATCAGGCTCTATGCTGACAGCTCAGAGCCTGGAGCCTGCTCAGATTCTGTGTCTCCCTCTCTTTCTCTGCCCCTCACCTGCTTGTGCTCTGTCTCTGTCTTTCAAAAATAAATAAACATTAAAAAAATTTTAAAAACCCTTTATCTCATTATAGCCCATTTTCTGTATAATTTTATTCACAAATTTTATTTTACAGAATAATTATTTTATTATTTAAGTTAAATCCAAACAAGCCTACTTTATTGATATGACAATTGAGATGATTCATTTTCAGAAAAACCAAATAAAAGCTGTGCTGTCTAGTTAACAGCCTACTGGAAATAGGTTTAGAACCTATTAGAGAAAAGTACCAGCCCCCCCCGCCCCTCCGCCCAACACACACACACTAGTGGAGTCACAAACCCTTAGACACGACACTTCCTTGTTCGGAGCTCATTTTTTATGGGCTTTGCAATGAGCATGCACCAAAGAGCTGAAGTCTCTGAGTCACCTCAAGGAATGTACATTTGTTCCAACCAGACTACTTTTTGGCCTCACATGGGCATAGGCAACTGCCGGTTTCGGCTGTAACCTCTGTAGTACTCAGCCCATGAGGAATTAGGGGAGGGACTTGCATGCTAGGAGATAAATTTCCTGCTGTAAATGCCCCAGTATGCCTGTTCATCAGATATGGGCTCTTGCAAGAACTTTGATTAAAGCCTCCCTTCACTGTACTCTGAGCCTTCGTGTTCCTCCTTTGGTTGGGTCAGTGAGCTCATTTCTCACAACTGATACATTAGAAAGTACATGAAATAAAAAGTATATGAAACACATTCATAAATCAATAAATTCCTTATTTTCAGTTTATTTACTAAGATAAAGTATGTATTTATTATTATCATTATTATCATTTCTTGTCAATACAACTCATAATACATTATTTTCAGAGTCTGTTTAGAATCTTCAGGCTAACATGACCCAGTTGCAAAACCATTTTAACTATATAAAAGATTGAAATAATTAAGAATACTTGAAATAAAAATACCCTTGTACATGCACTTAGCCATGTATTTATGTTTTCCAAACTACATGTCAAGGCATTTTAATTTTATTTGTGCTGACTCATTTCCTGCTGGAATAAACCCACCTTGCTCCCTCATGAGGAAGAAACAAGGATAGAGATGGCTTTGGTCCTGCACTGGGACATGCTGATGTGATGAACAGACTGTCCTGATTCTCCCTAAGGAGGTCTTCCTGGATTCTATAGTTATTTGTTCTTTTTGTGTTATGGCTCATATTTAGCCCTTCATCTGATTATCTGATAAAGTAGATCAATTAATTCTAACAAATTAAGATGCCATCATACCTAATGAATATCTTTGATTTTATTTGAAACAAAAATACACAGAAACTAGAGCCATGCAAGCAAGTAATAATTCATAGGCTACCTTGGAGTGTGAACAGATGTTTTAATTAAAATTGACTGTGAGATAAATTGTCCCTTGGTGTAATTTAATAAATAGCCATTGGTTCAACAAATTACAATACAAATATTTACTTGGTCATTATTGCTTTACTTGATTATTGCAATAAGGACTGCATTTACCTCAATGCCATTCTTTACAATGTTTTGGTAAGAAAAGAGAGGGTATTTTCCTTCTCTTAATAATGCGCTTTTTCTATTCATCAGCTTCTTAGAAGTTCTTTGATTCTCTGCTTTACCATCCATTTATTTTCACAGTCAATAAATGCTCAGATATGTTTTTGGGGTCCATAGGAAAACAAGAGACCACTAATACTGATCATCTTTTTCTGGAAATATGATAAAAGAAATAGTTCTTCCTAACTTTTTATTTCAATTTCGAGTTTTATTACATTAAAACTGGAAGCCATGCTATCACTGCAGAAGACTTTAAATGCTTTTATTAGAGCTCATGTGGGAGGTAGGAGGATCTATTTATCAAAGGTTTTGTTTTGTTTTGTTTTTTTAGAAATACATATCAAGTGATGAATTCCTACTGATAGTGTTAATGGAAAAACATATTATTGAGGATAATTTTTTTATGTCAAAGCAAAAAAAGCATAGAATCTATTAATTCTGTAATCATATAAAGTTAACAGAGGAAATTTAAGTGCTTTAAATTACCATTATAGGTGTTTGTCAATAAAATATAAGATAACTTTATATTAAAAGGAGATTTGTATACTGTGAAAGAAGATTTAGAGGCACTGTGTATGATCCTAATTTACTTCAGAGCCCTCTTTAATTTTGACTAAATCCATACACATTTTATATCAAAGCCCAAGTAGGTTTTCCTTTTCTGTTTTCACTTAAATACCCACACCCCTACCTCTTTGGCACACGTCATTAGTTATTTATGTGTAGCTTGCTTTGTAAAATTTGTTTTAAAATATATTACAGATTGCTTTAATTATTTTATATTTAAAATAAAAGACCAAACACTCTAAGCATGCATTTCAAGGATTCGCAGAATTTGTGAGCATTTTTATACAATAAATAAGAGCTTAAACAAGACCTATTTTACCACACTAACATATTTCTTTTCTTTTCTTTTTTTTTTTATTTCCAGGAGAGAGAGAGAGAGACAGCGTGAGCAGGGGAGGGTCAGAGAGAGAGGGAGGCACAGACTGAAACAGGCTCCAGGCTCTGAGCTGGCAGTCAGCACAGAGCCCGACGCGGGGCTCGAACCCACGAACCGCGAGATCATGACCTAAGCGAAAGTCGGACGCTTAACCGACTAAGCCACCCAGGCGCCCCCACACTAACATATTTCTAATGTAAACAGTAGCAATATTAATATCACTCTAACATTTATTTTTGATATTTCAGAGAAATGTTTCAAAATGATTTTGCACTTATTATTCCTTGCATTATACTAGTTCATTTTCATTTTTTAAATAATTTTTTTATGTTTTATTTATTTCTGAGAGAGAGAGAGAGAGAGAGACAGTGTGAGCAGAGGAGGGTCAGAGAGAGAGGAAGATACAGAATCTGAAACAGGCTCCCAGCTCTCAGCTAGCTGTCAGCACAGAGCCCGACGCAGGGCTCGAACTCATGAACAGTGAGATCATGACCAGAGCCAAAGTTGGATGCTTAACCGACTGAGCCACTCAGACACCGATACTAGTTCATTTTCAAAACATGACATTACATCTTACAAATTATAATCTTTAAATAATTACCACTAAATATAACCCAGTTAAGAACGTTACAATAACCAAAATGAATATGCATAGTAGTGACTTTGAAAGATTGCGTTATGAGAATATATGTTGTTTAGGTGAAACGGTGAAAGGATAATAGATGCTTATCGTTCCACTATCACGATCATATCCTAAACCCTGAGTAGTTTTAGACTTTGAGACCTGTAGGTTTGCATGCAGGCAGCAACCCGAGAGAAGGGCTATGGTGCAGGACAACTTTCAGTGTCACCAAGCAGCGAATCACTGCTATCTATTGGCTCAACGGAATCTTTTTCTTTTCATGCAGAAGGAACGTTTAACAAGGAACGTATCCAATGACATTTGCTTTTGCTTCCTATGAGGATTTCATAGCAATATGACATTGCATTGATGATCACCCACAATCCCACAGTGAGAGAGAGAGAAAGAGAGGAACCATTGGCTCAGTTGTGATCATGTGACTTTTGGCATCACATACTACTCATGCAAGGCATCACTTTTTATCAAGTTAAAATTTATTAGAAATGCTTGCTTGTCTTGCAGAACACTCACAGAACAAGTTACTCTCAATACAAGATTTTACTTTACTCATTAGAGTCACACACTCTTTTTCTGTAGCTTCCTGTTCTAACAACAATGGCTTGGACTTTTGTCCTTTTGAGCTGATGATAACCATCCCACTTCCATGTATTGTGTCAGCAATTCAGACAGAATGTGGAGGTAGGCAGGTGTCATAGACTTGAACTTTCAAACCATTTTGAATCATTGAATCTCATTTCCTTAGCTCCTCTATTATAAGAGAATTTGAAGATGTGATTACTAATGAAAATGCCTAGAGCCAACACAAATAAATTAGATATCTCTTTGTAAGGAAGATGAAGAAGGGCACCTGGGTGGCTCAGTTGGTTGACCGTCTAACTCTTGATTTCAGCTTAGGTCATGATCCCAGGGTCGTGAAATCAAGCCCTGTGTTAGGATTCAAACTGAATGTGAAGCCTGCTTAAGATTCTTTCTCTTCCTCTCTCTATGCCTTGCTCTCCTGCATACTTTCTCTCTCTCTCTCTTAAACAAACAAACAAACAAACAAATAGATAAAATATAAGGAAGATGAAGAGTATGGATGTTGGCAAGACATTTAAGATAGTTTCCTTTTTATCAATATTCAGATAATTTTTTAAAAGTGAAAATTTACTAATAAAATTAAAAAATAAATAAAATTTACAAATACAAATAAAGAAAGAATTGAAATTGAGGAAGTGATAATGCTTTTACCTTTCTTAGGGAATTTTGAAAGCATATGTCATATGTCACATCATGTATTATATATATATATTACAGAAAACATATTTTTCTATAGATGATATTTAATAAAGTCGCACAATATACTTTTCTATATATTTATATTTAATAAAATTACATGACTCACTAATATATCTGATTCCCTCAAGATTCTTTCTAAAGTTGAATGTCTTCAATGTCTTTGATAGTATCACAGCATGCTATTTTTATAAATTGGGCCAGATAATTAATAGGGTTGGGGGATTTCCAAGGGAGCTGGCTCTCTTTTATGAATAGACAGAGAGCTCACACAGTTCCTCAAAATGATCAAGCATTTAAAGTTGTTTCTCTGCCAAGATGCAAACAAATGGTGATAATTCATGGTCATTCAATTTTTCTTATCACCTTTTATACAACACATTTAGAGAAAAAAAATCAGAACCTCTGTCCTGCCTGAGGATATGTGCTTCCAAGAAAAAATATGTTTCTTTTTTCTTTAGCAAATTTGTAGTTAACAGTTCACCTACAATATATATCTTAATTTTAGGATCACAACTATTATTTCCTCAAGTCTTACTGGTCTAGTAAACACAGTCTAATTTATTTTCCCATATTTGTAGCAATTTTACAAAGAGTAATTTTATTAGGAAACTTCAGGAATTAATTGAGCATAAAATCTATTGAGAGTTAGAGGCTATTTTTGTACTTTGTATATCATATTTTAGGTGTTTCTATTAATTTCACTCTTACAGCTGTGCTATCTAGTTTGAAAATGCCATGATAAAATAATATACTCACTTTTTTTAGGAATTTCTTGGAACACCTGGGTGGCTCAGTTGGTTAAGTGACCAACTCCGGCTCAGGTAATGATCTCGCGGTTCATGAGTTCGAGCCCCGCGTCAGGCTCTATGCTGACAGCTAGTTCAGAGCCTGGAGACAGTTTCAGATTCTGTGTCTCCCTCTCTCTTTGACCCTCCCCTGCTCTCACTGTCTCTCTCGCTCTCTCTCTCCCTCTCAGAAATAAATAAAACAGTAAAAAATTTTTAAAAAGAAGGGATTTCTTCAAGTTTCCCAGCCACCTGACAATACCCTTATGAACATGGCTAGCAAATTTGAAGAAGAAAATGTGTATTAGTTAAAATAAATATGAGTATTTTTCATATAATGCAATTTTCTGTAGTTAAATCTGGCTTCCAAGGACTTTTTTCTTGTCTCTTTGCAAATATAACTGCTAAATTTTAAATAAGGAATGTATTTTCTTTGGTTGAAAAGTTATATAGGAATCCCTTGAGAAATGGACCTAGTATATCAAACTGTAACAAATGTTCAAGTTACTTTCTCAGAAAGATAACATTTTGCATGTTATAGTTATAATTTTATTATTTTAACTTCAGAGATTGGAATACAAAGTGAAACTCTAGGGAACTTTCATATTCATTTTTCATATTCATGAGTCTACAAAAATGTCAATACAATCAGAATACAAACAAAAAGGGATTATGTGAAACAAAATTTAAGGCTTTCATAGATGAATTATCTATAATTATATAAAATGTTGGTAGAAAAGAGCTAGATAAGCTTGAAAGTTCATAATTAATTTTCAGAAAAGGTGTGATTTTTGTTTAGAGTGTTCAAAACAGAATTGGCTATAGTCTTCTGTTTTATCATTTTATTATCACAGTCTACACCAACTGTTTGCCCACTTTAACTATATCACCCACCAGAAGTGAGTGATTGTCACTGATAAGCTCCAAAAATGTGTTAATTAGTTTAAATATATGTTGATAGCCTAGCTTCAGTAATGCTGCAATAAAAGCAATATTACTCATGTTTCTGCTGTTCAAGGACAATTGGTCATTTTTTTAAGCCAGGGTCCTGATTCTATATATTTCACCAGGCTCTCAAAATTCCAGGTCAAATTCTGATATCATGAACACCAATTTATCCAAGTCCTGTAGATTAAATTAAATGAATAAATTGGAAATCAGTCAAGAGATATGATGCATTACTTAAATTTTTTTTGTGTGAATGTCAGAAAATTGGCTCTAAATTCAAAGCCTGTTTATGAATAAAGAGAGGTTGTATGGCTTTTGCCACAAGAGGAAATCCTTTCAAATTAGTGTATCCACACTAGTTTTGCTTGATCTTAAAATCTGACTTCTTTTTTGTGTGTGTAGGTGTGTGTAAAAGGTATCAATCATAGACTGCACAGAATCTTAAACTTTGGGATTTTGAAACATTAATATTTGTATGTGTCTCTGGAGGAAAAAAAAATGTCCTGATTAGAAAGGTAAGTAAGCTTCCTAAATTATGAAAAACAAGCAAACAAACTTTTTCCATTGAATAAAGAAAGAAAGAAAAATGCATTTACCAATGAAATATTATGAGTATCTTTTAAATCTTTGCAGTATGCCAGTTACCATATTGATTTCAATCTTGGTTTCCTGATAAAACCCATCCCATATAGCAAAACTTTTTTTCACTATTTTCAAATACACATTTTTGTTAAGATCTCTGAATGCCCAAAGGCATTTAAAACATTATCACTAGGAAAATAAATTTGTGTGACTGAGATATTTTGATCTGGTTTGTTTGATTAGAAAGACTGTAACTTATTTTTTTTAATTTTACTAAGTGCTTGGAATCTAACCTCATTTTTCTGCATTTTTAGCTAGATAGATATTAAAGGGTTTTGGGGCTCCTGGTTGGCTCAGTTGGTTAAACCTCCGACTTCAGCTCAGGTTATGATCTCACAGTTCATGAGTCCAAGCCCCATGTCAGGCTCTTGTGCTGACAGCTGACAGCTGAGAGCCTGGAGCCTGATTCAGATTCTGTCTCCCTCTCTGTCTGCCCCTCCCTCACTCATGCTCTGTCTCTCTCTGTCTCTCAAAATAAATAAACATTAAAAAAATACTAAAAAGGAGGGTTTTGATTGAATGACAGGCTGTTTGTTTTGATATTTGAATGTAAAGGTAAGCTTAAGTTCTTTGAAAGCAGACACCGTTCAGGATTGCATATTGTTCCTTCTTGATTACATACTTAAGTGCCTGACAGCATAGACAATAATCACTTATTAGATTGCATAATGGTATTTTTGAATTAGATTACTCTCTTCCCTCAGAGTTATTACATATGTCAAGAGAAGAAGATGTAAAAAAATAAGTAAGACACATATAAGCGAAAATGTCTTGAAAAATCACTCCACATATTTAATACTTAATATATGAATTTGTACAGATTATTTTCAGTAGTCTGTGCTTTGGCCATTTAATCAGAAAGGTGATAAATTCAGTCCATCTTTTCACATAAAATGCCTTCCTTATTGGGAAGAAAGACTTTTTCAGAGGCCCTTTGTATATATTTTAACATCATATTCTTTCATTAATACATGAATTGAATAAAACCTTTGACAGGTGTTCTTTCTTATAATTATATTAGAGTCATTTTATTTTTTATTTTACATTCCAGTCATTTTACCAAGACATATATTTCCATATCTCAGATGGAAACACTAAAAGAAAAATAAGGAAGTAAACTACATTTCAATAGCATCGAATTTATGAATTGTAGAAAAAGGTCCAAAACTATTAAGTA
This sequence comes from Hyaena hyaena, assembly GCF_003009895.1. Classification (NCBI taxonomy): domain Eukaryota; kingdom Metazoa; phylum Chordata; class Mammalia; order Carnivora; family Hyaenidae; genus Hyaena; species Hyaena hyaena. Next base: position 788,530 of record NW_024081105.1, on the reverse strand, counting down.
AAGAACTCAATGTTAATATATGCATAGCATTGCTACAGACTACTAATGTTTGAAATTTAATGAAAAATATAGAGAAGGAAGATTGAACATTGCTGAGTTAGACACATGTTCAAATTGCATTCAAGAAAATTAATTTAGGGGCGGCTGGGTGGCTCAGTCAGTTAAGTGTCCGACTTCAAATCAGGTCATGATTGAAGCAGGGTGACTGTCGGGAAGACCTCCAAACGCCGAATAGAAGTGAGGCAAGATTTTATTCACAGCCAGGCCAAACCTGAGCTCCTGATCTCAAGGAGAAATGCAGAGAATGGCCCCAAACAAAGGTGGCGGTGAGTTTATTTGGATCTCAGCAAGGCAGAATATGTCATTATTTAGTAAACCAATTACATTTTACAGCATACCACGGTAACCAATTGCATTGTGACACTCAGGTGTTAGTTTTGGCAGAGACCTATCAATTTTAAGTTATTTCTCTTGAAATGACCAACCGTAATTAGATAGTTGAGAAGCGGTGGGGTAGTGACTACGTGACAGACCACCAGGGTAGAATGGTGAAGTGACTTGGGGTTCTGTAACCTTGCATACAGGGTATGGGTGTGGTCAACCAGAACAGGGAAGTGCAAGTTTGCCAAGCAGATTTACAGAAGCAGAAATAGCATGTTAGTATTTAACTGTGTTTGAGGTTAACCTGTAACAATGATCTTGGGTTCGTGGGTTCGAGGCCCTCTTTGGATTCTGTGGTGACAGCTCAGAGCCTGGAGCCTGTTCAGATTCTGTGTCTCCCTCTCTCTCTCTGCTCCTCCGCCGCTGATGCTCTGTCCCTGTCTGTCTCAAAAATAAATAAAAACTATAAAAATTTTTAAATAAATAAATTAAATTAAATTAAATTAATTTAGACCAAGGCATTTAATCTGTACGGAGAGACAAGAGTTAAGATATTGGAAATGCCTCTAGAAACAATTCTCTTCATTTGCAGTGACCAACATTACCCGGAGTGTAAATTTAAATTTTCTACATTTGACAAATTTCTTCGAATCACATGTCTTTAATAACACCTTTACATAAAATGTACTATATTCCTGAACATTTTTTAGCATATAATTACACTTGATTGTGACATACTTAAAAACAAAATCAGAGGCTGAAGTAGGTTTGCTAATAAAATAGTAATGTGTGCATTGAAGAATGTTCTAATTCAATAATCTAAGCAAAACTAGAAATGAAATATAAATTCTTTGTTTTCACTCTTATCACATACTCATCCACTGTTGCATGACCAGCAGAAAAGTCCCTAATTCCCCATTTAATCAGAGATCTTAGAAAACACATCCTGAAAAAACAAAGCCCGACATCATAGAGCTCTGATTTATTTTGTCTTGGAAAGATAATAATCAGTTTTACATTTGGTATTGTCCAATGGAGCCTTAATCTGTGCTTGTTTGCAAGATGACAACCTGCATTTCAATTTAATTTCTTAAAACTGAAGAAACCAGAAAACCAAACTTTCCTTCAACTAACTAGATGAAAAATGCAAACTATGACTCATTAATTACAATTAAAGAAAATCAGAGTCCTCTATGCATTTATCTATGATTCAAATTAGAAGAATCAGGACCCATGGAAATTTCAGAGGCATTATTAAAAATGGATTTTAGCCTGGGTTTATTTTATGGACTGACCTTCAGGTTATATATGTAAGGTCATTTGGTAGCAAACAATATATCCATTTTACCAATTGGGCAACTAAGGTATACCATGTTAAATTATTTCCTGTAGTTCACTTGATATATACGAAGACATCTAACTCACTTCCACCAGGAAAAGAAAAAAAAATTATTTTATTTCTAGCCCTTTTACCCTCTCCCAGGAAGAAATCTTAAAAGTCATTCTTTAAAGATAAAGGATTTGGCTCATTCACAATTAAAATCCAAGTAATGCCAAAATTTTATAATAAATTATTGTCCAAATAGTTCGCATCCCTAATAATAGTGTGTATTAATGACATTGTGTGTTGTGATAAAATATGAAACTGACTCTTTCATGTACGGAATTCCTTTAATATGTGTGGTGGTTGACTTTATGTGTCAATTTACCCAGATTAAACATTAATTCTGGGGGTGTCTGTGATGGTGTTTTTGGATGAAATTAGCATTTGAATTGGTGTACTCAGTAAAGTAGATTGCCTTTCCTGCTGTGAGGATGTGGGTGGGCAACATCCAATCCATCAAGAACCTGAATAGAACAAAAGGCAGATGAAGGAGGAATTCACCTCTGTTTTCACACCTCACTGTGTGTGCTGGGACTTCTCCTTTCACCTTCTCCTGCCCTTGGGATTTACAGGATCAGCTCTCCTTATTTCATAGTCCTTCAGATTTGAAGTGACTTACATCAAAGGCTTTTCTGGGTCTTCAGTTTTCAGACAGCAGATCATAGAATTTCTCAGTCTCCATAGTCACATTATATATCTCCATATATAAATATATATGTATATCCAAATGGCTCTGATGTGAAATGTTTTGGTATGGGAGCAAATAGTCACAAAAAAAATCTAGAAATGTCCTCGGTGCAAAAAGAGTGCTTTTATTGAAGCATGGAGACAGGACAGGTGGGCAGAAAGAGCTTCACTGGGGTTGTGAGGAGTGACTGATTATACACTTACAAGCTGGGAGGTAAATAGGGATGGTGTTTAAATCTCTAAGGAATTTGGAAGCAAGGTTTCCAGGAACTTGAAGGGCTAGGTCATTCTTACTGTCTAGTAAAACATTGGTCATGAGACCCTTCAGATGTATATCAATTGGTCATATGTTTGGAGGATGATTGCTAACCTATATCTTGGGGTGAGAAGAGGTAGAGATAAAGGAAATTTCCAAAGGGATTTTTACAGGATCCTAGAGGTCTGTTTAATGTCAAGTGAAGGTTGCTTTTTGCCTCTAGCAAATTATTAACATTGAGGCAGTTGATTTCACGGAGGAAGGTCACCCCACCTGTCCCAAGTACTTGTCAATGGGCTGTAAGTTATAAGAAAGTTTAATTTTTTTCTATATTCCTTTTGCCTTTGTTCTTCCATATCAGTTCTGTTCCTCTGAGAACACTAATACAAGATGTCTATGACTAAAACTAAAGTCCATGTAAAATGTTTCAATCTTTCTTTTTGATAATGAACTTACACTTATATTTCTTTTTTTTTTTAAATATAATTTATTGTCAAGTTGGCTAACATACAGTGTATGCAGTGCACTCTTGGTTTTGGGGGTAGAGTCCGATGATTCATCGCTTATGTACAACACCCAGTGTGCATCCCTACTCAATGCCCTATATTTATATCTTTAACGAAGAATTTCGATCACTTCAATTTTTTTTAAAAAGTAAATTCCTTAAATTAATAAATAATAAACTAATTAAATTCCTGTTAAGCAATATTGGAAACATGAATCTACATCATTATGCTATAATGAAAGATAGAAAAAAATTTATAAATTTATAAATTATTTTTAGTACTTACAAATACAGAAGTAATTATAAGAATTGTATAGGGATAGGTAAAATATAAATAAACCTGAAACACTCAACACTTCCAGGGCTATAGCTGTACTGAGAGAATTTACATATCAGAAGACAAAATTATATGCTAAGGACTCATTCATTCGAATACATGTTGTCGGGGTTTTTTTTTCCCCCTTTCTTTTCTTTTGAAGGTTGGAGGTTGAGAAATGAAGAAATATGCTGACTAGCAGAATGGAAATTATTGCTCATTCTCTAGCTCTAGGAAAACAGTTTTCCATTAACTTATATATTTCAGGCAAATTGGCTTAAAATGTTGGATGAAGTTGCTATTTCTCTGCTAGAATCTTTGCTTTGCAAATATATTGGACACCTTTCACAGAGCTCCTCACATTCTTTTAGTTTTGCCTATTATCATAACTCTTAGCTTCTTTCTCGATTTCAGCTGCTGCCACACCCTCATGAAGAGCCTAAATCTGCTTCCAGACTCCCTCGAAAGGTCTCCTGCAGCACATGAGGTTTGTTTCTGGGCTCCTGCCAAACTGGCCCGCTGATGCAATACCAGAAAAGTAGTATGTTAATCCCCTCAGGAGACATTTTGAATAACGTGACATGAAGAAAAGAAAAAAAACAAGCAAATGAACAATCTCTTCTTTTCTCCCTTGTCTATGCAAGACTATTTCAAGGCTTGGTTTCTCCAAACAGCCTGTCTTGTGATATTCTCATGGTTAACCAGATGAAAGTGGCAAGAAATTGTCTCTGTCTCTTTAAGCCTCAAGTGTAAACGAAGCGTCTAGTGCCACAGCACAACTCCTTGTGTTTATTCTCTTCCCAGTCTCACCGATCCTGTGTCCTTTCCCCTTTATTCTTCATTTATTTAGAGTTACAGCTGATTCTTAATCTCAGAGTCCATTTTCTGGGGGTACCTGGGATAAAATAGCATATAGTCCTTGGAGCTAAGAAGTCATGAACACTTATTCACTTAATTTACTCTTACTTTTCCCAACACCCAACTGGAGCTTCACTATTATGATCCTGTGAGTGTAAAACATTTGGAGTATGAAATGGAAGGCTACGCCTGTCATCACAAACAGTTTGTTCCTAGATCTATCATTTCTCATCACTGGGCTTGACTAATAAAATCAAGTCATATGTTTATTCAGCAAACACTTATTAGGCGTACCACACACTGTGCTAGATATTGAGGCACAAAAAAGGAGAACATAGAGTGCCAATACTCAGATGCCACACCTCAAACATAGAATAGTTAATTTTAAAAAAAATTTTTTAATATTTATTTATTTTTGAGATAGAGACACAGACAGAACATGAGCAGGAGAGAGGCAGACACGGAATCCGAAGCAGGCTCCAGGCTCTGAGCTAGCTGTCAGCACAGAGCCTGATGCAGGACTCGAACCCCCAGACTGTGAGATCATGACTCTTAACTGAGTGAGCCACCCAGGTGCCCCTATTTTTAAATGTAAGAACAAACAATAACACTAATTTGTACTTGAATTTCATTTTGTATTTATCAAAATGAGTCCACATTTTAATCATTGAATGTGTACTAGGAAATGGATATTTTGTAAACGTTACTTTGAGTCTGCTCAAGCACATGTAAAAGTAGGTTTGAATTTTATTGTTTTTGGAAATTGAGGAGTTCAAGACTCAAAAAATTACTTGTCACAGGTCACATAGATGGAAAGAAGGAAAGCATGCGGATTTTGTCTGACCACAAACCCAACCGGTTTCTACAGCAAGTCTCTTTTTATTTTACTGCCACAAATGGTGTTCCCACTTAGAATTTCTGCTAAACTGTTTGTTAATCTTAGAACACTGCAATTTCTCTCCTTATCCTGTTCAAAGATAAGGCAAAGGAGTATAGTGATTAAGGCCATATTTCATTTTGGAAATTATACATATTTGAGATCGGATGTTAATTATATAATCTTGGAAAAATTGCTAACTTTCTGAATTTTACTCCATTCAACTCTAAAATTATAATTATAATATATACTTCATAAGATTATTTTATGTATTTATTCTTCAAATATTTTTTGGCTCCCTCCTGTGTCCCAGTATTTTTTTTTTACTTTGGAAATATAGAAATTCATAAAGCATATAAAATTCCTGAACTTATGAAGTCATAGCATAAAGGATAGATAGATAATTAATAGTAATAAACTAGTAAAAATTTATAGCAATTTCAGTTAACATTAAAGATATAAAATAGAGAGAAGCAGAATAAAAGATACGGAATGACAAACTGGGAGGATATTTTAACCTGTGAAAGTCAGGGACTCAAGGGACAGAACTCCATGAGCCTTTGTGTGAAAGAGCACATTAGGCAGATACCAAGGTCCTCAGACAACACCCTGCCTGGCACAGAGGGCTTTATGCCTGGAACAGAAAAAGGAAAGGAGAGAACATTGATGTAGTTTCAGAGGTGGTAAGAAACCACATCGTTTGAGACTTGCAAGGCATTTATTTTGTTAAAATAAATGTGGAAAGGAGCCACTGGAAGTCTTTGGATAGAAGAAGCCAGACAGACAAACACAAATGCTATTTAATATTGCTCATGTGGAATCTTAAAAAGCTGAACTAGTAGCAACACAGAGTAAAATAGTGATTACCAGTGTCTAGTGGTTGGAGTAATTGGGGAGATGTCACTTAAGGGTACAAACTAGCAACTGATAGATAAACTCTGGAGATCAAATCTACAGCAATAGTGATTAAAGTCAACAATACAGTATTATTAGCTTCAAAGTTGCCAAGAGATTAGGTGTTAAGTGTTCTCACCAGGAAAAAGAAGTATGTGACATTTGCTAATGCTACAGTGGTAATCATATTTGCAATATACAAATGTACCAAAACAGCATTTTAAACTTACACAATGTTAGGTTACAATCATATCTTAATAAAAATATTTTAGCAAATAGTAAAGTATTGCTCTGACTGTTGTATGGAGACTATATTGCAATAGGGAAGAGCTGAACAGGAGACATTGACCAAGATGTTATCTTGGTTAAAGAGGTGAGAGATTGTCCTGGAGATTACTACAGAGCAAGAGACAATAAACACCTGATGCACTGCAGATGCCAAACTGTATCCACTGTCACGCTATAACAATTCTGGTTCAGGTCTAAAGTGACTGCTTAGGTCTTCATTTGTATACCTGTCTGTTCATTTTATGTGCTGCTTTTCTGTTTTTCCACCTACATTTCCTCTACTACTGTTTGGCATTTCTATGTACTTTTTTCCATTATTTTTATTTTCCTGTTAGTCAATTGGTATGGAGTATTGATCGCTCCAAAGAAATTCCATATTATTATTATTTATATTATATTATATTATATTATATTATATTATAATCTATTACATATTGCACATGTTTATATTTTAGATAATATATTATATATAATATATTATAATGTATATATTATGTACTATATAGATAATATATTATAAATATTATGTATATTTATTATGTGTTCTATTTTATAAGGAAATAGAATCTTTCTTGTCAGTGCCTCAAAGAGTATATTCTTTCCTGGAAACAAATCTTTCATTTCCAGAATTTTCTAATTGCTATAAATAAAATAGGAACTGGTAGTTTTTTTTCACTTTTTTCTTTTTCACTTTAAAAGAGTGCTAAGGACTGCTTTTAGCAGCTGGTGAAGAGATTAAGAGAATGATATTCAGCATTTTCTATTATCTATTGTGTGAGTTACAGGTACTAGTGGTTTAAATTTTGAAATATTCTCTTCATCTCCTGAACTTTTCATTTACGTTTTTAAAATATACACAATGTTTGGGGCGCCTGGGTGGCTTAGTCGGTTAAGCGTCCGACTTTCGCTTAGGTCATGATCTCGTGGTTCGTGGGTTCTAGCCCCTCGTCGGGCTCTGTGCTGACTGCCAGCTCAGAGCCTGGAGCCTGTTTCTGTCTGTGACTCCCTCTCTCTCTGACCCTCCCCTGCTCACGCTGTCTCTCTCTCTCTCCTAGAAATAAATAAAACATTTAAAAAAATAAAATAAAATATACACAATGTTTATAAAATGGTTGATACAATCAATATAATATACTACTAATTCTTTCTTTGCATGTACTTCCTAATTCCATATGATAAGCGATGGTATTCAAGGATGAGACATTTTAGTTTCTACCATCAAAGAATGTGGATCTTTGTGGTAAACCTAAAAAGAGACAGAAAATAAAATAAATTGTGGCAATCACTAAATGGCACACATTTATACAAGAAATTTGGAGCCTATGGGAAAGATCACACATATCTGAAAGGGCATCAGGGAAGACATTTCAGATCATGACAATTGAGCTACTTTCAGGAAGAAATCAACATAAGTGGGGATGAAATGGAGGAGGGGATCACAAAGAGGCTTGGTCAGAAGAGAAAGTGTTTAGGAACTCCTGGCATTTCCTTCTTGAAATGTCTTATTAAAGAGAAAGGAGGAATTATCAAAGATGAAAATAAATAGTAAATGGCCAATGATGATAAGCTTTTTATGTCTTAGCATCTAAAATTTTCATTTTCTGGGTGCACGGTACAAATAGTTTTGGAAGATTTCAATGTGATGTCTTTTGGGCAGCTCTGTAAAGCTGTATAAAGAGACTGTAGGGATTATAGATTACAGGAAGAATCCTGAATGCCCGGCTTGCCTTCAAAAGGACTTAAGAACACAGTTTATTTCTGGCTGAGGTAACCACAGCCTGATGTGGACCCACAACAGAGATATCTTCCACACTAAGTTGACTAGGATTTCTCCTATTTCTTCCTCTTCTAAGAGTTTATATATTTAAGATTTAAATTTAGTTCTATAGTTCAGTTTGAGTTAATTCTCAGGGATGGTGTGAGGTAGGGATCTTAGCATATGGTCACTAACATTTCCAAGCTTACTTTTAAGTATATGCACTTATATGTATGTATATATATATGTATATGTATAAGCCATGCATATGCACTGTACCTCTGGTAGAGCAGGAAAGACATATTCTAGTTTAGCAGTGAAAATGACATTCAAGTAGTGACTTAATCCGAATAGTTGGAGGGATAGATTTTTACATAATAATAGAGATCCGAATTCTGCTAGATATAGGACTGACTTCAGATAACTAATCTTAGATAAGAGAGTTCCCATAATCTTTTTTTAAAATGTTTATTTGTTTATCTTGAGAGAGGAACAGAAAGAAAAGTGCAAGTGGGCAGAGAGAGGGAGAGTGAGAATCCCAAGCAGGCTCTGTGCTGTCAGCTCAGAGTTCAATACAGATTTGATCTCAAGAACCGTAAGATAATGACCTGAGTGGAAATCAAGAGTCGAGACTTAACCAACTGAGACACTCGGGCATCACCCCACCCCCTTCTAATCTTTTGAATAAAATCTTTATTTAGAAGTTAGGACTTTGAACAACATATTTAAAACTTTTTTTAACAATATATCTTTTTATACAGTAGTTTCTGCCTATGAATAATAGTACAAGAAAATAATAGGAGAAATCAATTTTGGACATGTTCACGATTGTTTCTAAAAGGATCTTCTTGCATTGTAAGAATGAGGTGTGAGCTTCATTTTCTTTAAAAGTCCCAAACTGCAATCAGAAGTAATTTACATAAAAGACAGCAGGTAAGAACATTTTGCAGTATATTTTTCCTTCATACAGGAAGAGAAAGAGAGAAGGAAAGAAAAAAAAAGAAAACATCAAAGAGTTTATGAGGTCGTTTCTGAAACAAAGTCGAACATTAAAAAACAGCCCTTGGCTTTTGATGGAAAATCACTTAAACTTATCCAGGTTCCATAGAATGCATTTAAGGCAATATAGCAGATGGAGTGTTGAGTAACATCTTGAGTTAATTTATTTTTGAAGTACACAATGAGTTTTTATGATATAATTGAATTAGAAAATCAGAAGGAATATCTTTCTCTTAGTTTATAGTTACTATGGAAAAAGTATCAGAATATTTGTGGAATTATTTTCATAATACATAGGCTCTACATATACTTAACATCAGGCATATAATTTAAAAAGTGGCTTTTAAAAGTTTAAGTCAGAGAAGAAGATGCAAAGACAGTGTATAAAGCTGCTACTTTGCTTTTTGAGTCAATCATGTTTCCGGCATTGAACTAGGTCTTAGTTGATGTTATGTAGAATTTGAATTTCTTATTGTATTTATATAAATAAATAGTAAAGTAGCTTGAATTTTTCATGAAAAAGTAAAAGAAATCTTTATTCTCCAGCTTCTGCTCTGTAGAGACAGGGAACAGAAATTGAAGTTAAAAGTTAACTACTTATAGGAATTTTACTAATGAAATTAACTATGTGGATGTACACTGGGGGGAGGGGCTTAAAATCTCTGGGGTGCCTACTTTTACTATAATTCTTGACAGGAAAAATCTGGAATATAATACAAATAAGGTGATATCATACTGACAATCATTTTACTCATGATTTGTCTTAGTATGATTTTTTTCTATAGCTTTGTTCAAAAAACATTTATAATTCGAGGAAGCCAAGTAGTAGTGACCAAGCTCATTTTGCAAAATGCTTTCTTCCAAATTCTAATTCCTACTTCTGTTGCATTTAGAAAAACCAAAAACGATATTTTTTGAATAAATTACGTTAAAATCCTATAATCTGTTTGAAGAATCTTGGAAGGCAAAAGAGAAACTGTGAAAGAAAGAACATTCATTGCTCTTTTTTTTTTTTTGCCAGTTATGTTTTAATATCTCCTGAGAAGAGACTTTGTAGCAAAAACCCTGGATGTTCATTGTTCTTTATCTGGAGTCCAATTTTCTATTAGATTTCCAAGGTCATAAGGCTCTTACTCATGTATAGAAGTTATTGTGAGACATCGTGCACACAAAGGCATCCATCACAACCTACTCGGTAGATCTGAGGATGACAGGTAACTTGTCAGCATACACTTGACTTCCCTTCCGCTGTTGCAGCTTGGCAGCCTCTGTACACTCTTTACTGCGCAGGTGTTTTCTTTTGGCAGACGTGCACAGATAATAGACCAATCCAATCAAAACATCAGTGAGACTCCCTGACAGAACATTTGCTGCTTTGGAAACATTTGCACTTACCATATGGCAAGGGCATCTTAGGCGATGAAATGGTGATTATTTGAGTTTCAGTCTTTGAAAAGCATGCAGGATTTATTATGGTGAAAATGCACACATTTGTAGACAGTTTATAAGATAGTAGCACAGTTAAATCAAAGAGAAGTTTGAGTTTAAAAGTCCATGATCTTAAAGAAATACCTTATCAACTTCAATCATTCTTCTCTTCTACTTAAATTATTCCTAAGAATATAATAATCTATTGTATCATTTTAAAATTCCATCTCATAAATTTATGCTAAGTTATGGTACTAACATGGTATAGAAACAATGCCAAAAAAATGTCTTAGAATAATAGAGATTCATTTCTCTAGTAGTTACCTGTTCATGGTGGGTCAGCTGTGGCTCTGCTCCATGTTGGCATTACTCTAGGATTCAAGCTGAAGAGTCTTATCTGGAATATAGTCAGTCTTCAGGCAGAAAGAGAGAGGAGATACCCAGAGAATCTAAAGTTGAAGCTTAAAACTTCTGCTGGGAATTGGTACATGTTACTTTGCCTACCTTTAATTGGCCAAAACAAATCACAGTGTAAGCCTTGTGACAATCAATGTTTCTGGGATGTTCATTCTTCCAAAGAGAAGGGTCTGTCAAGACTCATATAAAAGCATAGGTCCATGGATGGACCATGGATTATAGTATACCACTTCCAGTGGGGGGAGGGAGGGAACATATTTGAAAGTGGCACATTATTTATGCAGTGAAATATGTTAAACAATTTAAGTCTGATTTTGGACCTCAGCTCTGCTGTTTACTTGACATGTGGCCTTGGAAAATTTGCCTATGTAATCAGACTTTCACCCACTAAAGGGATAAAATCAAACCACAGTGACTAGTACAATAGTTTACATTTGCATCAGACATACTTTTCAGTTGAAAAAAGACATATTTTTGTTTCTGTGTTGAGTCTTTGACTTGGAAATGAATTCATGACACTATTTCTGTATAAGGCCCTTTTAATTTATATAGACATATGCTTATACTTATACATATGCTTATATGTAGGCATGTGCATATACAACATGTATGAGAAATAGTATGGATATCAATAGTTATGCATATGTACATACTGTACATATATTTAAAATTTTAAGTAGAACTGTGGTCTCCTCAGTGCACCTAAAACAAAAGAGGTTGGAGTTGAATCACTGCAATAGAGAGTACTCCTTATTTTACTATTTTGTAGGATAGAAGGTACATCTATTATCCTACTAATCAATGGCTTAGCCGTTTAGTTCTTTGAAAAGTACAAATTTTCACTTTTTTTTAACCTTGTTAAAATTTTAGAGACAGAGATGTATTTTCATTCTCTTTGGTTCTTAAAATAATAAAAATGAATAAGAAATGAGTCACCCAAGTTTACTTTTTTTAAATAATAGTTCATAGATCTTAAGCAGTCATTTTTTCATAATTATATTTATGTGTAGAAATACCTCCACTCATAGTTGTTCTTATATCAGTGTTGGGTAAGAGTTTTTAAATTTTACCCTGAGATCATTTCAAAAATCTAATACTGCAATGACATGAGTATGAACTTTATGAAATTATTCACACTATCCATATCCAGGAGCTTCACTTTATTTAAGAAATGGAAGAATGTGTAGGTACTGTAAATGATCCCTTTGATTGGGTAATCCAATCACATATGAACTGTTCCGATTTCTCATGTAATAAATTGGTGTAGATTAAAAAATACGATGAAAAGATAGACTTTAATCTTCATTAAAATGTTTTTGTCAATCTTCCCATTTCCACTTCTATTTAGAGAAACAGATGAAAGAGAAGAGAGGAGAGAGGAGGTGGAAGAGAGAGAGGGAGAAATGAGATTATGGGGAAAGGAAAGAATATACTTAGCTCTAATTGCTGTTATGTCCATAGGTATTATGACAAGCCTGAGCTAAGCAGAGGAGAGTGGAATTTTTCATGGAACTACATGAATGTGGTCCATATGGTCATTCATTGTGACCCCAATGCCTTGGGATGGGTCTTGTTATGTACTCATAAGGTCATAATTTCTTAAAAACATAAAATCTGTAAATGTTACACATTGCATCTACAAAAGCTATATACCAATGTATCTTTCTACATGGCATGTCTTGTACTGTACTTTCCCTCAGTTTGACTGATGTCAGAGTAGCCATGCCTCTTTTGAGGATTCCATTAAGAGAAGGTTGCCATTTAGGAGACCATCTTTAATTTAATTTGGGTTTTGTTGTATATAATTATGTACCTCACAAACATTTTCATGTGTATTTAAATTGCCGTTACCCATTCCATCCTAGGAATATTTCTGACTACACATTACCAACTCGCCTGACTTCATATTATGATACCAAACTAAAATAATTGGTTGTAATTATTTTAAACATTGAAAGCAGCTGGGGAGTAGAAAAGAAATATATTTTTAAATGTACTAGATCAGTAACTAAGTCTGTGGAAAATTCTTCCTTAAAAATTTTTTTAATGTTTATGTATCTTTGAGAGAGAAAGAAAGAGAGACAAGTGTGACCACTAGAGGGGCAGAGAGAGAGGGAGACACACAGAATCTGAAAGCAGGCTCCAGGCTCTGAGCTGTCAGCACAGAGACTCAGAAACCATGAGATCGTGACCTGAGCGGATGTTAGACACTTAACTGACTGAGCCACCCAGGTGCCCCCGTGGAAAATTCTTCTAATCACTAGTTATATAGAGTTGTAGGCACAGATGATATTCTCATGAATCCACTAAAAAAAGGTCTTTCCTGTTAGTTTCTCTCTTTCTCTCTCTCTCTGTTTTTAATTGAGACAGCCATCAAAAATAGATTGATCAGAATTCCTGTGTTTGTAAGGCACAAATTACAGCAATCTTCTAAGCAGCAAGCATATCTATATGTGAGTGGAAAATTTTAAGCATGTCAAAGTATTGATTATACTTTAGCACAACATTATTAATAACTGGTTAAGAAGCCACAATAAATTTCTAGGTAATCAAATAATAATGATAAAACAAAAAATGAAGTATCTTCATTTTCTTTATATTTTACATCATATTGTAAAATATTTTTACTTGAAGAAATAAGAATCATGCAGCCAAAAAATAAGGGAATTATAAGAGAGAGAGATGTTAAATACTTGCATAATAAAAACATCATACCATTATTTTATACTTGGTGAAAATTTGGGATTAGCTAACTTTTAAAATAATTCATAATTTCCTTTTCTCACTTTAAATATTTACTTTTGTATCTGAATTGTATATTTTCAATTTTGTAATCTTTTTCCTAAAGAGGGCTACAAAAAATAAGTCCCACAAAAAAATCAACCCATGTCAGATACCAGAGTTTACCTCAGTGTAAGATTTCTCCCTATCAGTTTATATGTCTCCTCTCTCATCTTTCTCTAGTCTGGGTCTCCTGCCTTTAAAAGAGATTTTATGTTCCAGATACATTTTACTCTTAGCCATGTTTCAGTATTTGCTTAACCTTTTTGCTAATATCCCCCTTCTCATTTCAAGAAACTTTTATAAAAGAATGCATATATGTATAAATTCACATATTACTACATGTTATATATGACTGTCTAATGTTATATGCAATGTTCCTATTTTGGTACATGACATTTCTTCTTACAGTTTTCATGCATAATATAGAATTTTAGAGCATTCTTAGCCAGAGATAAAATCGTTAATAATTTAAAAAAATTTTTTTAATATTTGAGAGAGAGAAAGAGAGAGAGAGAGAGCAGGTGGTAGAGAAGGAGACACAGAATCTGAAGCCAGCTCCAGGCTCTGATCTGTTGGCGCAGAGCCTGACACGGGGCTCAAAACCATGAACCGTGAAATCAAGACCTAGTGGAAGTCTGAGGCTTAACCAACTGAGCCACCCAGGTGCTCCTAATAATTTTTATAAGTACACAATTGAGTGTTTCAATGAACTGAGAATATTTCCCAAGTTTTTTCTACATCACTGAGGTTATAGGGAAATTTAGTAAATAGAAGAAAGAGAAATATATTTGACAAGTCTAAATAATATTCCGTAATTCCATCTGATGTACTCCTTTCTTCATTATAGATTAACCATTCTCTCCAGCAACTAGAACATTCCTATCCACCCAGATAAAATGTCTTATTTCTTTTAACACGTCTGCTGGAGGCACGGATACATAATGTCACTCTTAGCTCTTTTCTAGTTTCCATAATGACTGTCACCTTCCATCTGTCCCTGATGTTTAATTATCATACTTCCTCATTTCAGTACATCCATATCATGGTACAATTATCAAGTTTAAAGCTCTTATTAATTTTGTAGCTTGGAAGCTTTCTGAAGAAAGAAGACCTTGATCTTATCAGTAACTTGATTCCAACTCACATTTAAGAGTCTTACTTCTTGAGAAGTTTCCACTGGACAGCTAATCTAACATATGTGGATTCCTGTTATCTTCAAAGTATGACCCTTTACTAACCCTTGCCTGCTTCAGTTATACCTTTACAACGACACTCATCTTGCTGTGTCTAACTTTCTTTCAGTGTTGAGCTTTTCTGTCCACTAAATAAAGTGCCCACATTAAAATGGATTACAAATTAATCTTCTCCAATAAGCCTAAAAATCTACCTAATAAGCACAAGGATTCATTGATGTTTTCCAGCAGGAATTGACCCAGAACAATCATATATGCCTGATATCACTTGTTCAAGTTCTAGGTGGCCTTTCTGATATTATGAATGCTAAGTATTTATCTTCCCTAATTCAAATATTTACAATATTTTTCATATTGGTTAGTTAATTAAATGTCCCCTATCGTAATGTTTTCTGTAATTAAGTTTGTATGTAAAGAATAAAAATAGTTTATAGTGAGAGCTTTTATCAAGTAAAACAAAGAATTAAATGAGGTTGATCTTCAATTCTGTGTTAGGCTATCAATTCCAAAATGTTCTAAAATAGAAATGTAAAGCTTTGATCAATACCACATACATTCGAACTACCTGTTCAGTATGTATGAATTATGCATATCCCAGGGAAAATTATTTTATGGGAATTAAACTATGTTTTCTCCATTGTGTCTGCTAACTTTATTATTATAAAATTCTCTTATGAAATTATTAGGTTTCTGGTCAGCTTATCTTTCCTCTTTATGTGACTTCATTTATGTGTTACATTATTTATCAAACATATTGGACAGTGCAATATTTGTGATTAATTGCTGAATTATTGTGACAAGTGACATGTAAAAATGTTTTTATAAAAAATGATTGTAAGGACCTAAATATCAAGGAAAAACAAACCTATAAATAAAATGTGAAGGATGATATATGTTCAACTCACACACAGAGGGAGTTTTATAAATTATTGAGAGAAAACTAATCACTCTTGCACACACATACTTACACACATACAGGAAAAGAAATAAAAGACATAGTATATGCCTAATACAGCTAGACTTATTTTATTTCCAGTAGGTTTAAGGACACTCATATACTGAGTAAAGATACTACCTTACCATCTTAATTATGAGACATGGGAGAGGATTATTGGAAGAAAAGAAGAAAAGAAGCTATTCTGATTTTAGTATTTGGGTTCATCAGTTTAAACTAGAATCTTTTGATGAAGGAAGAGGATGGAAATTTCCTGTTATTAATTAGATATCAGAAGGAACTTACCATTTATGCTAGAGATTTTCAGCACTCTGAGAGTAGAAACTAGTAGTGATACTTTAGCTATTTTTTCCCAAGTACATAAAGATAGTGTTAGCAACTTACTAGTATCTAAAAACCTTCAGATGTAATTTAAAATTGCAGACGAGAGCGCCTGGGTGGCTCAATCGGTTAAGCGGCTGACTTCGGCTCAGGTCATGATCTCATGGTTCGTGGGATCGAGCCCCTCGTCCGGCTCTGTGCTAACAGCTATCTCAGAGCCTGGAGCCTGTTTAGGATTCTGTGTCTCCCTCTCTCTCTGACCCTTCCCTGTTCACGCTGTCTCTATCTCTCTCTCAAAAATAAAAATAAAACATTAAAATAAATAAATAAATAAATAAATTGCAGATGACAACTCATCTGCAATTCCAAATATTGGAAGAATATTTCATAAAATAGCAAATACAATGAAATACTTAGTCAACCCCCAAATTTATTAAATATCCAATTTATAGATAGACTAATCTTTCCAAAAAATCACTAGTATACTTTAACTTAAGCATCTATTTATTGGTCTACAAAGTAGGCAGTTCTGACATTCTAATAGATGTGCTAAAATATTTGGTATGGTTCTGATCATATCCTCTCAGGAAATGCTTAAATATCATAACACATCTGCAGAGTCAAAATGCAAAATCATCGTGATGAAGACAAGATGCTGATTGCCAGTTTCCAGACACTGTAAGGAGGAGTGAATAGAGAGAAATTGCTAAATGTGCAAGGAATTTTACTTTTGTAGTGATAGAAATTCTTTTAAAATAGGTAGAGGTAGTGGTTCCTCAACATAGGATGTATTAAATGCCACTTAATTATTTACCTTAAAATGGTGAATTTTATGTTTTGTGAATTTCACCACAATAAACTATTTTCTAAAAATGCAAAATCCTTGTCACATTTCTATGGTACACCCAGGGTCAGTTGTTCCTTTGAGTACTGGTTTATGCTGAGCTCGATTACACAGGGCACACTCATTAAATCCAACTGCAGACTTCTCTTTCATTAGGACACGGAATTTTCCTTTTTCATTTATGAATTCCTAACAACAAAGATTTTTCTCCTAAAAAAATGGGGAAGTGGGTAGTGTTTAACAAAGAATGAATGAATGCATGAATGCTGTCTTATATTTCTGGTATGATATTACCTTCTAAAAACCCCAGGTATTTGTCTTTACAAGTATATGCAAGAGTTTTAAATATATGTAATACATGTAAGTCTTTTACCATAACACAAGTAGAGACAGAGAATGGCATTTTCTTATTAGGTTAACTGATTGTGTCTTATTAGATTTGAACTTAATTTTTAAAAACATTTCTTTCTAGGGGCACCTGAATGGCTCAGTAAGTTGAGCACCTGACTCTTGATTTCAGTGTAGGTCAGGCTCTCCCGGTTGTGAGATGGAGCCCCGTGTTTGGCTTTACACTAGAAGTGGAGTCTTCTTGGGATTCTCCCTCTCCCTCTCCCTCTGCCCCTCCCCTTCTCTCTTAAAAATAAAACAAAAGCTTAAAAAAATAGTATTCCTTTTCAGGGGTGGGCCCAGAAAGCCAAATCCTTATAACAGGTTTCTGTAGTCAGGATTTCTCCATGCTGTAGCCGTGTATAAGGTATTCGACTTTAAGTTAGTTATCAACTGCATACTGTTAATGAAAATTCTGGGTTTGTACAGGAAAAAATGCTGTGCATATACACACACATATACACATCATTAAAATATAAATTATATAATAAATTATATATAATATATAGGTATATAGAGTATATATGTATACAGAATATGTTCTATTAGAAATTATTATTTACTTATTTTCAAAGGAGGAGTAGAAATTATGTTTTGCTTTTTCAAAAATATTCTACCATTGGTAACTATTCTATTGTCGATGCTCTTATAATGCATGATAGTACAAGCACAAGAGGCAGATAAACTAAATTTTAGATTCAACTCTTCCATGTTTTACATTTATGACACTGGCCAAGTTCCTTAAACTATGTCAGTTTCTTCATCATTAAAATGGATTATGAAAACATATATCACATAAAGATATCTTGATTACAGTTATGATAAGTAAAATGCATGAAATGGCACTTAACAAACTTTATTTTTTCCATTACAGATGTTGTGGGTTTAACACAGCATTTGTGAAGATGATTGAAGTATCTAGTTTGTACAATTATAAATACAGTCCCTTTCTCCACTGACAGAAATCAGCATGTTTGAGGCAATAGTCTCTAAAACGTACAGTTTCCCCAGTTTTACCAGCTCTGATCATGAGTATCTTTTTTATTTAAATTTAAACTCAAGGTAGTTAACATATTGTATAATAATGATTTCAGAAATAGAATTTAGTGATTCATCACTTATATATAACACCCAGTGCTCATCCCAACAAGTGTGCCCCTTAATGCCCCTCACCATTTAGCCTATCTCCCCACCCGAAATCCCACCAGCAACCCTCACTGTATTCTCTGTATTTAAGACTCTATTATGGTTTGTCTCCTTCCCTATTTTTATATTATTTTTGCTTCCCTTCCCTTATTTTCACCTGTTTTGTATCTTAAATTCCACATATGAGTGAAATCATGTGACATGGGTTTTTCTATGACTGACTCATTTGACTTAGCATAATATACTCTAGTTCCCTCCATGTTGTTGCAAATGGCAAGATTTCATTCTTTTGATTACCAGGTAATATCCCATTACATATATATACCACATCTTCTTTTTCCATTGCCCCCCAAAACATTCATGTGATAGCACAGTGGCAGAGATTCAGAGACTGTGGCAAATCACAACACATGGCTAGCTCCAGCTTTCACCTCACTCAGGCATCATTGTCCCAATACCAGCAAATATGGCTGCCCTCCGGGGTCTAAAGGGTCTTTTGCCTGTGAGAAGATCATATGTCCTCACCAAATGTGCTCCAACAAGAGACTCACCTCTTTCCATGTGGCACATGGACCCCTCATATCCCACTGCCTGCTCCTGTAGGAGCACCCTACTTCCTCACCAGAGCACCACCAGGCACTGAGCTCTGGAACTTCAGACTCTATGCTCCACTCTTTATAGAATAATGGTGGTATTGAAATCATCTCCTTGCTTCTGGTCAGTCATTTTGGGGAAAAGATTCCTTGTTCAGTCCCCTGTATGTGTTTTCACTCTTTCTCTCTAGCTCTTTTTGGGGGAGTACTTTTATTGCACGATTGATCCTGATGAGCTGCACTCTCCCCCTTTCTCTTTCTCTGCCCTCTGTCCACAAAAATAGCTCCCTACCTTCCATGGCTTTTCTCTCCCCAAGTTCACCTCTCCCCGCCAAGTACTTGCCAAGGTCTGTGGCTCAAGTTATGCAGATTGCTGTATTAATCCTAAGATCAATTTCCTAGGTGTTCAAAATGGTTTGGTGGTGATCTCGTTGCATTCCAGGGATGAGACACACGCAGGGTCTCCATGCTGATCTACCATGTTTCTAATTCTCCCTTGGTCATGAGTGTCTTGAATGCATTTCATTAACTGGGATTAATTTAGTCCCCAAAATCAGTCTAAAGTAATACATGAGGTACATGGAGGGTCCCTTTAACTTATTTCCTTATGAACACAGTAAAATGACTTTGTGACATCACAAATTCATATGGCAGAATGAAGTTTTTA
Organism: Hyaena hyaena; assembly: GCF_003009895.1. NCBI lineage: Eukaryota > Metazoa > Chordata > Mammalia > Carnivora > Hyaenidae > Hyaena > Hyaena hyaena. The sequence continues at coordinate 768,594 of NW_024081105.1, read as the reverse complement.
ATAATGAAATTGACTTGTGTAAAAAAATAAATCAGAAATTACCCCTGTAACTTGTTCAGAGGACTTCAGCTCTTTCCCAGTTAGTCTCATTAAGTAACTAGGGAGAATAGCTCTGAGTATCTTAAAGATTGTTTTCCTTGTGGTTTGATCTATTATTTCTCTTTTTGTGTGTGACTCACATGGTTTTGTGTGATGCCAATTAGCTCAGAAGTTTCTTCTTTATAGGTCTTCTTCTATATCTTCATCTCTGTTTATGAATTTACTCAGAAGCCATATTTAAAACAATGTTTATCAATTTGTTTTAAAAGTCTCATGTTCCGGTTAAAATCTCTATTGCTCTATTTATCTTTACACTGGAATGTTCCCTATTCTTATTTCTGTTTCTCTAAAGCCCTATAGCATTTGCACTCAATCTGCCTTTTTTTGCTCATTTCTTTTTTCTGTGCAGCTCTTGTGTTCTTGGCTGCGCTCTGTTAATAGTTCTTTTTTCCTTCTGCTTTCTCTCTTTTTTTTTCTATGAAAGTATATTCCCAAGTTAACATCTTAGTGTAGAAGAAAGTCCCGCATCAAGCAGAAACATGGGCATGATGATATCATCTGTACATGCAGTTGAACGACTTCATTTCTACTCCAGCTATATCTTCTCTGTTTTCCTTACCCTCAGACTCTTTTAATGGACAAGATTATGTATCTATCTCACACCCAATATTGGATAGGCATAGAGTAGTATATTTTATTTTTAAGTCCTTGGAGGTAATCTAAAGTAAATACCAACCACAAAATATTCTCAGATTTATCCTTTTACTCTGGTGTTTCAGATAAAAAAGGAGAATTATTCTACTCCACTCTAATCTTTTTATTTTCTAAGAATCCCCAATATGCATAATAAAAATGGCATTTATTTCATTCATGACACATTGCTTTTTTCTCGTGTGTACAAGATGTATCCTATTGACTCTAATAGTGGTAACAATACCCCACTATGTTAACAGTATGGATCGAAATGAGAGCGATCTGCTTTCTTGTGTTGTACTAGTTTCTGTCATTCCCATTATTTGTAAGATGTTGGCTTGCGTTCCTTAATTTTATATATTTTATATCATTTTTTTCTCAGTAATTTCATCATGAATTAAAACAATATACTTTGTGAAACATTATTTTATTTTTTTGTTAAACATTATTTTTAAAATTAAGCATTGAGGGGCGCCTGGGTGGCTTAGTCGGTTAAGCGTCCGACTTTCGCTTAGGTCATGATCTCGCGGTTCGTGGGTTCGGGCCCGTTGTCGGGCTCTGTGCTGACTGCCAGCTCAGATCCTGGAGCCTGTTTCAGTCTGTGACTCCCTCTCTCTCTGACCCTCCCCTGCTCACGCTGTCTCTCTCTCTCTTTCTCTCTCCTAGAAATAAATTTAAAAAACGTTAAAAAATTTTAAAAAAAAATAAAAAATAAAATTAAGCATTGAGAAAGTGTTTCACAATAAGAATACTTAGAATACTGCCTAAAGAGTGAAATTTTAATTTAAGGGGGAAAAAGTGGTGTAAGAGTCCTGTAAATAGTTAATAACCCAAGTAATTTATTTGGAATCTTGATTCGGTTAATTTCTCTGGATATCTGAAGTTTTCTACTAAGCTGTGCCTCTGATATTTTGGTAGGATCATCTACATTTATACAGATGGGGACAGTCTGTTACAATGTATTAATTGGCATTGTGTGGTAGCTAATTAAAAACAACAATAATAACAACAACAGACCTACTCATATAAAATCAGAGCCAGGAATGTATAAACCTAGTCTCACAGAAGTTAGTTATTCCATCATTTTTTAATCAGATAGGACTACAAATATAGTTTACCATGGGAACTATCCTAGCCCATAAAGAATTACAAATCAGAGCACCATTTTGAAATGACCAATTAATTAATAGATTTAGATAATGAGCATCACTGGCTGCAATATCAAAGAAAGACACTTTGATGTTTTTGTATCTAATGGCTAAAGAATTTTTGCCAAAAGTCTATGGGCAGGAAATGAGCTGATAGAAGTACTCAGCTGTAAACTGCAAATCTGTTATCCTTCAAGAAAGGTACATGGCTTCAGAGGTGGCTCAGAGACAGCAGAGGGGAAGGGGAGGGAGGGGCTGCCAGTGACACCATGGAACAGAAGGGCAGTCGGCTGCTTTCACAGGCCAGAGGTGGGGCGGCCTCCAGCAGCCCAGGGGGCAGAACATCGAGCCATGAAGAATTATTTTCAGGCCTTGAAAACTAATGGAACTTGCCCTGCTGGGTTTTGGATTTCCTTTGGACCAATAAGCTCTTCATTCATTCAATTTTCTCCCTTTTGCAATAGACATGTCTATTTTATGCCTGTTCTGCTATTGTATTTGAAAGGCAGGCCACTTGTTTTCTAGTTTCAGGGGTGACAGATAGAGTAGAATTTGTTTCTTGATAGATCATGTCCGAAGTTTTGTCCATACCTGATTGAGATGATGAAATTAGGGACTTTTCAAATTGATGATATATAGAAGAGGTTTTGGATTCAGACCTAATGCTGGTATGGACTAAGACTTTGGGGATATGGGAATAGAGTGAATATATTTTGCATGAATTTGGGGAGACCAGTTGTCAGGCTGTAGTGGGTTATACAGTGTTCTCTCAAAATTCATGTGTTAGAATGTAGAATCTCAGAATGTAGCCTTATTTGGAAATAGTTTTTGGTGATTCAATTAGTTAAGTTGAGGTAATATTGGATTAGGATGAGCCGTGATTCCAAACTTTTATCTTTACAAGAAGAGAAGAGGATGCACAGAGAGGGCAGACTGCGAAGATGGAGGTAAAGTTATTGTGCCAGAAACCATGGAATGCTTAGAGATAACAGAGGCTGGAGAAAGTAAGGATGGATTCTCCTCTACAGGCTTTGGAGGAGGCTGGCACGTTGATTTTGGACTTCTGGCTTCCAGAATTGTGAGATAATATCTTTATTTTGTTTTAGCCACCCATACAGGGCCACTTTGTAACAGCAGCAACTAATGCAACATACAAATGTGAAAGTCATTCATCTGATTGATTATGTACAAGATTGTTTATAAATGTTATGAGTCCTTGTGAAAGTGAATTGTGACCCACATTTTCAATTTTGGGAATAGAGCAGTAATTAGCAATAGCATCCACACTGCACCAAATATAATAATTGCAATTATAGCTTTACAAATATCGTCACTTAATTTTTACAGTAACCTTATTTGCAAAGTCTTTGTTATTACTGCCATATTTATAGATAAGGAAAATACGTTTCAGAAGTAAAATTAATTATCTAAAGTCAAATAGCATTTTATTAGCAGGACAAGGATTTAAAATTTTGTCTGTTTGACTGAAAATTCATACTCTTAACCACTAGAGTGTTGTAGTATCAGTCTGGAAATATCTTATGAAGGAGTATAATCAATGTTATTGTAACAGTGTTGTGTAATGGTAGATGGTAGCTACACTGGTGGTGAGCATAACATAATGTATAAACTTGTCCAATCTCTATGTTGTACATCTGAAACTAATGTAACATTGTGTGCCAACTCTACTTCAATTAAAAAAAAGGAATCTCACTAATTTAGTTCAAGACCAGGTTATATTAATTCCAATTCTAGTGGAAATTTCTATTTCCAAATACTACCTTGCAATATATCCGTTTAGAATTTATTTTGAACCCCAGAACTATCTCTGTTATGGTTTGAATTGTGTTCCTCAAAAGTATCATAATTTGAAGCTCTAATGCCTCCAAATGAGACTTTATTTGTGTCCAGGGTCATTGTAAATGTAGGTAGTAACATGAGATTTTTAAGGTAGGCCCTAATTCAATTTGACTGGTATCCTTACAGAAAGGGGGAAATTGGACCTACAGAGAGAAGAAATAGACATAGTAATACACTGGTATCCTTACAAAAAGGGGAGATAGACATACAGAGAGAAGAAATGATGAGAAAGACACGGGAAGATGGTGGCCATAGACAAGCTGAGAGGAGAGCCTTGGAGTAGGTTCTTCGCTCATAAGCTCTCAGAGGGGAGCAACCCTGTCTGCCAAATCCTTGATCCCAGACTTCTAGACTCCAAGTGTGAGATAATAAGTTTCAGCTGTTTTAGTCACCAGTTTGTGGTACTTCGTTACAGCAGCCCTCGCAAACTAATAAACCATCCATCATACTTAAAGAAATATTTACCATAGGGTTATCCAGTTGTGAAGAGTGGGAAACACTACATTATGTGCTATTCCTGACCACAGACGTGGGCTCAGGTAAGTGAAGTTTAGGGACTGTAGTAAACTAACACTTTAGGGAAAGCTGCATTTCTTAAGTCCTTTCCGATTTGAATGGGGTCATTTTTATTTTACTTTATTTTATTTTATCTTATTTTAAAATTTTTCAATTTAATATGGGAACATCATTTTCTTCACATCATCCTTCTTGAAAGTTTCTCATTATACTGTAACTCCTGTGAAACACTTTTTATCTCCATTATGTTCCATTCTACTATCATAATACTTATTTTTAAGTGATGTTTTCCTCAACCTAGTCCTCAGTACTGTCTTCCTTCACCGAAGTCTTGCAGTTATTATCAGCCATGGCATTTATTTGTTTTCCAGTCATGAGTCAAGTGATTAAACGTTCTAGATTGTAAATGTTTGTGGTTTATGATGACCATCATAACCTATCCATGCAATAAGCCAGACTCATAGAGCATAATTAGCAAAGGACTTTATTCTTTTTCTCTACTGTCCATTCAAGTTAATAGCCCATGGATCTAATTCTTCTCATATAACTGGATGAAATTTGGGGGCCGGTCCCACTCTTTTCATCATTCTCAAGTAATAGAATATCCTTCTGATACTTATCATAAATAATTTTTACAATTACTTAATTCATTCAACAAATATATATTACAGACTGATATTTATGAGATGATTTTTGGGATGCTTGAATACATCAGTGGAGAAACAAATACAAATCCCTTTTTTCAAGAAGCTTATACATTTATGGAGTGGATTGTAGAGGTCCTTCCAGAATTAGACCATTCTTGGCAACTAGGTCAAAATTCCTAGAAGAGTAACTTGTAATTAATGGACAGTTTCTCTAAGCAGGGTGTCACCCAGTTAGAAAAAGTAGCATGAATACTGTCCCTGATTTTAATTAATCAATGATATAAGCATGGTTATGGAAGGATTTCAGTACAGTTTCAACTGATTGGTCAGGTTTGTGATGGTTAATAGAATTGCCCATCACGGGTTTTTTTGCAGGTCAATGAGAAGGCTGTGAAATCACTGTATGTCCTGCTGTATCTGGATTAATGTCTTGAGTCAAGTGGAAAAGTAGATATACTTGAGTAGAACATCACTGGGAATTTTAAAATAGACCCTAAAGGTTTATAGGGTTAGTTTCACTGGTTGGATTTAGTAACCACAGAGAAAATGGTGGAGGCCAATACTGCAATGAAATCATTTTGCTATTTGAAGTCCAGTTGGTGAATTACATGTGGTATGAGACAACATAAATGCATTTGTTCCTAGCCCAACAGCCAAATTAATCAGAGTAGACAATTAAGAGTTAAATTCTGGAGAAAAATTTCCAGAAGCCACAGTGTCTAGAAATGAAGTGTGGCTCTATATCCTTACTGGTGCTGAAACCATTGCTGAAACATGGAAGATTCACAGAAAGAAGTCATCCAACAGATATTCTGACAGGCACTACATCACTGCTTCCTTAAAAATTTCACTAAAGAAGCAGCTTCTGAATTTTCAGAGGATTTATCTCCCACACTCTGAAGTCCAGCTGTCTTGACAAGCCCTCCAATGAACTTGCAACTTTTAGCTCATTGTATCCAATAGCATTATGCCATCAATGTAATGGAATAGTGTGATGTTCTGGGAGATATGTAGACAGTAGAGAGTCCAAACAATTTTGAATTATATCATGGTAGATGACAGGAGATATTATACACCCCTAAGACAAAACTATAAATGAGTATTTTTGTCATCCCATGTAAGTGTGATCCATTTCTGATCTACTTTTCTGATGGGAATAGGAAGTAATGCATTCACTACATGAAAGGCTGCATGCTATGTACCAAACAATTTATGAATATGCTTCAGCACTAGTACCACCCTAGGCACAATAGTTGTGATCAGAAATACTACTTGTTATGTCTGCCGTAATCTACAGTCATTTTCCATATTTTGTTCAGTCTCTGTGTAGGCCAATCTTGTGAATTAAGTGAAGATGTGATAGGAACCACTACCAGGGTTTACTGTATGTCTTAAATGGTGATACTAATCTTTGCCATTTCTCTGGAATACATTTCTCTAGTTTTGGGTGTGTTATTTTGGCTTTAATGGGGGGCAGTTTCAGAGGTTTGCACTTGGCCTTCTTCATTATAATAGCACCAAAAGGACAAGGACCCAATGTGTGTGTGTGTGTGTGTGTGTGTGTGTGTGTGTGTGTGTGCATGTGCATATTTTCCCAACTACTGAGGATATAAATTCAAATATACCTTCAAGGACATGGTAAATGACCTGTGTGTTTTAATCCCCACTCAATGGGCCCACTGTGATCTCTACTTTAGCCAAGATTCTATTTATTACCTGGACTCCTTCTCTGGAAAGGGGGGCAGGGTGATGTAATGTTTGGATCTCCAGATATTAATACCAACTTAAAGCCTATATAAAATCACCTGAGTAGAGAGGCGTCTGGGTGGCTCTGTCAGTTAAGTGTCCAACACTTGATTCACAAACATGGGATTGAACCCCCTGATGGGGTCCACACTGACAGCGTGAAGCCTGCTTGGGACTCTCTCTCCCATTCTCTCTCTTCACCACTTCATGCTCTCTCTCTCTCTCTCTCTCTCTGTTTCCTTCTATGTCAAAGTAAATAAATAAGCTTTTAAAAAATTAAAAACTCACTTGAATAATGGTTTATAAATCTCTTTGGGGGATAATGAGAAAATCATTACATTACGTATTTGCCACAATGTTGTGGGGTCCTTTTTAGGAATCTTTTGTAGAAGAATTCTTTTTTTTTTTTTTTAATTTTTTTTAAGGTTTTTTACTTTATTTCTAGGAGAGAGAGAGAGAGAGAGAGACAGCGTGAGCAGGGGAGGGTCAGAGAGAGAGGGAGTCACAGACTGAAATAGGCTCCAGGCTCTGAGCTGGCAGTCAGCACAGAGCCCGACGCGGGGCCCGAACCCACGAACCGCGAGATCATGACCCAAGCGAAAGTCGGACGCTTAACCGACTAAGCCACCCAGGCGCCCCAATGTAGAAGAATTCTTTATGCAAAGGTGTTTGGACTAAGAAATTGGCTTATGTCTGGAAAATAATAAAGGAACACAACTTTGTATTGAAACAACTTTGTTCTTCTGCTACTTGCTTACAAATATTTCTTTTCTGATTTACATAGATGTCAAACATCAGCCATGTTGGTTGCCTATTTTATGTTAGGAACATCATGTTCTTTTAACTATCACCCAACTCCGTGTGGATCAAAGCTCCTCAGCTGTCTTTTAGTCTTGCTAGACATTATGCTAATCGAAGCTTCCCGGTTCCTTCTGTTTAAGCACTGCCATCTGGCCTCTAGTTCTTTGGGGGATCATCTGTTCCATAGATATTAATAAACCCCAATCTGTGCTTTTGTAATTGTCTCCCCTATCATCAGCGATACCGAGTGGAGAAGAGCCACCACTTAACTTCATAATGCAGGTGCCCCTCTCATCAGTATGTTCCTAATGGTATGTCTTGTAGGCTGTCCTGTGAAGTATTAAACTCTGGTGGGTATTCTAGCCTTACATAATAGATTCTTTTAATCCTGACTACCTCCTTAGCCACTTTATCCCTTTCTTGACCATCTGCCAGAGCAAACTCAGGTCTTTCCACTCCACTGAGCATTGGCCATCATTTTTTCCAGGCTCCTAAACACCAGCCTACCAGTCAGCTAGCCCATCTCCTGGAATCCTGTCCAGAGGGCTTACTTTCATGTCTTAAGAAAATTCTTACATTTTTTGTCTTGTATTCAGCAGTCTGTTTGATCAGGTATCCTTGAAACTCAATTTCAGGGATAATCCTCTGTATTTTACCAATACCTACAAGCTAATTCCTGGAATTCCTTCAGCACATGGCCTGTTTCTAAATTTATCCAGCCCAGGATGTCAACAGGTATCATAAAATGTGACCTAATACTAATGATTGGCTAAGCATACAGGTGAGGGGCTTAAAACAGCTTCTGAGGATCTATTCTTGCCATGTGAGGGAAAGACCTCTGCAGAGTCTTTCAACACAGGGATTTTCCAGTATCTCTTAATAAGGAAGGCCAGCCCTGCAGTTTCTGACATTTAGTGGGTACCTGAAGAATTATTGTCCTCAAGAGGATGCCTCTGTATCTTCTTACTTCATCTTTCAGGGTATGGGGTTTTCCTAACCAGAACCCTGACCTTGGTGCACCTGATCTGCCTTGGCTGAGTGTTCTGACGTCTCTGGAGTTCTGTACCTCTAAGTATCAATTCTCATTCTGTTTTTAGTGGTGTTTACTTTTCCACTCTCAGAGATGAGTGTTTCTTTTTAAGCCAGGAGAGACCTTCTAGCTCTCACACTTAGCCACTAGCAGCTCCTTAATCATTTTTATTTTCTCATTATCTCCCTGAAATATGTCAAAATAACTTTTCAGCAACCAGCGAACTCTTCTGTCTTTGTAGACATTATTCCTTCTGTATATTTCAAATACCTGGATCAGTGCACCTGAGATGTTCTTCTCCATGTAGACATTGTACTAAGTCACGGATAGTGAAATTTTAGCTATTCAGTCACCACCGTGTGCTAGGGATCATCTGTGCCCCAACTACCATTGGGTAGTATTGTCTTGGCCTGATGGGTGGGGACTGAACCAGTCCTATTTCCTTCTTCTTGTCTGTGTTCTCGGACTATTCTCAGTACCACTTTGTTCAGGTCCTTGTCAGGCCGACATCAAGTTGGAGTTAGAGGTACAGGAGACTTATCAGGGAAAAAACAATGGAAAGAAAAGGAGAGGTTGCTGGATGAGTGGCAGGGTCATCAGATCAGGAAGCAGACCTCGCTCAGGTGAAGGAAGGACATGAGGTCAGGCAGAGTCTCAGACTGTGATGCATCTCAAAGGAGGATCTGGCCTTGATCCAATGTCACCTATTAGAGGAATCTTGCAGCCTGCAGGAATGGGCCTGTCTTGGCATCCTGCTGTTCTCTGCCTTTGGCTGAAAGCACTCTAGGCAAGGCGTGGCCTGAATGGTAGATGCAGAGCACAGTAGCTGGGCCCACCCTTCAATTATACTTCCTACAGCACGAGAATTGAGTGGAACATTCGTTCTTTCTGATTTTGTTCGTTTGTTTGTTTTGTGTATTTTGTTTTGGAGAGAGAGAGAGGGAGAGAGAGAGAGAGAGAGAGAGAGTGTGTGTGTGTGTGTGTGTGTGTGTGAGACCCGGGTAGGAGCAAAGGGAGAGACACATCTTTTTTTCTTTAATGTTTATTTATTTTTGACAGAGAGACAAGAGACAGAACACGAGCGGGGAAGGGGTAGAGAGAGAGGAAGACACAGAATCTGAAACAGGCTCCAGGCTCGGAGCTGTCAGCACAGAGCCTGATGTGGGGCTCAAACCTATGCATCACGGGATCATGACCTGAACTGAGATCGGACTTAATGGACTGAGCCACCAGGCACCCCAAGGAGAGACAGAATCTTAGGCAGGCTCCATTCCCAGCACAGAGGCCAACAGGGGCTCAATTTCATGACAGGGAGATCATGAGCTGACCCAAAATCAAGAATCAGATGCTTAACCGACTGAGCCACACAGGTGCCCTTAGGGGAACATTTTTATGCCCTGTCTTCTAGAGTCTTAAAAAGTACTATATCTCAGAACAGGAATGTCTATTAGAAAGAAGGAAGAAAATAACCATCCTCTGTCTATAATTGTCTCCACGAGTTTTAACTCCCCACACCTTGGAGTTGGACATGCGTGGGTGCCCACTGTGTTTCTTGATGTCTCATGCCTTAGTAGCAACAAGGCAACACTGTACCGCCAACTTGAGACAAGAAGTTGTTGGTTTACGCCAGTATAGAACTGGTCACTATGGAGGAGGCTGGGAAAAGCACACACAAAATTAATCGCTCTAAACCTGGGACTGGTGAAGCTGAAAGTGTCTGAAATCTTTCACTAGATGCTTCTGTTACAGAGTTACCTGCACATGAATCATTGAGTTGTGTAAAATAGTTGGGGCTACTTACTGGAATTTAAGCAGTTGTCACTGCTTCCATTCGAGTAACGCAACCCATATTTATTATAAGAGGTAATGTTTAATCAAATTAAGTATGTTTCTCAGTGGATCTGAGATTAACTATATCAGTTGGTTTATTTTCAATAAACAAGCTCAACTATTTAAATTATGTCAAATTCATTACAGCATTTTTTCATTTGGATTTTTGAAAACAACCCCTTAAAGTGTACTTTAAAAGATTGATAATCCTTCCAATTTAGTTGTGAATGAGTGGTGACCTACATCACATTTCCTCCCCCCTAATTGGTGGTAGTAGGAATAGAACAGCATATTCAGTCTGAAAATAAGCAGCCTGGTATGACTGAATATATTTATAGCCAGTATATTATCTTTTGCTCTTTATGCTCAAAAGATTAGGGGTCAATGGATTTGAAGGAGAAAAAGTAGAACTACCCTGGGAAGTAAAACTATTAAGAGCAATGGACTTTCCCACCATGAAGCTGCACAAAAGACATACATATTGAGACCTATCAAGTGTGCCTTTAACTTCTACTTGGGGGGTAGAAGGCTAACAGAGAAACAACACAGGCAGTTCAGAAAGTAGCCTGAGACCAAGGTCAAGCTATCAAGTATGCAATGGGAGAGCTTCTACTAGTCCCAAACAATTTCACGCTGCAGGTGGAATGAGTTCTTACAAAGGAAAGCAGTTAAGGCAAGAAGTTTAGAAAAGGAAAGGAAGGAGAATAAACATTCTGACGTTCTGCTAAACACCACTTGCTAAACACCACTTGCTTTATGATTTTCAAATATCCTCTTGTGCATTTTCACATCCATGATCACACATTCACATTTACAACAGAGATGCCTGTCTCTTCTTGAATGCCGTGTTCCCCTCCTAGTTAAAAAGCCCCCACTTCTGAATCTCATGGCATCCGTCTGTGCCAGCTAGTCCTTCATGTTGCAGACATCAGCTGGCTGTTGGTCAGATCCCTCAGATTTTGCATATTTTACCCCAGGTCATTATCATTGACTACAGCTCTACTCCTGTCTCAGCTCTCTTTGATATCATGCACAAAATGCAGCGTCCCACTCCTGGGTCTCAATTCCTTACACTTTTCTCCTCCTTTCTGTGCTGCCTCAGCCATTTATTCCTGCAAGAGAGTTTTGAACCTCCAAACTGATGTTTCCCTTCTCAATCTGTCCTGTCTTTCTCATCTGCTCACTCTTGCTCTGTCTTTACAAATCATTCAACACTATCAGCATATACGATCCATTTTCTCCTTTGCTGTCCAACAACCTTCACGTCCTCACTTCCCTTCTTAATTAAATTTTACTTTATTTTTAAAATTAATTATTTTTGATACAGAGAGAGAGAACACAAGCAGGGGAAGGGCAGAGAGTGGGGGAGACATGGAATCTGAAGCAGGCTCCAGGCTCTAAGCTGTCAGCAGAGAGCCCGTCGTGGGGCTCAAACCTACAAACAATGAGATCATGACATAAGCTGATATCTATGCTTAACCGATTGAACAACCCAGGCGCTCCCCCCTTCTTATTTAGATTCAATTTGATAATCACTTTCTAGACACACTCTAACTCCCTTGCCCTCTCACTTTTAACTTTTTTTTTTTTTTTTTTTTAAACAGGAACTCAGGTGCCTGGGTGACTCAGTCGGTTAAGCGTCTGACAGGTCATGATTTCATGGCTCATGAGTTTGGAGCCCCACATCTTTGCTCTCTGCTGTCAGCACAGGGCCTGCTCCAGATCTTCTGTCCCTCTTTCTCTCTGCCTCTCCCCTGCTCATTCTCTCTTAAAAATAAATCAGCATTTAAAAAAAATAAAAGACTTTTTCTCTTTCGTTGGTCCCACCTAATCTTATAATATTAAATATCTTTTAACTGATGATATTGACAAACTTACTTCTAATTTTTTTTTTTTGCTTTTTGTTCTTTGTTTTGGAAAAATAGTATAGTATTTTTGTTTTTATTTAATTTTTTATTTGAGTACAGGTGATACAATGTCATATTAGTTTCAAGTGTACAACACAGTGATTCAACTTCTCTATTATTTCATAGCCACTCAATTCTTATGGAAGAAATATACAGCCTAGGTTAACACTGAGTTTGGTAGAATGAATTTTCTATGAGGAAGATGAGATGATGATTTCTTTTAACAAATTATATAATAAGAGTATTAACACAGGTTTTTCATTTCTATTTTCAAGCAAAAGCAAATCAAAAGGTCACTTAAGTTTGAAGTGGGTAATATGTGTTTCCTACTCTGATTTTCTTTATATATCTTTTTATTCACTTGTGTTTTTCATTTACTTAATTCAGAAATGACAGAGGTAAAGCATACGTTGCTAATTTTGGTTTTGCATTTCAAGATATCTGATTTTCACTAACATTTTAAGATATTTAGAGGTATCAATAGTGGTTCATTTTATAAACAAATCGTTATTAAGTTGTACAATGAGCCAGTCACTCTTCTGAACAACTAAAATAAATGCTTATTTTTGTATTATTATTTGTTGGTTTAGATATGTAATTATGCTGAGCTAGAAAACCACTTTGAAATATCAGGGCTAACTATTTCTTGAGGCACTGATATAGTAAGGTAAAAGTTGGAGTCTGTGTAAGATTATATGATACTAAATAATCAATCTACTGTATGTCCCTTTTTATTCCACTCATGATTTGAAATTATCCTAAGGTTCATGGGCAGAGATATCATCTATTTATTTAAGTTGCAGAAACTTACAAAGTCAGCCTGATATTTACCAATGTATTTTAATTATACCAACAAACAGATTTCATTGATATTTATTAAAGAATACCCAAAGACTATACAATTAATCCATCTCAAGGCTGAATTATTTTCATTTTCCATGCAAGAGAGTGTGCCACTTTGGAATGAGATGATTAAGTCTCCCTGAATTTGTAATCTAAGGGCTAAATGTAAGGCAGAAAAAGAAATATCCTCTGATTAACGGAATTCTGGAAGTTTCTTTTTCATTGGTTACAGGTGATTGAAAATTCTTCCTGAGGATCGGTTATTATCACGGCATGATACCATGTATGTGGGTAGCAACCCCGGCACAGTTCTCAGCAATTTCCAGGAGTTTTTAAAAGTTCAGGCAACTCCAGGTCATAAAGTGAACAGACCCTATGCATATGTGCAGAAGTCCAGTTCTTTATTTTAATCCTTCATTAATAACCTTAATTATTTGGAAATATATTCGTCCTATACTGGAAAGGACCCAGCATTCAAAAAAATGTCATCTACAGTTCGATTTTTGAGTTTGAGAATATCATAAGCGTAGCTTTAAAATTCAATTGGTCTGATGCTAGGAAATGGCCTTGAGCTACCTAGCGCACAATTTGATAAGAGACCAGGAAAATGAGTCTGGTCTTTTCAGTTCCCTTATAAACCACTATTCTGATCTATCCATGAACTCTTCTTACAACTAATTGTTAAATCTTAACGTCTACTTAGCACCGCGGTTGCACAGCAGCCCACGGCTTGATTGATATCATTTCTGAGCAGAAAGCATTTAAAAATACATGATTCCAATTCCGTTTCTGTAAATGTCCACCCAAATGGAATATCTGTGCTGCACTGTCTGAGTTTCCATTTACTGCGGCTGCAGCTACCCCTGCTACTGAAGAGAGCACATCTGTGAGAGCATAGCACTAGCGCTGTATTTATGTCCCCACACAAAGGGACCCGGCATTAAGTTCCAGTGGATTGTTTTCAGAAGAGTAGTGAGAGGGCTCGGGAGCAGCAGTGATGGTAATGGACTTGGATCTCTTAGGAGAGGTAGCTGGAGCCTCGGGCCAAAACGGGGGAGAGGGGGGCTCAGGGCCTATAAATGTTCTTGTTAGGAGTACACATTTTAGGATGTAAGTTCTGTTCTAATACATTTTCGGGAAAACCACAAATCTTTGTATATTACATATTTTTCCTTTGTGGAGCTACTTTACTTTGCGCCTGCCAAAATCGCAGCCAGAAATTCCTAATGTGCTAAATGAGCTAATCTCTTAGGTTTCTTCCAGCTTTAAAATTCTACAACTCTGTGGCAGCTAGTACTGAAAATGTACTCATGGTTATAGTTTGTTCCTGAAAATAAAAATGGAATAAAACAGATGAAGGTCCAGGTGCCACATGAAAATCAAAATGACTAACTGTATCAACATGAGGTACACTGTATCCCCATTGCTCAACTACAAGGCAAATTTTATTGGGTCATTTCCTGTCTGCTTATCTTCGCGCATTGAAATATGTGTATCTTATGTGCAGAAAAGTTAATTGTGCCTAGAAAATGAGAACAATATTAATCACGAAAACAATGAACTCTGACCACTTCAATTATTTTGTTTTCTCAAATATTTGAAGTTATTTTTCAATAAATATTATCTCCAGTAATTGAAAATTGTTCGAAAGTTGCAGCTACTTGATATTAAGACAAGTAAACTTGGCACAAGTAAATCATAGCATTTTGTTTTCTATTAATACGCTTGGAAACTTGATGTGCCCTAATGAGAGTGTTCTTCTTAGATAAAAATATAGAATTCAGAAACTAGCAATAAACATAGACACTTGGGGAAAAATCAGTAGGTAAGAATTTTAAAATGATCTTTGTACTTGATGGTTGCATCAATCTTTATGCTTATATTGGCTGCTCACCGAGAGAACAAATGAATTTGATGAAGAAGTAAGAAGTTGGATGCACTTTGCAAACATGAAAAGGTGTTCAAGGAAATATTTAAAACAGATATAATTGCTTTCATATTTGTTTTTAATTATAAAATTAAACATAGAAGCAAACTGTTTAGGGTGGCTCTGTACACCTAAATGAAATGGCATTAACACAAATAAAAATGGCATCTTTAGGGTGCCTGGGTGGTTCATTGAGTTAAGTGTCCAATCCTTGAGTCTGACTCAGGTCATGCTCTCACATTTCATGAGATCAAGCAGGCTCTGCACTGACAGCAAGGAACATGCTTGGGATTCTCTCTCTCCCTTTTTCTCTGCCCCTTCTCCACTTGTGTGAGCTCTCTATCTCTCTCAAAATAAATAAACTTTAAAAAATGATGTCTTTTCTGCACAGATATCTTATGCATGCAATTTGTTTTATGTGGCAGACTGACCCTAAATCTAGCTTTTTCCCATTGGTTCAAGTTTCCTTTTCCCAAATAACCATGAATTTTAGTCATTTAAATATTGTTTAGAGATATTAACATACAAGTTTAATTACCCTCCTAGGGAAGTTGTAGGGAGAGAGACAGTAGAGAGAATACCTGAATTCTGAGTGCTGAAAGGTAGAGAACATTCCAGAAAGTGATTAAAAGGTGAGGATCATGGCTGACATGTGATTTTACCACAGTGACTTTAGTTAAAGGACCTATAATTCCCATGGTTTAAAATGTTATTCCTGTTTAGGGGCGCCTGGGTGGCTCAGTCGGTTAAGTAACCAACTTCACCTCAGGTCATGATCTCACAGTTTGTGGGTTCAAGCCCCGCGTCAAGCTCTGTGCTGACTGCTAGCTCAGAGCCTGGAGGCTGCTTCAGATTCTGTGTTTCCCTCTCTCTCTGACTATCCCCTGCTCACGTTGTCTCTCTCTCTCAGAAATAAATAAAACATTTAAAATTTTTGAAAAAAATGTTATTTCTGTTTAGAAACACAAAAATTATTTGTATAAATTCTCCCATAGTAAAGATGGAAATGTTATGAGTGTAAAAACACTAAATTCAGATTTCTCTCTCAAATCTGGTAGGACCACAGGTGTGTGGAATAATACACACAAGTGCATGTCCAGTAGGAAGCCCAAGGTAAATGCGGAGGTCACACATAGATAAGCATCTTCTGTTGCTGCTGTAAGTGTCTGTGTAAGTGTCCTTACACACGGAATCTTCTGTACTGTTGACCAAATAAGCAACCATGTCAGTGGTGGGGACAGGGAGAGAGAGAAAGTGAGAGGTCTTCACATGAACATGTATCCTACCTGAAATGCTTTACCTTTCACTGTCCATCAATTAGACTTGGACTTGTTTAAAACAATTTTCTGTATAGTAACTTTTATGCCAGAATAAAAGTATTAATCTTTATAAATTGTTTGGTCAATCTGTGAAGTATGAGATTTATGATTAGTAGGAACCCAATAGAGAAGAGTGACGAAGGAGAGGATTCTAAGCATCCACACTGGATCAATAATTCTAAAACAGAAAAGACAAATATTAAATACCTCTAGGAAGAAAATACTTCACACACAATGTGAATACCTTATAGCAACATCTGGTTCAAATCCATCTGCCTGCCTTATCCCATACCTCTTAAAACAAAACAACAACAAAGAACCCTGCCAATATTAATAAGGTGACAACTTAACCAGGGTATTCTGCAATGCTCCACATTCAGAAGAGGTTCTTGGGTTTAAAGAATTTTAAAACTACAGAGAAAATCCAGCTCAATAATTTAAGTTAACCATTCTATTTATTCTTTTTTATAGAAATAGAAAACACATGAATACCATTAACTGCATAAAAGAAAAAGGTCAAGTTGAACAACAGATAAATTTACCCAGTGAAAACAAATAATCATAGGCAGAAAGAAATATTAGAGAGAATTGAAACTTCTCGTTATTACATTCATGCATATTTGAAAAAAATATGGATGTATTATAAAGGAACCACTAAGAAGATGGATAACTTGAATGTGTATGTGTGTTTATGGGCATAAGCACATGCTCAAGTGTGTATTTGTTGATACAATTAGCAATGAGTAAAGAAATGGAGATGGTTCTGCAGGCCAAATTGATGTTGTAGGAGTCAAAGTATGGGAATTTCATAGAATATAGAAGGGAAAAGAAAGGTCATAGAAGCCATGAGGGAAAATTGAAGACTCTCAGAAAATGAATCCAGAAGGGGAAACATATATCAAATTAGAATTCTAGAATGAAGCAGGGGCACCTGGGTGACTCAGTCAGTTAAGCATCGTCCGACTTCAGGTCATCTCATGATCTCATGGTTTGTGGGTTTGAGCTCCATGTAGGGCTCTGTGCTAACAGCTCAGAGCCTGGGGCCTGTGTCATATTCTGGGACTCTTGCTCTATCTACCCATTCCCCATTCATGCTCTGTCTCTCCCTCTCAAAAGTAAATAAACATTACAAAAAATTCTAGAATGAAGTAACAGAGAAGATTGCAAGATGAATCATTAGAGAGCATTAAGAGACAAAATCAAGGTTCTGAAAAAAAAAATCTAGAGCTTCAAAGTCACGAGCCAATCATAAAAAATGAAGACTTGAAAAGGAAAATAGGCTATGATAAAGGAACAGGGTTACATTGGTTTATACTTCTGATTTGCTGAACTACATTCAAAGGAGATGATGATTGAAGAAAAGCAAATGCATTTGAGCATTTAATTCATATTTATTCAACTTAACAATGAAGTGTGGGAAATGTAGATATTTTTAGATACAAAAAATCATATTTTTACCTTCATTGCACAATGTTTTAAAAAATTAATGTGTGAGCATTGTATTATTATTTTATTAGGGCTGCTGCAACAAAGTACCACAAACTAAGTGGCTTAAACAACAAAGTTGTTTTTTCTCACTGTTCTGGGAGCCCGAATCCTAAATGGAGGGGTAGACAGGGATGTACTCCATCTGAAGTCACTATGGAAGAGTCTGTTCCAATCCTCTCTCCTAGTTCTTTTACTAGTGGCTGCATATCTCCAGTCTTCACACAGCATTCTCCCTGTGGGTGAGTCTCCAACTTTCCATCTTTTTAAAGACACCAGTCAAAACGGATTAAGGACACCCCCTACTCCAGTAAAACCTCATCATCACTAAATTAGAAGGTTACATGTGAAAACCATGGTCTCTGATAGGAATATGTTCAAGAAGAAAGAGAATTCTAGTCACAAAACTTACTGATATGAAATTTGAAACCTTAATGGTGTGTTAATGCCAACTGTATTCCCTTAGAGAAACAATTTGATATACCAAATAACATATAGCCCAAAATAATAATTGTTACTATTTGCTTATCCTCAGGCTCTCTCCCCTTTGAGGACTTTACTAGATGCTAGAGATCCACCAACTCAGAGAAACAATTTATGTCACAAAATGAGAAGAAATTCTTTCTAATTTCATTACTCAAGATTTTGATTGGTGAATATTGGCTTTCCAAATAAAAAGTTTCAAATGCCTTAGGACTATCAAAGCATAAAGTAATTCCATATAAACTAAATTTTAAAAATATGTCATTTCCAGTTTTCACTCGTCCTAATTATTTAAGTTCCCAGAAGCTAAAGAACTTAAGAAAACTCAGAAAGAAGTGAAGATACGCAAGTTCTTTGGGGTAAGTTTAGTGTTTTATTGAATATTTTTTGAATAATATTGAATCTTATTTTCTAAATTTCATTTATAAAGGCATTGATCCTAATTCAGTAAGAGATTTAATATTAATTTCTTGGAATAAGTAGACTTCAAGCAGCACTAAATTTATGTTGAATTATGTTCCTCCCAATTCATATGTTGAAGTATTACTCTCTAGTACCTCAGAATGTGAATTTATTTGGGAATAGGGTCTTTACAGATGATAGATAATTTATATAAAAATGTGAATCTTCTAGTAACTATCATAACTAATAAATAATTTAGCAAGGTAAAAATAAAATGTAAAAAATAAATTATATTCTAGACAAAGGAAAAACTGATGTTTCTATATGTCAGTGATATTAAATCAATTCAATTTATGATAAGGTCACCTTCCCAAATATCTGAGAATAAATTTAATTAAAGACAGCTAACACCCCTATTTTGAACATTATAAAACATTATTGGAAAATTTTAAAGAACACTTCAATAAAAAAAGTATCATATGTTAGATTGTAGAACTCAATATGTCAAGATGTCATTTCTTTCCAAACTGATCTATATGTTCAATGTGATTATAATCTCAATCCTAATTCTAATAGGCATTTTTATGCTAATTGACAAGTTGCTTCTAAAATCTGGTGACTATTTCTAAAAATAGAAAAACCAAATTCTAGAATAGTGGAAACCAATTTTGTAAAAAAAAGTTGATGGATATCCCCTGTCTCATTTTAAGACTTACTATAAAGTACTATTAATAAGAGAATTTATGTAGTTGCAAAAAAAGCTTCACATAGAGATCAATGGAATGGAATGATTTGAAAGGTAGACACTCAAATATATGGCCAGTTAATTTTTTAACAAACATGCTAAGGAAATTCAGTGTTGAAGTCTTTTTTAGCAGATTGGGCTGGATTGAATATATCCATGTGTGGAAAACACAAAACATAAAATTTTCCTTCACATCAAATACAAAATTGACTCCAAGTGGATGATGGGTATAAGTGTAAAATGAAAAGCAAAAGAAACCGCAATGAGATAATTGAGAAAACATTTACAATCTGGGGAGGAAAAGTGTTTATTTTTTTATTACAAACATATGCAGCATAGAAAATGATAAGTTATAATTCATCAAAATTGAAAACTTTTCCATTTCAAAAACATTGTTAAGAAATCCAAAATGCAAATGATAAACTGGGAGAAGATGTTTATGTATCTTGCGTTCAAGATATATAAAAACCTTTTACATTTCAATAATACAAAGACAAATGATTTATGGGCAGATAATTTGAAAGACACTTCACAAAGTAGAAAACACGTGAAAAATTGCTAACCTATATTAGTCATCACGGAAATAAAACTTAATACCCTTAGGTGCTAGCTTTATACACCCATTAGACTATCAAAAATGGAAAAGTGTGATGATACAATATCAGTGTTGGCAAGGATGTGGAGAAACTAGAACTCCTCTTTACTGCTGATGGGAATGTAAAATGGCACTAGTTTGCAAAGCAGTTTGGCAGTCTTTTTAAGATAAAAGTATCATAAAATCCAGTCAGTTCACTCTTACTTATTTACCTGAAAGAAATTAAAACATATATTAATGAAAAGAATTGTACATGAATGTTCATATCAGCATTTTCTGTAATGCATTTTCATCATTTTCTGTAATGTCCAAAAACTTATCGTTAGAACCCAAATATCCATCAACAGATGAATGAAGCAAATTTATGATGTATTCATAAAATATAATGCTTCTCAGCAATTAAAAAATGAACTATTGATAGGCACGACATGATCAATTGCAAAATCATTATCCTCAGTGAAATAAGTCAGGCCAAAGAGTGGATTCTGTATGATTTCTTTTATAGTCAAATCTAGATCATGAAAACTTAAACACAATGATGAAATTCAAGTCAATGATTTCCCAGGGAAGGGTTGGGGGAAAGGAGGATTTCTAAAAACTATAAGGAATCTCCTTTGTGGATGATAGAAATATTCTTTATCTTGTTTGTGATGATAGCTTTAGAGGTATACAGATACGTCAAATATGATCTGACTGTACAGTTTAAATATACGTAGTTTATTTTACTTCAGTTCTATCTCGATACATTAAAACAGTCTACGTATATATCAAAAAAACAGAAAATCTCAGAACTCAGCATCTCATATTGAATAAAAGGAAAAGGGATAGAAAGAGATTTTAGAGTTCAGATTTGAAATATGTTAACTGCAAAAATTTACAGCTGAAGCACATAAGATGTAATTATTTTATTGATAGCTACCATTTATTGTGGGGTTAATGCGTACTAAGCACGGTTCCAGTATTTCACAGACCAGATTTAGGTAACTCCAATCAGTAACATCCAGACAACCTTTTTTCTAAAATTTACAAACACACGCAACAGCTAAGGTGCAGGCCATTCATTGCCCTTAGCAGTCCACTTCCACCTTGTCATTTTGGGTGTTGTTTCTGGAAACTCAGACTCAATGCTCTATCTGTACCTATTAATAAGTCATTTTCTGCTGACCTAGCTAAAATATATTGTGTTTTTGCCAATAAAGAAATTTGACCAAGAGAATAGGTTGACTTATTGTATTCTATAAAAATTGTAATTATTCAATTTTATGAAAAGGAGACTGCATCACAAAGGGACAATAAAATGCTCACAATTAGGATAAGATACTATATGGGGTAGTTTGAGCCGGTCAGTTTATCTCTAATACCCCAAATCTTAATAACTTGTTCTGCATGTAAGTTACAAAAGGGAAATTGTAGACAGACTCTCAAAAATTGAGACCATATGTAACAAATACACATTGATATAGAAATATCATAGAAATATTTTTCATATACAATTAAAACATGAAACCAATCATTCCATGATCATAAGCACTAATCAGACACTATATAAAAATTCATCAGGTGAAAATGATGTGTATTTTAAAAATTCAGTTCTCATAGAGTAATAGAAATATAATTCTAGAATGTATAGGTAGGAATATGGGAAAAGATTCAACAAAAATATCCCCCATTTTCAATATTTACTTTCATATCTATAAATACCACATTCATATCTGTATGAATAGTAATGGTTAACTGTTGTCATTAACAATTAAAATAGAATTAGTTTTAATAGCCTGAAATATGGTAAGATATAATCAGCTGCTTTTGTTTTTACAATGCTTCTAAGAATATGAGTTATAGTTTAACAATGGAGGTTGTATGACCTCAATTAAATAAGTAGTTGTGCAGATTTTTTCTATGTATTGTGATTAATATTTCATTAATATATTCTCAGTTTTAGTTGTTACATAATTTTATTATTATGAGCTTGTATAAATTGGGATTGAATGAGCAAAATATGAGCTGTGTAATAACAAAATCTCTAGTATTTATTTATATATGTATTCATAGGTCATTCCACCTTTGACCATAATTATTACTGAGATGCATTACACATTAAGCTGTATAAAACTTACACTCTCTCACTCTCTCTGTCTACTTTTAGGCCATATAAATAAAAAGGAAAAAAATAAATATGAACTTATGGAAATACAGTTAATTTCTTTGCAAACTTTAATTACTAGGACTTAGGTTAAAACTGTTGAGTGAGTGAGTGTGTGTGTGTGTGTGTGTGTGTGTGTGTGTGTGATCTTTTGGCATAGCTTATATTTGTTAGGAAAATGTGATGAGATCAATTAATTTAGAGTTCTTATCAGCTCCTTGAATTTATATTTCCTGAAATATCTTTATTAGTAAGACATGAACCTATACGTCTTCAGTCTTCACTTCATTAAAGCTGGAACTCAGTGCAATATGTGCTATTGATAATTATCTATTTAGTAATTGTAATCAATTCATGTACATAGGTACAACCACAGCTTAGAAAATAGCTTTAGTTAAGTGATCTTTAAGACTCAGAAAAAATAAATTAAAACCTTTGCAATCTGCTTTTTTTTTTTTAACTCATAAAACACAGATTATATTTGGGTTTGAAATTGTTATAATTAGAATACTTAAGTTTGTATTTTTTGACTAATTCAAATTTTTTATTTAAAAATATGAAAACAGAATAAATAAAAAGTAAATAAAAGTAAAACCTTGCATTTTCCCTAAAAGATTTTATATTAAGCATTAAATATAGTCACTTGTCCATTTCCCTAGATGCGTAAATTAAAAGGAAATACTCCTAGCACATGCTTTACTTTTCTATGATTGTTCTTAGGGCTAAAATTCTGCAGTGATGGTTCTGTACATTAGATAGGGAAAATTTAATGTAACAGTAAAATCTATAATTTTTTTAATGTTTTACTTATTTCTGAGAGAGAAAGAGACAGTATGAGCATGGGAGGGTCAGAGAGAGAGGGAGATACAGAATATGAAACAGGCTCCAGGCTCTGAGCTAGATGTCAGCACAGAGCCCTGACACGGGGTTTGAACCCACGAACCGTGATATCATGACCTAAGCCAAAGTTGGACGCTTAACTGACTGAGCCATCCAGGTGCCCCTAAAATCTATAGTTAATAACCATCTATAATGGTATAATCTATGATCTATAATTATTACAGTCCTAAGGATTACATGAAACAATGAAATAAAAGTGGGGATCCAAAAGTGGATGCTACACTTCTTACTTATTTTTAATCTCTTGGTGTTTGGTTTTATATTCTTAAATTTTAAGTAAAACTGTCATTTCTCTGCCTTAAATTACAGGCACAGAGAATCAGATAATAAATGTGAAATTGTTGTGTAACCATCACCACATTGTATCCCCATAACTGTCTTCATCTTGTAAAACAGAAACTCTATGACTTAATCACACAATAACTCCCCATGTCCTCTTCTCCCAGCCACTGGCCACCACCACTATACTTTCTGACTTCCTGATTATTGTGGCTCTCAGTACCTCATGCAGTGAAACCAGATAGTATTTGTCTTTGTGTGACAGGCATCTTTCACCTAGCTTAATGTCCCCAAAATTCATCCATATGGTAGAATCTTACAGAATTCCATTTTTTTACTAGGGCTGAAAAATATTCCATCGTACATATACATGGCATTTTCTCTATTCATTCATCTGTTGACAGATATTTAGGTTGTTCTCACACCTTAGCTTTTGTAAAAAACCATAGATATCTCTTCTATATGGTGATTTCATTTCCTTTGGTTATGCACACAGAAGTGGATTGCTGGATCATATAGTAGTTCTAATTTTAGTTTTTGAAGAATCCCCACCCTGTTTTCATAGTGGCTCTACTAATTTACATTCCCACTAACAGAGCACAATGGTCCCCTTTTCTGCACAGCCTCACCGGTAGCTGCTATTACTTGTCTTTGTGATAATAGTCATTCTAACAGGTGTGAGGTAACATCACATTGTGGTTAGATGATTAGTGATGTTGAACACCTTTTCATGTACTTCTCAGCTATTTGTATGGTTTTTTTGGACAAATGTCTATCTGGATCCTTTGCCCATTTTAACCTGATTTTTTTTTTTTTTTTTTTTTTTTTTTTTTTTTTTTTTTTTTTTTTTTTTTTTTTTTTTTTTTTTTTTTTTTTTTTTTTTTTTATTTTTTACGTTAATCCTTTCTCAGATAATATGGTTTGCCAATATTTTATCCCATTTCATAGTTTGCCTCTTAATTTTGTTGATTGTTTGCTTTGCTGTGTAGGGTCCTTTTGGTTTCATGTAGTCTCAATTGCTAATTTTTGCTTTTGTTGCTTGTGCTTTTGGTGTCATATCCAAAAAAAAAATCATTGCTAAGGCCTATGTCAAATATTTTTCCCTATGTTTTCTTCTAGAAATTTTATGGTTTCTGGTTAAGATCTTAATCCATTTCAAGTAAATTTTTGTGAGTGGTGTAACTTAGGTGCATTTTCACTCTTTTGTATGTGAATAGCCAATTTTTCCAACACCATTTGTTGAACAGACTATCCTTTCCCTGCTGAATATTTATGGCTCCAAATACTAGTTGACTATATATGCATGGGTGTATTTCTGGACTTTCTATTCTGTTGCGTTCGTCTTTGTGTCTGTTTTTATGCCACTATTGTACTGTTTGATTGCAATAGATCTGTAAAACAGTTGGAAATCCATTAGTGTAATGCTTTCATCTCTGTTTTTTGTTGTTGTTTTGTTTTTTGTTGTTGTTTTGTTTTCCAATCAAGATTGCTTTGACTGTTCAGAGTCTTCTGTGGTTCCAAATGAATTTTAGAATTTTTTAAATCTATTTATGTGAAAAATATCTTTGGAATTTTGATAGGGTTTGTAAAGAATCTCTAGATTAGACTATGGAAAATTCAACAATATCAACTCTTCTGATCCATGAACATGTGTGTATTCTTCAATGTCTTTTGTCAATGTCTCACAGTTTTCAGTGTATAAATCTTTCACCTCCTTGGTTAAATTTACTGCTAACTATTTTATTATTTATGGTACTATTGTAAAAGGGATTTTCCTTCTTTACTTTTTTTTCTTCAGAAATAGCATATGGTATTTGTTAGTGTATAGAGATACAACAGATTTTTACATGCTGATTTTACATCCTGAAACTTTGCTGAATTCATTTATTAGCTCAAATAGTTTGTTGGGAGAGTATTTGGTATATAAAATCATGTCATCTTCGGAGATAGTTTCACTTCTTCCTTTCTGATTTGGATATCTTTTATTTCTTTTTCTTACCTAATTGCTCTGCCAACCACTTCCAGTACTGTGCTGAATAAGACTGGTAAAATAGGGCAGCCTTGTATTATTTCTAATCTTATAAGAACGACTTTCGACTTTTCACCATTAAGTAGGATGTTAGTTATGGGCTTGTCCATATATGGCCTTTATTAAGCTGAGGTGTGTTTCTTCTATGTCCACTTTGTTGAGAATTTTTATTGTGAAAGAATGTTGAGCTTTACCAACTGCTTTCTACATCTATTGAGATGATTATACAGTTTTTGTCCTTCATTATGTTAACATGGTGTATCACATTCATTGACTTGCATTTGCTGAAACTTCCTTGATTCCCAGAGATATATCCCACTTGATCATGATCTATGGTCCTTTAAGGTGCTCTTGAATTTGGTTTGCCAGCATTTTTTGAAATTTTTGCATCTATATTCATAGGAGATATTGGCCTGTAATTTTCTTTTCTTCTAGTGTCCTTGTCTGGGTTTGGTATCAGGGTAAGCTGGCCTCAAAAAATGACTTTAGGACTATTTCCTTCTTTTTAATTTTTGTTAAAAAATTGTCAAATTTTGTTAAAAAAGAACTGATGTTAATTCTTAAATGTTTTTGATAGAATTCATCCGTGAAGCCATTTGACCTTCAGAGGTGTGTGTGTGTGTGTGTGTGTGTGTGTGTGTGTGTGTGTGTTGGGGGGTTTTTGATTACTAATTCAATCTTGTTACTAGTAATTGGTCTGTTCAGATTTTCTCTCCCTTCAGATTCAGTCTAGGTATATTGTTTGTTTCTAATAATTTACCATATCTAGGTTATCCAATATCTTGACATATAATTGTTTATAGAAGATCTTATGATCCTTTCAGGAGTATCAGTAGAAATATTTCTCTTTCAACTATAGCTTTTGTAATTTTACAAAACTTTTCTACAGAAATTACAAAATTGTTTTCTTGGTAAGTCTAACTAAAGCTTTGTCTATTTTATCTGTTTAACCAAAGAACGAAAAACAGCTCTCGGCTCTGTTATTTCCTAGTGTCCTTTTGTCTTTTGAATCTCTATTTTGTTTATTTCTACTGAGATCTTTGTTAGCACCTTCTTTCTTCTATTCTTGAGCATTGTTTGTTCTTCTTTTTCTAGTTCCTTGAGATGTAAAGTGAGGTTGTTTATTTGTGATCTATCTTCTTCATGTAGGCATTTATTGCTATAAACTTCCCTCTTAGAACTGCTTTTGCAGCAACCCATACATTTTTACACTGTGTTTGCATTTTCAAGATATATTTGAATTTCACTTTTGATTTTTATCTTTGACACACTGTTTTTCAGGAATGTGTTTAAATTTTTTTTAAACTTTATTTATTTTGAGAGACAGAGCAAATGGGGGAGGGGCGGAGAGAGAGAATCCTAAGCAGGGTCTGCACTGTCAGTGTGGAGCCTGGCTCTGCACTTGACCCCAAGAATGGTGAAATCATAACCTGAGCTGAAACCAAGAGTCAGAGCCTTAACCAACTGAGCTACCCAGGCACCCCCAGGAGTGTGTTTTTTAATGTACATATATTTAGGTATTTTTCAACTTTTCTCTGGTTATTGATTTCTAGTTTCATACCATGTGGTCAGAAAAGAAGTTATATGATTTAAATATTTTAAAATTTGCTAAGACTTACCTTGTACCCTAACATATAGTCATGTTCCATGTGCCCTTGATAAGAATATGTATTCTGCTGCTATTTGATGTAATTTTCTGAATATGTCTTAGGTCCACTTGGTCTAAAGTACAGCTCAAGTCTAATGTTTTCTTATTATTTCCTGTCTGGATGATCTATGCCATTGAAAGTAAAGCATTGAAAAGCCCCACTATTATTGTTGTCTATATTTCTCTTCTGGGCTATTAATATTAATTAGGTCTCCAGTGTTGGGTCGCATATGTATTTACAATTGTTATATCTTCTTAATAAATTGACCCATTTATCATTACAAGTGACTTTTTCTGTGTCTTATTATGGTTTTTCACTTAAACTCTATTCTGTCTGTTATAAGCATACCTACCTCCACTCCTTTCTGGTTTCCACTTCTGTGTAATATCTTTTTCCATCCATTTATTGTGAGACTATGTACCCTTAAAGCTAATAAGGGTTTCTTGTAGACAGCGTAGCTTGGGTCTTATTTATACATTCAACAACATAAGACTAGAGAATTCTTAGTGGGTATGGAGAATAACAGAAGACTATAAAAACTCTTTATAACCAAATAGTGTAAGTTGCATAGCATATAACATAACAAGTGAAAAATACATTTTTAAAATGTGTCTCAAATGATTGCTTTGGAAGTGGTAATTCTATAAAAAGTGGTAAGCCATATCAAGATAGAGGAATATATTATTATTTTGGTTTTAGGCATGTTTCCTTTGAAGTGAAGACATGGTAAGCATACAAAAATGGATATATAAATTTTTGAATCATAGCAGAGTCTGTACTAGAACTGAAAATGGTACCTACATATCTATTTTGGAAAAAAAATGAATATGCAAGAATGGAGATTAAATATGTTTTGTAGTGACTGCACTTATTGGGTTAGCATAGTTTATTGTATAGAATTGAGGAGTCACTATATTGTGTAACTGAAACTAATATAGAATTATATGTTATCTAAACTTCAATAAAAAATAATTTGGGGTACCTGGGCGGCTCAGTCAGTTAAGTGTCTGATTATTGATTCCGGCACAGGTCATGATCTCATGGAATGTAAGATTGATTTCCACTTTGGACTCTGTTCTGAGAGCTTGGAGCCTGCTTGGGATTCTCTCTCTCTTCTCTCTCTGCCCCTCCCCAGCTCTTACACACACACATTCTCTCTCTCTCTTTCTTTTTCAAAAATAAATAAATAAACGTTAACAATATAACATAAATATATTCTGATAAAAATAAATATAGCTTGTGTATAAAAACTGACTGATGTTTCCTGTACACTTTGAATTATCACTGTGAGTCAACTAAACAATCTAAACTTCCAGAAATATAGTAAAATGCAGCTCTATATTATGGCGATCATTATACCATTTCTATATATCATGAAATGTTCCAGATTCTGTAAGTGATACTGGAACTTTTCCTAGAGAAAAGGAAGGAGTAGTGTGAATTTTTCCATGACTGCTCTATTAGCCAATTTCTGAGTTAATGTGCTGTGTAACAAGCCACTCCCAAATCTCAGTGACTGGAATAAATAACTTTTATTTTTGCCTACAAGTCTAAGAGCTCACTACAGTGGCTTCGCTCTAACCTGAGGGCAAGATTCAGATGTGCTCCACATTTCTTTCACTTCTGGTACACAAGTAAATAAACAGTGGGTATAAGGCATCTTTTCTTTTTTGTTGGAAGCAGGAATGAAGAGGTTATGTGAACATTCAGCACGTTAAAAGCC
This sequence comes from Hyaena hyaena, assembly GCF_003009895.1. Classification (NCBI taxonomy): domain Eukaryota; kingdom Metazoa; phylum Chordata; class Mammalia; order Carnivora; family Hyaenidae; genus Hyaena; species Hyaena hyaena. Next base: position 739,855 of record NW_024081105.1, on the reverse strand, counting down.
ACTAGTCAGTTGGAGGATGCCTTGCATATCTTCATGTTCAATTGACCAAAGCATGTCACCAAGACTGAACCTGACACCAAAGAGGTAGAAGTGGTGTTGCACAGAGGGATCATTTGCTGAGCAATAATGCAGTCAATCAAGGCCAGATAGTTAGAACCAAAGCACTACCTTGACAATAAAGAAACAAGGAACATATTAGATATTCAGCTAACATTTGTTGAATCACCTTAAAACAGAACCAAGTTTTACTTTCATGTATATGTATAAGATTATGCCTATTTTCCCCCTTAGTTAAGGTATTACTAGTTTATTATTTTTTTTAAGTGAATTTCCAGTTATAGACTTATTGTTGTTCATAGCTTCATTTTTATTACAATTAGTGTTTTTCCACAGCAGGTTATTTATAAAACACACCTCTTTTCTATAACTGCCCAAGAATGCATTTTCCATTTTGGAATAAATATTGTGAAATTGTAAATCATTTTCATTGGTTAATATGCAGTATAATCGAAGACAAGGTCTTCTTCTGTATAGTTAAATATATTAACACCTAATCTTGATTGAGGCCCAGATAAATAAATACAAACAAAATTATTGTGCACAAATTGATTAAAACATGCTGATGCTTTCCCAGGAAATGTACTTTCTTCCCTTAATTATAAAGCTTTAATTATGGCAACCCTGTTATGAATTATTTAATTCTAATTATTTTGAATTTATTTGGTGACTTAATTATTCTTCTAATATAAGATAAAATTGAAAAATACTATGTGTATTCACACATGTAATTACAACATTTTAAGTAGTGATTTTAAGTATTTGGAAAGAATATTCTCACCATAATCTGTCATCAGCAAAAGGAAGTAATGAATTCTTAGGAAATGTAAGTTTTTCTTTTCCAACGTGTGTACCTGGTCAGATTATATATTTATTATGGAATGTAATAGCTAAAAGAACCTAAAAAATATTTAGTCAAGACATCAGCAAGCATTTTTCCATAAAGGGCCAGAAACTAAACATTTAAGCTTAATGGGCCTTACTATCTCTACCACAAGTATCCAATTCTACAGTTGTAGCGTGAACACAGCAATTAACAATTCATAAAAGAATGAGTGTGGCTGCCACCAATGAAATTGTTGTTGTTATTGTTAACAAACAGAAGGAGGGCTGGATTTGCCCCATGGGTTCTAGTTTATAGAGTGCTGATCTCAGCTATTTATTTAACAAATGAAGAAACTGAGACTTAAAACAAATTGAGAAAATTACTCCACAATACTAGTAATATAGCTTCTAAAATTAGTTTTTATTACAAATCTAATTGGTGTTAAATGGGTTCAGAACCTATGATTCCTAAATCCTGATTAAGAATCCAATATTTTTAACTAACCTATTCTATCATGTCTCTTAGAAGTTCATGTGTTGATTTTATAAACATAAAAATTATTTTAAATCATGAAACATAAGAAAAGATTTCTAACATTTTACTAGCATAAATGAAAAAAAAAATTAAGCTAAGTACCCTTGTTGACCAACTTCAGGTGTGGATTATTTTGACTTGACTGATAAAATGAAATCTTAAGCCACAAAACAACTCACCTCTTAACAAGTTCTTTGTAGTGTTATGATTGAGAAAATATATAGTTAGCAAATGACTTCATAGAGTTTTAGGGTATCAATATTCTTTCAAGATAGTTTTGGTGTTTACTAAAGGAATAACTTCTCCAAAGGACATATTTTTTGACAACTTTCTTCGTTAACTCATGATATATTCATGTTTACTTTTTTAATTTAATGAAACCAAATATTTCCCAGCAATATTACCTGTCTCTTGCTTCTACTTTTGTATTATAGCAATTTAAAAATATGCTCTATGCTTCATATATAATTAATTAAAATAATAAGAAAATAATTATCAAAGAATATATAGAATTTTATGTATTTTTCCACAAACTATTTTAACTATTCAAAAATTTTTCAGAAATACATTTAAAATTTAAAAACAAAAGCAAAAAGCGAGGTGACACAAATACAATTTTTATTTCATTTTTTTATTGACTTTCTGTTAGGATATTTTTTAATGAGTTTTTTTATGTCAAATTTGTTTGGGAACATGTGTTTTTTCATATTTCCTATTGAGAACTTGATGCCTGCCTACTGTATTTCAATGTTCCCCATTTCTGTGATGAGAAACAGATGCCGGATTTGGATCCAGATGCAACACTTTAAAAACAATTTATAGCCATAGCTAATGTTCAAATATACCACAAAGACACATATGTAGAATGAAGAAAAAGTTATTGCTGTGATGCACAGGACTTAACTGGATCCTTGTGCACTGGGTTCTTTATCAACACTAAGTCTAATATAGTCATCATTTCAAGTAAAATCATTTTAGTTCAATTATATTTGATCAGTAAATATATAAAATAAAATCAGGTAAAACATGTTAAGAGCATTGTATTCCCAAATTTGCAAAATGCTGTAAGTATTCATTTTCTTTTTTCATTGAATGCTGAATGAACACCTTCCATACATACAATGATTTAAATATTTGCATATTTAAAGAAAGAAATTTTAAAATACAATAAAATGGATTTTTAAGTAAATAAAAATGTCAGGAAACTGATCTTTAGAGAGGATAGAGAGAAGATGAATGGATAATAGATAGATTAAAATAAACTAGGACTAAATACAATCAACCTATAAATCCTACCATAGTTTTATTAATTCTTCAAGCTTTGGAGATCAATACAACCATGTAATTTGTTTCAGCCCATCCTCTCTGCCTTAGGTCTGTCAAATATTTCACATCTACCAAATGATGAGGCAGTAGACTGTTTGATTCTGAAGTCCTAGAAATAGAACTAGCTGCTGACAAAGGAATTATACTCTCATTTTCACTGAGGCTCTAAAATGTCCTTTCAAATAAATATTCTAACTGTGATAGCAACAGACACAGTAATCTATGAAAGAAGAGGCCTAGCGGTGCAGAGTAACAGAAATCAGACAACAAAAGAGATTCGACCAGAAAGCACTCACGCACGACATTAGTGATGGCTTTGGCAATGAAAATGAAAGTGTAACTGTGTGGTCCTTTAAAACTATCAGTTTCAGGTACAAGGCAAAAGTGAATAAGGTGGGTTTACAAGATTACACGCTTTATTCTTTACTTAAAAAATAAATGAAATGATGTTTGATTTTGTCAAAATATGATAAGGGAAATGTATTCCTTTTTAACTTAAGTAGTTGAGTTAGTTAAGTTTTCTTATCTTCATTTAAAATCCTCAAAAATTTGACATAAAAATCATATCTAGGAATAACTTTGTGATAACAAAATAAATTGATAATAAAATGAATTTTAAAAATACTTCTAAGTTAATATTTGAGTTTCTATTATTATAGAAAAATATAAATGATAAAACATGACATAATTTGCATTTTACCAACATAGTTAACATTCTAACCCTTACACAAAACATAAGAACTTTTATTCCCTAAGTATATAGATTACTGCCAACTGGCATCATTATTGTTGTTGTCAGGAAGATAATTGCTACAATAAACAGTTTTACTATGATGGTGAATATTTTTATCTTGAAATAATGTCATGAGAAGATTCTATTTCAATTCACTATCCTCAGTCTTAGGGGAACATGAAATCCCACATCATAATATGAATATGCAACCAACATATTGTCAACTGAACTTAAATTCTTTCAAGTAAACAAAATATGGGACACTTTTGGAAGATGTTCATTAAATGTCAATAACACATCAAGATTAAGAAACTGTGCAGAAAACAAACGAGCAAACAAGCAGAAATGGTGGAAACCATTTGGATTAATAGGCTAGTTTATTTATGTAGAACAAATAATTTCTAAATGATTATGAGTTCCAAGCAAAGAGTTCAATGTAAGCATCCTTGTGCTTTAAATATGAATGTTTGCTCTGTATTAACAAATTGAGTTGAGTGTGAGTGAGAAATCTGGCTTCTAACTCTTCCTCTTAGGCATAGTATAACAATGCAGAAAGCTCTAGAATTAGCAGGCTTGAGTTCAAATTGGATTTGATCTCATACTATCTATGTATTTAAACATATACCCTTATTACCTCTCCCTTCTTCCAAGTACATGGTAGATACAAATTCCTAGTTTCCTTGCTTTTGAGTAGGGCCATGTGAGGTTGAACTAAGAAAAGAATTTGTGTCACTTTCAGAATAAGGGACTTCATTGCTTGTGTAGTCTACCATCTATTTTTCTCCATTGCCAAGGTGAAAGAGGAAGACTAAGACAAGATGAACAAATACTACATAATTAAGAATTGTCAAAGGATGTCCTCCAGATCTGCAGAATGTTCTGCACAAGTGAAAATTAGATTTGTTAGGTTCAGCCACTGAGAAATTTAGTTGTATTTTTTGCCCCACAAATCCACTCTGGCTCTGTGTCTTTAGGCAGAAACTTAACCTCCCTCACATTTAGTTTTCTCTTCTGTAAGCTATAACACACAGTCATATGAAATGATAGCAATTTTAAGAAAACTACTAGATTACCTATGGAAAAAAACTGATGTGGAGTTTATTTGAATTTTTAGTTCCTTAAGATATTTATTCTATTCACAAATAATAAAGAAATGTCATATTTGATATTTAGTGGGAATGTTTGTTTTTATGTCTCACAAATATTTGACCTTCATTATGAGTGAACCAAAGACAAATTTTCTCATGAAAAATGACCAAACAAACAAATCATGTCCCCAAAGCTTCTAATCAGAGTGAGAAAAACTAAGTGAGGCCCAGGTTTACTAACTTAACATCATCCACAGATAAAACTGACATAAGTGTAAACTTCAGGAAAAAGAAACATGTCTTATTAATAATGATGACATTCTGTTATGCACTAAATGTGTCCCCATCCCCCAAATTTATATATTGAAACCTTGACCCCTAATGTGATGGCATTAGAAAATAGAGCCTTTGTGAGGTCAGAAAGATCCTCATCTAGATCATGGAGGTTAAATCATGGAGGACAGACCATGTGATCACACGATGACAAGGCAGCGTCTATATAGCAGGAAGCAGACCTACACCTTGATCCTGGACTTCCCAGCTTCCAGAACTGTGAGAAATAAATCTCTGTTTAAGCCACCCAGTGAATGGATTTTGTGTTATAGCAGTCCAAGGTGATTAAGACATTGGCCTGTTTCAGTACATGATTTCTGAGAGCACAGGAGGAAGGATCCCCTCAATATTAATCAAGTAAGGATGTTAAGTAAGTAGAAGATTTTCAAACACCAAAATGCTATTTTCCTCATCATAATTGTCATTTTAAGGTTAGCAAGCACTAAAAATCTAGAACCCTCCATGTGCTTTCTTCTCTTTTTCTTTTCCTGCTTTATTTTCTATGACCACGGTTTAAGAAAAGAATCAAAGAAAACCTTAGTTTTAGATCAACTTAAAAAAGTGGAGATGCATATTATCTTTTTTACCTTTGAGTACGAAACATTTTAGTTATTCAGTAAAATTCTAAGTTGTGATAAGCATGTTTGTCATTATCTTCTGAAGCAGATTGCACGGTCTTAAAAATTATACAACTCAGAACCAAGTTTAGTGAGTAATAACTAGATTTCTGAATTTAAGTTTAACTAGTATTTACAATGGCTTTGCCTCTGCACATCAAACCAGGCACTTAGTTAAATATAACAATAATTGATCTAGAGAATAAGTAGTTTATAGGCAAATAAGTTAACATATCGGTAGATATTATTTTTTATGAAAAAGATGTATAATTTCTTCTTAAATATACAATTACCTACTTAAGAGGTCCTAGAAGTAAATGCACGTGCTTGTTGTTAAATTAATTAAACAAAGAGTCTGTTAGACTGAGGTGGCTGTAACCAAACTCTAAACCTCTAAATTGAAATCTAAGGACAACCAATCACAACCAGTCAGGCTTTACATTATAGCCAATCAGTAATTTCTTTTGCTTCTGATACTTCTCTATAAGTCTCTGTCTTGAGCTTCTGTCAGTGGAGCATCCCTAGCCACTTAAGGTTTGGTCCTGCCTCAAAAGAATTAAGATTTGCTTACATAAACTCTTTACATTTTTAATATGCCTCAGTTTATTTTTTAACACTGCTAACAAATTTCCACTCCCCCTTACATTGCTTTTCTTTCTTTTCGCTGTAGCATTTTCATATTTTAACATAATACATATTTTAGTTTTTATTGCATTTGTTGCTTTAATTACAAACACCCTTGAGTCTTCTAGAATATAAGCCTACAACACCAGAGAATTTTGTCTGTTTTAAAATTACCTCCCCCACAACCCTTCTAGCACTGACCCCCCCCCCAGCCCCCAGGGTGACTCCATCAAGAAAAGTGACAGGAAGTAGGACCTTAGTGAATATGCAATGAGCACTCACACAGCTATGTCTCACAGGCTAAACAACACACATACACACAAAAATACTGATTTTAGACTATAATAGATGAAACAAATGGCCTGTTGGATATTCTGGAAAACAATAGACAAGGAAGACTGAGACTGAGCTGTCGCTCAGAGACAGTCCTGCCTAGTGGGTTTGCTCAGTCGTGAAAACACAGCTTACCAGGAGGAGCTCCTTCTTAAGGAATGAGCGGTGGTATTCTCAGGGGAACCACACACAATACCGACTCTGGGAACTGTAGCAGCTCAGCTTCTGGTTCATTCTGAAGGGTTGCATGTTTTCTAGAGGAAAATAATCTCTAAGCCTCAGTTCTTTTACATGTGAAATGATTCAGGGGTGAACAAACGGCTGCGTTTTTAAATGCCTAAGCTAAGAACTGTTTTTTGTTTTGTTTTGTTTTGCTTTGATATTTTAAAGAGTTGCTTGAAAATAAAATGAAGAATATGTAACAGAGACCACATGTAACCCACAAAGCCTGCTACATTGACTATGTGACACTTTAGAGAAAACTTTGCTGACTCTGGTCCAACTTACTTCTTTGTCCTTTTCTAGCCCTAATATCCTTTGCTTTTGACAGATATGCATAAATTTAGAGAGGATATGACTCTTCTTGTCGAATTTTATTAAGCTTTGTGTACTGTCTGTGGTGTCAGAGAATCTGTGTGTGTACAGCAGCAAGATAGGTTTTTTTTGTTTTTGACCTAGAAAGAGATAAAAGGAAGTAGCATAAACACTATGGAATGGTCACATAGATGAGAAAAATCACCGATAGAATGAAAGTTTTTCTTTAACAGATACTGTTGGAAATCTAGATAATATTCCTCACAATGCAAAATTGGTATTTCTGAATCTTATTTCCTAGATGGGCCAATAAATATCTTCAAAGCCCCAAATTGTACTCCAGGCATGTCATTGGAATATACATCTTCTTGCAGGGAGAAAAGCTATTATCTTCTTGTAGTTAAATTAAGGTGGCAATAATTTAATAACCACTATTATGCATATGTATATTCATTAAAAAACTGGATTGTATTCTGTGTTCAAAATCTTTAATGATATAGACAGCTACTAAAAAAATAAAAGAAGTTGTCTCAGGATTTTTAAAAAAACTATCGGTTTTCAATATTCTGTGTTCAAAATCTTTAATGTTATAGACAGCTACTAAAAAAATAAAAGAAGTTGTCTCAGGATTTAAAAAAAAAATATCGGTTTTCCCAAAAAATAGACTAAATATATGATCCGTTGTTGACAGTTCAATACACATATAGGTAGTGTCGCCTTTCTTCTGGTAAAGATGCTCTCCTTCGTGGAGCTAGACCATGGTCTCAGGCTGCTGCAGGCTTACAACTTCCCAATTTGGATGTGCAGATACCAAATAAATCTTCTACTAACTGTTTGTACGTGCTCACAAGTCATCACCATCATCACCAGCAAACAACAGCCACACCCCCTATACACAAAAGCAAATAAAAATCCAAACATCATCTGGGATTTAATAGTAAAATAAGATATATAATGTTTGGGGGCACCTGGGTGGCTTAGTCGGTTAAGCGTCCGACTTTCGCTTAGGTCATGATCTCGCGGTTCGTGGGTTCGAGCCCCGCGTCGGGCTCTGTGCTGACAGCCAGCTCAGAGCCTGGAGCCTGTTTCAGATTCTGTCTCCCTCTCTCTCTGACCCTCCCCTACTCACGCTCTCTCTCTCTCTCTCTCTCTCCTAGAAATAAATAAAAAACATTTTAAAAATTTTTAAAAAGATATATAATGTTTGGGTAAATAATAATTGGGGATTTGAAATGCCTTTGAAATTTCAAAGGAAAACTCCTTTGAAAACTAAGGCTAATTCTAGCAGTTAGATCCTGGGCCATTAAAGCAATGATGTGTCTCAGAAACACAGGGATTATTTGGAAGAAGGCTTTGATCTTAAAAAGAACCTCCACTAGTATAGCAATGCTAAGATTAGACTGAAACATCCGGGGAAGCCATAGTGGAGCCATACTAGCTTCTTCTACATTAGGCTTAGCTGACTCACACATCTCCGCTGAGATGGTGACTAGAGGCCAAAGACTGGAAAATAACTGGGTCAGAGAAGGGTTTTGTGAAGCTTAATTTTCTTTGTCCTCTTGGCTAGGCTGAGGTGCCTAGATGTTTTGGTCAAATACCAGTCTAGATGTTGCTGGGCAGGTGTTTTCTAGAAGTGATTAACATTTAAATCATCAGACTTTGGGTAAAGTAGATTACCTGTGAGTAGGTCTCATTCAGTTGAAAGGTTTTTGTTTTGTTTTGTTTTGTTTTGTTTTGTTTTGTAAGAGAAAAATACAAGGTCATCCAGAAGTAGAAATTCTGCCTCCAGCCTGCCTTTGGACTTGCGATAGAAATATCAACTCTTCTCTGAGTACATACCCTGTGCTGCAGATTTAAGACTGGCCATCCCCCACAACTGCATGAGTCAATTCCTTAAAATCTTTCTCTCTCTCTCTGTCTTTCTCTCTCTCTTTCTTCCTCTTTCTCAATATATGTGGATATAGATACAGATAGGTATAGATATAGATACAGATATAAATATCTATTTATACATAATGTATCTTATAGGTTCTATTTTTTCTAGAGAATCCTGATTAAAAGAAGCCCACAGGGAGATTGGGGTTAAAATACTGGTCTTCATTTTTCTGCTTTATTTAAAACTAAGAAAAATTGGCATTAGTCTCCTCCCCTATCCCACACCAACTGTTCTCCAAATGTTAAGAACCACCTAATGCTTATTCTCATTCAATGTTAGGTTTATCTGTGCTTACAGCTGAACACCTTTAGTTGACAGGGTCAGTATTGGGAAACAAATGGTGATTCCTAAAAGAGGAGGCAAAAACGCCCATTGCAGTGATGTAAGACTTTCATCTAAGATCCAGGTTTACGTGACCAAACTTGTGATTTGTCTCCTGGCGCTGTCAAGGTGTGAGTATTAATAGACCCTACTGACCCATTCTCACTGGGCTCCTAATGGCATTACTTTTACGAGTTTAAACCATAAGTTGAAGTATGTGAGCAAAATCAAGAGTTGGATGCTTAACCAACTGAGCTACCCAGGTGCCCCTGGTCAGTTCCCCTTCTTAAACAGCTGATAAGCCTACACTTAACCACTTCTCTTATTGAGCTTTCATAAGCAAGAACCAGTATTGTCCTGGCTTAATTACCTCAGGGCCAGCTCCTATACTCCAGAGCCAGGGACATTATTCAAATTAACCAGTGTGTTGGGAACCCCATGAAATATAGCTAATTCCACTCTACTTGCCATACGTAAGTTGTCCACTACAACCCCAGCTTGCTGTTTACCTGTTTTCTGGGTCACCTTGACACACGGCCCTACCAGGCAGCCTTCTTTCCTTTGGAACTGTAAGTAACATCTGCCCCACTGTCAGCATGTTGTGTCCCACTATCCAAAGAATAATTAAATCTTATAAAACAGCATGCTAATGAAATAAACCCTAGGAGACCAACTAATAGTATTTTGGACACTTGTATAGCGCTTTCAGTAGGACGTATCTAGTCTGTCCAAAATTGCTTATAGTAAGTAAACCTAGTATCTGACTCTTTTGGGGAATGCTGCATATGGTATATAAGTATCTGGGCTGTAGTGCATTCACATATTGTAAGAAAGGACCTGGGAAACTGCATTGATGGTCCTGGTCTCTTTTGCTTCACTGATATCTTGAAAAGTATTAGTAGAATTTAATACTAGGTCAGATCTCTGACTCTTATGTTTCTCATTAGTCTGATACGATGTGCATTCTCTCCCAGTATCAGAAAAGAAAAATTTAAAAATTACAACATATTCAGCAATAAATCTTTAAAAAAATAGTCAAAACTTTGTTTATCTAGGAATTCTACTACTTGTATAAAGGAGCAAGTTATTAGCAAACTACCTGTCTCATAAATAACTAAAAACTCTGGTGAGAATATAATAAACAACTACTTGAGAGCTGTAGGTATGAAGGCAGATTTTTAATAGACTTCAAAATTTTGAAGAGGTGACCAGGACAGTTAGTTTTCTGGTTTTTTGAAAGTATACTCTGAGGAAAGCCACAGTTTTCATGGTACTATAATGCTCTGAGAACCGTGTTGGAAAGGCTCAATTTTTCATGCTGAAGGAATCAGGAGAATAATTTCAAGAACCACTGAAGAGTATGCTATGTGAAATAAGTAAGGTAGAGAAAGACAGATACCATATGTTTTCACTCATATGTGGAACGAGAAACTTAACAGAGGACCATGGGGGAGAGGAAGGGGAAAAAATAGTCATGGAGAGGGAGGGATGCAAACCATAAGAGACTTTTAAAAACTGAGAACAAACTGAGGGTTGACGGGGGTTGTGGGGGAGGGGAAAATGGGTGATGGGCACGGAGGAGGACACTTGTGATGAGCACTGGGTGTTATATGCAAACCAACTTGGGGATAAACTATAATAATATATATATATATTTATAATATATATATATATATATATACTTTAAAAAAGAGTAATGGAATAAACCAGATGGGAAAGAGAGAAAGAAAACCTAGTTTGTCTAAAATCTATGCCCAAGCTAGGCTGACCCATTGACTGCACATGAACAAGGCAGACTAAAAGTTGTTTGCGTTGAGATGTAAGCTTAAGCCCAATGTAGATGTGCCAGTGTTTGAATATGAAATAAAAGTAAGTTAACTGGATCCACAATAAAAAAATATTAACACTCTTGGAAAAGATATAACAGAATCTAGTATTTCTACAGATATCAACAATGTCCAAGACATAATCCAAAGTTTCTTCACATAAGACGATATAACTCATTCTCAATGGAACACTCAACAAATTACTACATGACTACTCTCCAAAATGATTCTGATGTTAAATTTGTGAGACAAGGATTCTAAGGTAGCAATTGTAACTATCCTCAATTAGTTAAAGGAAAATGTATTTATGATAAAAGAAAAAATGACATTTCTAGTGGAGAAATTATAGAAAAGAACCAAATAATTATAAAGTTGTTGGAAAAAACACTATTGTGCTTTCTTAAGTTTATTTATTTATTTTGAAGGAGAGAGAGCAATTGTAACTATCCTCAATTAGTTAAAGGAAAACGTATTTATGATAAAAGAAAAAATGACATTTCTAGTGGAGAAATAATAGAAAAGAACCAAATAATTATAAAGTTGTTGGAAAAAAACACTATTGTGCTTTTTTAAGTTTATTTATTTATTTTGAAGGAGAGAGAGAGAGCAGGGGTGATCACAAGTGGGGAGAAGCAGAGAGAGAGGAAGAGAGGGAATCACATGCAGGCTCTGCATTGTCAGCAGAGCCCAATGTGGAGCGCAAACTCATGAACCTGTGAGATCATGACCTAAGCCAAAATCAAGAGTTGGTTGCTAAACTTACTGAGCCACCAGGAGCCCCTAAAACATCATCTTAATAATAATAATCATCCCTGGATGATAGAAAAGCAAAATGAAGTTGGAAGGGGAATGAGCCAAGGAACTTAAAGATAGATTATGCAATATTAAGAAGAAAGACTTGGGGAAAAAAAAAACCCAGAACGTCAGAGACATATGGGGCAGAATTGCAAGATATGTCTAACACTCAGAAGATTAGAATCTCAGAAGGAGAGAAAAGAGGAGGAGATAAATATAAAAATAGAATGTCTGAAATCACATCAAATTAAGTGAAATATAAAAGGTTATAGGTTTTTTTAAATTTAATATTAAATTAAAAAAGAGAGTAAAATCTAAGCACATGAGAGTCAAATGGCTGAAAAAAACAAAGAAAAGGAGGGAAATATTGAGAGCAGCCAAGGAAAATACACAGATGAACAATAACTTGAATAACCATGGATTTCTCACTGGAGTCAACAGAGGGAAGAAAACAATGAAATAGAATTTTTAAATACCTGTAAGGAAAAAATATCAACTGAGAATACTATATAGAGCAAAAATATCATTCAAGCATAAAGAACAAAGTTATTTTTAGAAGAATAAAAAGTAAGCAGAAGGGCACAACTGCCATCATGATTGATAAGTAGGTCAATGGAGCAGAATGGAGAGTCCAGAAATAAACTTTATGTCTATGATGAATAGATTTACAACAAATGTGCAAAGACAATTAAAAGGGAAAAAATTAAATACATTTGGCAGAATCAACTGAGTATCTGCATGGACATAAGTAAAGATCTCCCTTACTTCACGCTATAGACAAAAGTTAACTCAAATGAATCATAGACCTAAGTATAAATACTAAAATTATGAAATTTCTGGGAAAAAAGCATATGAAACATTCCTTAGGGTTTTGATGTAAGTAAATATTTCATAGGTAGGATGCAAACATCATGGGTCATAAAGAAAAAAATGGTAAAGTTCATCATAATCAAAACTTTTGTTCTTCAAGGTAAGCTATGAATAAAATTAAAATATAAACAAAAATGGAAGAAGCAGTTACAATATGCATATTTGGCAAAGGACTTTCGTTTTACAATGTGTAAAGAACAGTCATCACTCAGTAAGATAAACATTAACCCACGTTAAAAAAGACACACACACACACAAATACACACACACACGAGATTTGAAAAGATACTTGAGCATAAAAGTTGTACAGATGGCAAATAATCACCAATCACCTGGCAGGACATTTGAGATAGTCATTAGGAAAATGTAAATTAAAATCATAAATGAAGCAGCACTAGATATACATAAAAATGTAAATTCATAAAACTTAGAATGCCAAATGTGGTTAGGACAACTCCCTAAACTGGGTGATCTCACAAACTGCTGGTGGGAATGTAAAATGATACAACCACTCTGAAAAACAGTTAGCAGTTAAGCAAAGCTAGGACAATACCCAGCTACTTCACATCTCAGTATTCACTGAAGAGAAATAAAAGCACATATCCATAAAAAAGACATGTGCGAGTATGTCATAGCAGCCTTATTTGTAAAAGCCCAAATTGGAAAAAAACCCTAAAACCCACCAATTGGTGAATGAATAAACATATAGTGGAATAATACTCAGCTTCAGGAAAAAAAAATGCTGATACAACAACATGGATGAAACTCAGAATCGTTAGGCCAAGTGAGAGGTCTCAGAAGAAAAAGAGTACAAGTTACATGACTTCATTCATATAAAATTCTAGAAAAAGTAAATTATAGTGACAGTAGGCAGATTATTGGATGTGTAGGGCTTGGGACAAAGGGGTGGATATACTGTCAAGAGACACATGGAGTGTTTGTGGGTGAAAATAGTCTGTATATTAATTACATTGTTAGTTTTGCAGTTCATACATCACTCACTGAATGGCATTTTAAATATTTTCAGTTTATTGTACATAAATTATTCCTTGATGCATTTCATTAAAATATTAAAAAGTCCTTGGAGATACATTTAAAGCTGGAAATTTAAATTCCATTCTCAAGTACTCATGTAAATTAAAGAATGAGGAGTTTAAAGAAGTAAATTAGGTGCCTAACTAAAGAATTTGGGAAAAAAGCAAAATAGGACACAAAATGATATTAACTTATAATTAATTAAGATAAATGTATATTAACAATTGGAATGTAAAAATGCTAGCATTGATAAATAAATTCAATAGCTGGTGCTTTGAAAGAAACCAATTAAATAGACAAACTTCTAGCTAATCTAATCAAACAAGGGAATAATCACATAACCATATGAGGAACTAATTATAGCACAATATTTTACTCAACTCTATTCAAATAAATCTGAAAATTGACTTCAAATTCTCAGAAAATATAAATTACCAGGAGAACATAAAATGTAAACAAACCAATTATCATGGTAGGATTTGAGAAAGCTGTCAAACAGTTCCTCTCCAAAATAAAACAAGACTGATTTTTCACAAGTGCCTCTATCAAACCTTCAAGATATAAATATTTCTAGTGTTAATTTAAATGTTTCCAAACAGAAAGGAAGAAAAGCTTCTTGTCTTTTTCACCAATCTCCCTTTTGAGAAGTTAACATAACTTCTCTATGGTCTTGATCTTCAAATGCTTACTGATTTTTGTAAACAGCCAGGTGGATTGTAGGTAACTTCCAAGTTTTCTTCCTTTCTCTCTTCTTTAAGACAGCACACATGTCATCTGAGAAGAGTTTCTAATTGTTAAAGCTGCAAGCAAGTTCCTTTCACATTACAGTTCTAGAGACTTAGTAGTTTCAGTGATCCCAGAGTACAAAAGTATATTTCAAAATAAACAAAACAGACACACACCAAAAAGAGTTTTTTAGACTGGTTTAGACACTACGGCCATTGATTTCAGCTGTTCCCAGAAAGAAGCCTACCATTTTCTTGGAAACCAGGTGGGATGAAGTCAACGCCCACAGAATGAAATGTCCTCGTATAAGTTAGCTACTTGGACAAGATTATTCACTCTTTAGAAAATACCTTAAGATAACAAGTCCCTGTAGGTGGAGTATGTGGTACATCACTAAATTTATGCAAAGCCTATGGGATCCCGGGCTCAGCAGTTGTTGACCTCATGTATCAGATTGCTCATGTGGCTTCCCTTATATCTGTTGGAAGACTGACTGGAACCTCGTGAAAACTGAAGGGTGAAGTGTATAGAAATGCTTCTCCTTAGGAAACAGATTGGCAAGAGACATATCGGGCTTGGATGCCCCCAAACCACTAAACCAAGAAGAGATTTTCTCTGGAAGTAGAACATACGATTGCCACTTCTAAACATATGATTGCCACTTCTAAACTAAGCTCAACTCTTCTGGACAGGACTGGCCCCATGTTACAAATTCTTATAATTCCCTTTCTTCCTATGTAAATGATTAAATCAAATCATTTTTCCTCATAGCTTATGTCTAAATTGAGCTCATTCATTGCCTTAATTAAAATATAAGGTGGCCTATTATGCTTCGGTTGACTTTTATTCTACATAAATATTTATGGTGATTTCTCTCTAACTTTTCATTTTTCCTACTAAAAGATATGCATTTACTTTTGTGCTTCAAACCTGCCCATCTGAAAGCAAATAATATTTGACCACTGCTGAAGAAAAGGAAATGAAAAATGAGGCATAAAACTTTACTTAATAACACATGCTAGAATACTTTTCTGTTTTTTTGTTTTTCTTGTGGCAAAATAAAAAAATAAAATTACTCTTCTAACCATTTTCGGTGTATGTTCTGTGGTAGGAAGCACACTCAGTGTTGTGCAATCGTCACTATCATTCATCTTCAAAACTGGACTCGATATTTTTAAAAAATGAATTTATACAAAAG
Source organism: Hyaena hyaena (assembly GCF_003009895.1). Lineage (NCBI taxonomy): Eukaryota > Metazoa > Chordata > Mammalia > Carnivora > Hyaenidae > Hyaena > Hyaena hyaena. The sequence goes on along the minus strand of NW_024081105.1, from coordinate 724,143 downwards.
TTCATTGACCTACTTAACCTTTTTGCGAGTCAAAGAGATAAGAGATGTATTTAAATTTTTTATGAGAATAGCCATTCACACTGTAAGCTTTAATAGTCTTAACAATCTAGTTCTATCATTATGATAAAGGAGCTGAAAATAGATATTTTTTGGAAAGATTTCACTACTGTCAAAGTAGGGATTAGATAGATATTATCAGAAATAACATAATACCTCACAATTTAGGTTACATGCATAAATATTAATTATAGAAAAAACTAATTCAAAACTTTCAAACAAAATGTAGAAAATGACTCATTCTTTCTGCAGATGGTTTCTACTTCAAGGTGAATTGCTGCCAAGACATATATAAAATTTTAAAATAAAAATCAGTATATATAATTTCAAAGTATTTTGAATCTTTGGTTGTTATTGATGAAATAAAAATTATAAAAAATTATAAATGCCAGTTTTCATAGACTTAAATTGGTGTATATATGTGTGTGTATATACATAGTGTATATATATATACACATATATATAGTATATGATAACTTGATAACTTTTAGTGTCTGATCTCAATTTCCAAGTTTTAGAAATGAATTCTTGATCTCTTTTGTTTCACTTTAATCTCCAGTATAACATTTGCATTTTTAACCTGTAAAATACAATGCATATACTTCAATTTCACTTTAAAAATCAATGTAGTTTTCTTCTCTAAGAGTAAATGTATCTCTGTATAACTAAACATTGATTTTCATAAACCATAATTATAATGATTAGCTCCTTTCTTGTTGTTCAGCAGTCTTACACAAATCACAGATATGGTAACTAGTGGCTTACACAGTATTAGAAGACCTGAGACAGTGAAGGTGAGAGAGGCTTTGAGCAAATACAGAGGTACATACAACCTGTCTTTAAGGATTTCAGCTTCTTGACACATTGAAATAAGAGTTTTTGCTGAGGACAGCAGGGAATTTTGGTAATGCCCCAAATTGGCTGTCAACAATATCCATGGGCTTGTTCTCAGCTTCTGCTGTTGAATGATTGCTTAGGATTCTCTTCCAACTTCCAAATCTTACATGACACTTTCTCAACAGAAGAATCAAAACCTTCTGAGTTAGGCATTCTGGGTAATTTAGATCCAAGTTTCCCCACTAAGATGAAGGAATGAATGTAAAAAATGCAGAGTTGATAAGGGTTCATTCAGTACCTTTCTATGAGAACTAGAAGAGGAACGTTTATGGAAGTGAAAATGTTTATGGAAGAGTAAAAACTCTTTCCTGATCCTTCAAAGCAATGAAATGGAACCTTAGATTTTCTCCAACTTAAATGAAGTGCTCATTTAATTGATATTTGAGGAACTAACAGTTATTTCACAAGTTCAAAACAAGAACTTGTCATAGAGGGTGCAAGGAGAGCATGGAGTGACCGTATGTAATGTATCACCAAATAAATAGTAGTTCAAATATTATTCAGATAACGAGGCTGCTGTTGCCAAACAATACCTAGTTCAATTGTATTCAGCTCCATGATGGACCTAGACCTGCAGGATACAGGTAAGGGACAAATTATTATCCTGACTCGTACTAAAGATATCAAGGTATCGTATACTAAACTCTGCAGGACTGGGAAGCATAACACAGGCTCAATTTGTATTCAATGGCAGACACTGAAATTAGGAACATTCAAAATGATTATGTTAATAATTCCTTTATCAAATAGTTTTAAGACCTCAAATCCTTTCACAGGCCCTACCTAGTAAAATGGTCTATATATTTCTTTTTCACACAGAGATCTATTATTATTAGTGCTCTGCACAAAGTAGAGACAGTCATTTAGAATCAGGATCAACCAGAATTTTTATGGCAACTCTGAAGTTCCAGAGTGTCAAAGACTGCTATGTGTGTCCATCTAAGTCACTCACCATCAAGGAAAATATACAGATTATAACAGTAACATGTGTTGTGTGTGAATGTGCACGTGTGTGTGAATGCATGCATGTATGTACTCGTGCTTGTATTACTAACACTCTGCCAAATCCCCCTTCCACTTCTCTGCTGTTATGACTCCTGAGTCTAGAACAAATTAAGTTTCTTACTTTTAACACACATTGAGGTTGTAGCTATTTTCAGTTTATATTTAAAGGATTACTTTGTGCTTAAAATCAGACCTTCTGGGTTGTACTTTTTAGTAGTAAAAGGCATAATTTACTACATCATGAGTCTTATTATTCTTAAAATTTTGTACTTGTTCAATTTTCACCTGAATCTCTACATACTTTGAAAATTAACAATATCTCAAATATTCTTATCACTACCTTAATATTTGAGAGTCACCAGATTCCACCTACTGTCCAGATCCTACTACCTTGGGTCATAAGTCGTAGTAAGTAGGGTTGTCACTTTAGACTAGGGTGCCTCAAAATTGACTGAGATAGGGGACTCATGTGCACAGTTTTATTGGGAAGAGGTCTGAGTAGCTCTGTGAAAAATGGGGAAGCATGAAATGTGGATGACAAAGGGGGAAGCTCACCTGGGAAGCAACAGGAAGATCCGGGGCTGAGATGGCTTTTCTAAGATGTCCTTAATTGAGGCAAGGAGTCAAGCCCTTTGTACCTCTGCATCAGCTAATCCCCAGCAAGCTGCCCCCACTGGCCAAAAAGTATTAACATAACAGGCTTGATTGTTTTCCGAGATGGCCTGCTTACAAGGTTAGCCTTTGACTGACATCCAGGAACCTAGATTTCAGGGGAGCTTCCACCACCCTGACTGATACACTGAGCCTATACTATGCAGACAGTATGGTTTATGCTGAATGCCAGCTGTTCTTCAGGGAGTTTGGACTTTTCGTATGTGCCAAGTAGAGGGTGCCTACATGATCAATCCCCAACATGCTTCCCGGGTTGACAACATTTTATTTATAAATTTTAAAAAATTTTTTAATGTTTATTTACTTTTGAGAGACAGAGACAGAGTGTAAGGGGAGGATCAGAGAAAGGGAGACAGAGATTCCAAAGCAGGCTCAGCTGTCAGCACAGAGCTCAAGGCGGAGCTCAAACTCACAGACTATGAGATCATGACCTGAGCCGAAGTTGGAAGCCTAACTGACTAAGCCGTCCAGATTCCTCCGGGTTGACAACATTTTATACATGTTGTCACAACTTCTTGCTGGGGAAATTAAGTGAACACCTTCTCTGTGACCTCTGGCCACGGACTTTTACAAGTGTCTGGTTTCCTCTGGACTTTGCCCCATGTGCCTTTTCCCTTTGCTGATTTTGCCTTGTATCCTTATAATAAATTATCACTGTACGTAGGACTCCATGCTAAATCCTGTGAGTCTTCTAAATGAATCATCAAACTTGGGTGTGGTCCTGAGGACCACCCACATGCCACAGAGGACAGCTTAGGATTTTACAAGGCAATATCTTCTGGCAGAGGACAATTAACAGTGAAAAGGCAGCTTTGAGCCATTTGCAGCCCATGGCTCCAGGTACAAGGACATGAATCTGTTACACTCAAAGAGGGGATACAGATGGAAAACAATTGTGTCCAATAGTGTGAATACCTGAACCACTAAGATCCAAATGATTTTTTTTTTTTTTTTGTAATCAGTTGTGCTCCATCTGGGAATAGCATCTCCAGAATTCTGGTTATCTTGTTTCCTGGTATGGTAAGCATAGCCTCTATTTCTTTCATTTCTTGTTTCCCATACCTCTATATACACCTCTAGTAGGTACTGAAACATATACTGTTTGTTGACTTAGGGTATATTCTACATCCTGGAGGATGGCACCCACAATACCAGCAATCAGTGTCTATCTCATGTCTCAATTGTATCTTTAAGAGTTTCTTTCCTCTCTTCCATAAGGCTGGCAATTTCTGGGTGGATCAGTGGAATAAAATTCATGGATTCCATGGTCATGACCAGTTGCCACTGATCCTTTCATGTAAACTCGGTCTCTTATCCCTAGCCAATGTTAATATGGGATCTTGTGTCAGTGAATTAAAAACTTCTAGTAGTCTTATGGTTTTCTGGCAATGGCCATGTGGGTAAGGAAGAAAACCTATTCTGGGTATATATGTCAATTCCAATCACAGTGAATTGATGATGCTTTAGCATAGAAGAAGTCATGTACATTTAAATGATTGTACATTTTCCTTGAAGGACAGTTTCATAATGGAAGCTTAATGTGGGTCCCTTTTGCTGATTAGACCATTGACAACCCATACATTATGCCTCTGCATATCATCTAACTTTGCCACCGTCGGTTGTCTATTCATGTGCTCTTGTTTCAGCACTAGGGTGGTCAGTGACAGCAGTGACTATAGTCAATGGTTTGAGACATTGTATCTTCTTGATTGTTTATCTGTAGGTACTTCCTAAGAGTGTCAAACATGATTCAAAGATCTTTATTTTTTGTCCACTACATACACATGTCTCTTTCTCAGAAATTATATCAATTATCATCCACTTTTTCTCCTTTCACGTCTGTGTTCAATATGATAGGCCATCTGCCACTTTCCGTGTGCCCAGATATATTCTCTTCTTATATCACATTTCTTTCTGCATAAAGTGGATAGCCAAGTGCATTTCCTGAAGCTCTTCCTTAGAGAGACTCTCCCTTCTTCATCTCCTGGCTATTTGATTGGTCCATTTTATTTCATGGATCAGGTATAAATAGCAACTCTAGCTACATGGTCACTTAGTTTCCAAGATTAGAAGCTCCATTTCAGCAGGATGCCATGAGCTACCTTCCTGATGTGTATAGTTTCCCAATGTGTATTGTTCTATGCTTCACTTTACATGACTTTGCTCTAATATCCCAAGGTTCTACATTGTTATTCTCTTACTGGTGATTGATACTAACTCCACATTAAATCCAAAGATATTTATTGTACCATAGTGTTTGCTGGACCAGATAGCCCAAGGTGCAGAGCAATGGAGATTGGGCAAACTTCGAGGCCTTTCCTTCTCTAGGCCATATGCAAAAATGTAAGCTCTCTGTTTGATCCCATGACTCCAAGTGTAAAATATTATGTTTCCCGAGCCTGAAAAGGTATACCATGTGTTGCCTATTTCATTCTCACTTGTGGAAGAGAATGCCCACTAATGTCTCATTTCACTTGACCTTGAAAAATTTCACTGCTGTGGCAGGGTCCTGAATGTTTGTAATATTTACCTTCTACATATCTGACTTTATGTTTCTCCTCTTTATACAGCACCTTCAATAAGTCATCCATAAAACATCTTTTGGCTTTTGCTGATACATGTTAGTCAGATCCTTCAGCTTCTTCACGTATACTTCTTTCCTTTTCTTTTTTATTTCTTTTCTTTTCTTTTCTTTTCGTTTCCTTTCCTTTCCTCTCCTTTTCTTTCCTTTTTCTCTTTTCCTCTTTCTTTCTTTCTTTCTTTCTTTCTTTCTTTCTTTCTTTCTTTCTTTCCTTCCTTCCTTCCTTCCTTCCTTCCTTCCTTCCTTCCTTCCTTCCTTCTTTCTTTCTATAGGCCCCACACCTCCACATCAATGTATGTTGGTCTGGTTGCCAGAGAGGAAATTGGTATAGCTCCTGAAGATGAACAGTGTAAGAAATTTCCAATTCTTGAAATTTCTGCAGGGTCAGTCAGAAAGTAGGCAGTATCATTTAAATAAGGGTAAATAGAATACCATAATCCACAGATAGGGTCTAAAAGGTATAAAAATGTGGTTCTCAAACAGGGGTAATTTGCCAGCCCCCAGGAGGGCACACTTGGGTATGCCTGGAGATATTTTGAATTATCACACCTGGGGGGAGGTGATGCTATTGACATCTAGTGGGTAGATACCAGGGAATTTGCTAAATATCCTCAATGGTACAGTTCAGCCCCTCCACAACTATATCAGAAAGTCTAAAACATCAGTAGTGCTGAGGCTGAGAAAACTCAGTTAAAGAGATATTAGAGCTTAATTTATTTCTTGCATCTACACAGATATTTTCTTCACAAATCTCAGGGTCCCATTCTTAACATTAATACAGTCCTAGGCTGGCATAGGTATCTTACTGGGCTAAGAAAATTCATTCATCTTTAAATCTTTGTTTCTCTTAAGATTAAGTCATAAACCTATTTCTCTCCCTCATCTACCCAACAGGAAGCTGTATATAGAAGATTTAAGCAGGACTTTTCATGGGTGATGAGCCTGAAAGGTAGGATTGGGCAGAACAAGAAAGAAGCTCATTTGCAGTTGCAACTGAGGACTCAGTCAATACAAGGAGCTGTAGAGTTGAAGTAGTCCTTCAGAGCCTTTTGCAGATTGAATTATAGGGCTGGACCTTTGTATTCCCACATGAAGCTGTCAGTGGGTGTGGGTAAACCCTGAGAGAAGGTGTCACTTTGGAGGAAAGTGATTACATGTGAAGACTGCAGCTGTAAGCCATTAACAGCAGCTCTTCCAAGAAATTGAGTGATGAATGTGCCAGCCTCTGAGAGAGAATTACTGCTGAGCACTGCAAGCATATGCTATAACAATAAAGTACTCAGCACCTGGGGCCAGAGCCCTGACCTCAATGCCAGTACCACCCTGGAATGTAGACACAGAATCTAGAAGGGATAGGATAAATAAATAAATAAATAAATAAATACTATTTAGAATTCTAAACCATTAAATGGAGATAAAAACAAACAGCTGATAAAGGTGTTGGGTCAAAGAGAAGGGAGAAGATGTGGATTTACAATAGTTACTGAGATACTTTTCTATGTGTCAGGTAGTAAGAATGGCGACTGAAAGGTGAAGAATTGATAATGAGTAACCTATATATAACTTATATTGATAAGAGTAATCCTTCCTTGTTTTTGTTTTTGTTATTTTCGAGAAAAATACATCTTTATAAAAGAAAATTTCAGTGTGCACCAGGTGGTATCAAGAATTATACATTTCTGTTGTTACGGAAAACTGTTCTCCACCCACTCTGTTGACCTTTTTAAAAAGATTCTGCCATATGTCTTTCTCAAGAGGCTTTGTAACTGAACAGAGAAACAAAATATAAGAAAATTTTGGATTTTTAATTTGAAGTGAAGTAGAATTATGACTGCCCAGCCATGTTATAAGGTATAGTTTATTATTCTTTTCATTTTTATGTAATCATTATCTCTTTAGAAGAAAATTGTATCTGCCTTGGAAAATGGTGTTTTGGGTATTGATATCTATTGTTTCTAACTTATATATATATCCCCTATAATCATGCTAATATAAAAACCATAGCTTTTCTGTTTATGTTTCTTAGATCTTTGCCAGCTCTCCAAATGATAAATTATGGAAGGCATGTAGGAAAAAAAGTAGCCTTATAGATGCCATCTACATTTATTTTTCTTTCTACTACATTTGACATAATATTACCATGTTATCAGACTCAACATTTTTTTTTTTAAATAGTTTATTGTCAAATTAGTTTCCACATAACACTCAGTGCTCATCCCCAAAGTGCCCTCCTCCATGCCCACCCCCCCTCCCCCCCACATCCATCAGTCCTCAGTTTTTGTCAGCATTCAAGAGTCTCTCATGGTTTGCCTCTCTCCCTTTCCCCCACCATTTCCTCCCTTCTTCTCCCCCTTGTTCCTCCGTCAAGTTCCTCCTAATCCTCCTATACGTGCAAACATATGATATTTGTCCTTCTCTGCCTGACTTATTTCGCTCAGCATAACACCCTCAAGGTCCATCCATGTTGCTACACATGGCCAGATTTCATTGTTTCTCATTGCCATGTAGTATTCCATGGTATAGATAAACCACATCTTCTTGATCCATTCATCTGTTGATGGACACTTAGGCTCTTTCCATGTTTTAGCTATTGTGGAGAGTGCTGCTATGAACATTGGGGTACATGTGCTCCTATGCCTCAGCATTTCTGTATCCCTTGGGTAAATTCCTAGCAGTGCTATTGCTGGGACAGACCCAACATTTTTATGGTTCTGGCTACTTCCCTTTCCTGAAACTTGATCCTTACTACATACTGTACTCACCACGAGCTACTACTCCCATTGTAAAATATAGCAAAATGGATTCAATTATGAATGTAGACTTCTTTACATTGAGACTATAGTATAAACATTTGCTGAATATTTGGAAATGTGACCTATGAAAATCATATAACCTCATTATTTTTTATATTTGATATTTTACAATTTACAACTTTATGTCAACAATTCTGAACCCACGGCAATAGCTGTGTGAGCGCACACACACACACACACACACACACACACACACACACACACACATACCCACACACAAACATGCCAGAGGACGTTTGGAAATATCTGGACATGTTTCAAATTACCAGCACCTTAGAATGCAGACGTAGCCCCACAACTGAGAATTATCTGGTCCAAAATAGACTGTGCTGAAGTTGAGAATGGCTTAGATGTTTTGCTTTAGATGGTATTTTTTGTTAAAACAATAAAAATTTAATTGTAAATGAGACTTTAATAGAATTAGTAAATGAACCTTGCTAATACTTCTGCTATTGGTAAGATAGTTTTGTGGGGTTTTTTTTTAGCTTTTCTTTTGTTTTGCTTTTTGTGTTTTATCTTTTAAACCAATTACATTCACACTATTCTGAGGTCATTCTGCTAATGATACTGAGAAACATTATTTCTTAACCAAATTCCACTTTGGCTTATGGATAATGTACAGAATCTTTGAAAATAAACACCATTATTATTTTAAGTTTAAACTTCTCTTTAGTTAAAAAAAACTAGCAAAAATATTGCATTGTACATTTTACTTTAATTTTCTTTTATATTCTTACGATCTTAACAATTAGTTTTATTTTCCAGTGTATTGTTTCCATTCTTGAAGTACTAATAACAAGTATTATTAATGCTTGTGTGATAAATGGTACATTCAGACTAATTTATGTATAGTCAAGTAAACCAGATATTAAAATTAAAAATGTAATGAAACAATATATCATCCCGTTAGAGTAGTAAGCATAATGGGGGGTGTAGAAGTATTATTATTGGGTATTATTGAGTATTACCTGGGCTCATAAATAAGAATATTGGTAAGCTTGTAAAACACATGAAAATGTAAACTTTGACTTAATTTGAAAGTAATAGGGAAAATTGCCACTGGGTTGTGAAAATTGCTTTCCATTTAAACTTTAGTATGCTTAAATTTCAATTTGGCTAATTCTTCGTATTTTTAATCAGCCCCTACCTAGACTTTCTCCTGAATTGATTTTGTCTTTATTCTGTCATTCAGAACAAAGGTCATATTAACAAACTGTATTGACATATCCACATTTTAACTCACCCTATGTCAGATTAAGTTCTTCTTAAACATTGTGATGAACTTTTTATTAGCAGATATATAAAGAGATATATATATATATGCATATATACATATATAAGAGATATAAACACATATATATTTACTTTGAGAAAGAGTTTATTTATTTTGAGAGAGAGAGAGAGAGAGCTAGCAGGGAAGGGGAAGGGAGAGAGGAGAGTGAAAATCCCAAGCAGGCATCATTCTATACTGACAGTGCAGAGTCCAATGGGGGACTTTATCCCATGAATCATGAGATCACCTCAGCCAAAATCAAGAGTCAGAGTTTGCTTAACTGACTGAGGCACCCAGGTGCCCCTCTTAACAGATATTAATAAAGGTTTCTTTCTTTACAATGGAGATATCTATAAGGAAGAAAGATACTACCAATTATTTTTATAAAGAATAGTGAAAATCACTAAATTAACTCTAGAAAAGCATATTTTCTCCCACCCCAATATTGATAAGTATGCAAGAATAAATTCTGTTCATATAAATGCTTTTAACAAATTTCTGCTTAATTTCTATACTTTCATTTCAGGAACTCTGGCAAAAAAGAAATAAAAAAGAAAAATGTGCATAAAGGGGCGCCTGGGTGGCTTAGTCGGTTAAGCGTCCGACTTTCGCTTGGGTCATGATCTCGCGGTTCGTTGGTTTGAGCCCCGCTTCGGGCTCTGTGCTGACTGCCAGCTCAGAGCCTGGAGCCTGTTTCAGAGTCTGTGACTCCCTCTCTCTCTGACCCTCCCCCTGCTCATGCTGTCTCTCTCTCTCTCTCCTAGAAATAAATAAAACATTTAAAAAAAAAGAAAAAAAAATGTGCATAAATACCCTGTTCATTGATCTTGAAAAGATGCCCTTATTGCTTAAGTTGCTATTTTAAAGGATGTTATTATGCAAAGTGCTATGAGCAGAAATTTTAAGATCAATGCTGATCAATAATAAAGGATATCAATTATAATAAAAAGTTTAGACAAATAGAAGCTGTCTGGTTGAATTTGAACCACAGTTTCTAAGTTTTACTTAAGAAAAATAATTAAAAATGAGTGATTACACTGTACAGTCATTTTAAAAAAACTGAGTTTGGCATTCCATTATTTATAACCAAAAACATTTTAATGATGATATTTTAATTATCCAAATTTGGATCTTAACAATGTGACAAAATCATAGTCAAGTGCACAGAGAAGACATGCAAGATAGAAATGTTTCAGTAAATGTATGAGTTAAAGCATAAAGTAAGTGTATATTAAAGAAAGCAGTTTTGGCTTACAGGAAGATTCTATGGCTTATTTTATGTTTTTATCCTTTTTACCATTTTTTCCTCTTTACCTATCCTTTTAATGGATCAGAATCAATGCAAAGGCTAACATATAGTAATGCAGATCAAGTAAGGTATGAGGGTAGGAAGACCTATGAGAAAAGAAAGTTTGAGTCTGGCACTTTGACTCATGTCTTGCTATAAGGTTGCAGAGGTAAGAAACATCAATTTTCTTATCTTTGCTCATTCCAAGAAGGCCTGAGTGGACAGTCAAACACACTCTGCCCTCGTCATTGGGAGAAGTTCTTGTACTAACTTACTAAGAACTTGTTTTTCCTAAATGGAAAATACTGCGGGATGTTGAGGACTGGGTATGGAGGTAAGTGAGAAAGGGGACAGATTAATTCAATTACACTGCATTTGTTCTACTTCTAGGCTCACTTCTAACCTATGAAAGGGATTTCATGACCTTGTTTACCAATGTATTGGGTTTTGGGGAAAAGGCTCACTTTTTTCATTTGAACTTAAGCCAATATTAGCTGTATATTCTATTATTTGTTGTGCCTATATTTTCCTCAGTAACTTTTGAAGTGATAGGAAATTAGTTAAGGACAATTTTCACATTGGGGCACCTAGGTATCTCAGTTGGTTGAGCTTCCAATTCTGGTCAGTTCATGATCTCACATCCGTGGGTTCGAGCTCTGCATCGGGCTCTGTGCTGACATAGCTTCCTTGGGATTCTGTGTCTCCCTATCTCTGCCTCTCCCCTGCTCATGCTCTGTCTCTCTCTGTCTCTCAAAAAATAAGAGAGACACTTTATTCTTATAAAAATAAAATAAAAAATTTTAACAAGAAAATTCAAAGAGAATTAGCAGGATTTTACAATACTACCTATCCTATAACTTCTTTGCCCTACAGTTATTAAACAGCTAAATAATGGGTTATGATGGATCTTGATCTAACATATATATTGAGTCTAGTAGGAAATAGATATATTTGATAATATATCTAATAAAAACCTTGTAGAAACAGAGTGAACTATGGATTTAGTGATAGTAAATGTACATTTTCATGGATCTGTACTTGTTTGAATGAACAAATCCAAAACTGTTGATAAATAAATTGATATCAATGTGTAGGAAAGTGTTTAAACATTACCTAACATAGCTTATCCTGTTCTATATTTGTAACAGTTCCTAGAACAGAAATGGCAGGATGAGTGGATTTGAAGGTGAAACTAATTGAGGACATATTAGTAAGTATATTAGGTGACAGATTCAGGATGTGAAAGAGTATTGACGAGTTAGATGGACCAAAGCGAATTAAATCAAATATAATGAGAATAAATGTAAAGGATCATACTTAGTTCCAAAGGAACAATTGCAGAATCGTGCAATGAAGAACATAAGTTTTTATACTAGTATATGTGAAAAAGATATATGAGTTCTGTGTGACTGCAGGTTTTATATAATTCTATTGTAGCGTGTGAAAAATGCAAATTCGACTGTAGACTTTATTAACATAAATACAGAATAGAGAGTAGGGAATCTGATAGTCCCATTGTAACTTCAGACTCCAAATATCGTTGGGATAAAAATTACAATTTCCATGATAGATTTTTAAAGAAATGCCATCCAAAATAGAATATATTCAGAAGAAAATGGCCAGTTTCAGAGAATACCTTACTATAATAAATACATAAATGTATAAAAAAAAAAACAAAAATAAAGGAATTTTTAGTAGCATTTAAAATGTTTTGCGCTAGGGGGCGCCTAGGTGGCTCAGTTGGTTAAGCAGCTGAATCTTGATTTTGGCTCAGGTCATGATCTCACAGTTCATGAGTTTGAGCCCTTGTCTGGACTCTATACTGACAACTCAGAGCCTGGACCCTGCTTTAGATTCTGTGTCTCCCTCAGTCTCTGTCTTTCCCTTGTTCCCACTCTATTTCTCTCTCAAAAATAAATAATAAACATTTTAAAAAGTAAAAAAAATGTTTTGCTCTAGAATGACAAATATTATGTATAAATCCCACAATTTCAGAAAATAATAAGTGCATAAAAAGAAAATATGGGTAGAGGTTTAACATCATAATGGAATGGGTTCTGTGTTAGTCTGGGCTTTTGCAAAGCACACACAAAGTTGTAATGAGAAGATAAGAGATTTAATGGGGGAAAGGCCTGCATAAGGAGTGAAAACTGGGAATAGATAGCAAGAGTCATCAAACTATCATGCAGGTGTGGCTCCGGTGAGAGAAGAATAAAGAAGAAGTGAGTAGGAGAAGCCTCTTATTGTAGTGCAGATTTTAGATCTCAGCTGTGCTTAAGGAGAGCCCAGAGGAGTCTGTTAGAACAATCAGTAGAGGAGTTGTATTTCTGAAGACAGGGCAGGGCTCTAGGACCTCTGTCTCCCTGCACTGATGGCCAGGTCCTGCCCTAGGAAGCTTTGCTTCAGTATCAACTCTGGCAGATTCCCTAAGTGTGGCATTTGGAGTCTGATAACTGCACTCCTTACTTTGTTTGAGTGTTAGATAATCTCTTGTCGCATAGAACAAACCCCTTCTTATTTACAATATGACCCACTTGAGCTACGACCATAGAAAACATGTTAATTCATAAGCATCAGTTAGGTCTTCCAGAAAACATGCTGAGATTAAGTTAGGAATAAATATTTATTGGGGAGCATTACCTGTGAATAGAAAAGGGAGATTGTAGGAAAGTGAAGGG